>NC_142166.1:13526999-13840822 GCF_029865625.1 Vigna umbellata
TATAAACTTTGGAACATTGAGAGTCTTGTCAAATTACTTGATGTTTGTTTGAATTAACTTGAAAATCTTTGTTTATAAATTAATGAACAATATTCATATAATAGTAAATGAAAAATCCAACTATGAGAAAAGTAGAGAATCAACCTGCTTTTTTTTCATATTTTATCTAAGTCTTTTTATCAATTTTTTACTTTTGTCCCTTTCTGCATATTCAAATAACCATTGCACTAACCGGTGGCTTCTATTTGATTGCACCAGCGACAATAATCAAATTTCGCATCGTAAATTCAGTATAAATTTCACATTACAATTCTTTTTTTCTGTGTGATCAATCTATATTTGATTTTTGTATAGCATTATTTTCTATATTTAAAGGAGACGTCATGCTTGCTTGCATCATCTAGTGGTTTGTATGAATAGTGTCTAATTAGAGCCAAGCTTACTGAAATCCTTTGTCTTGACATTAAAATTGATCACACATTTCACAAGAGAGTTAGGCAAAAGATTTATACAAAAATATTCTACTATTAGAACCATTTGCCTTTGTATCATCTGAACTCTCTTTTGAAACACCATCAATCCATATATCATTTGAAACATCATCAATCATTTTATCGTATGATCCAACAAACAAGAAAAAACCTTCTTCTAAGTCATCTTTGCTCTTAATTATTTATGCTTCTTTGCTTTCACTCTTTTCAAGTTTTTGCTACCATCTTTCTTAACATCTTATTATTTATATAGACTTAATATTACGAAAAATATATTTTGATATTCCATTTTTTTCTTATTTTCCATTTACTCATTCTTTTAATAATAAAATGTTATATTTAATAAATAAAAATAAATATAAACAAAATTTAAATTGAGAGTATAAACAAAACTCAGTGTATAAGTATCAACGTCCTCCATATTAATTCAAATATATTTTTATCATATTTTATTTCTCTCTTTTTTTCGTCATCATGATAATTTTTTTCTTGTTCTAGATCACTTTAGAACTTTATTAACCTAAGTAGAGACTATCAACAAATTTATTTCTGAATTTAGATCCTTTACTGTTTAAATAAACTTAAATAATTGTTTAATTAGATTAATATTTAAATAAATAATTCGTTGGAATTGCTATGTTAGCATATATTAAAAATTTTCCAACAGAAAATATATTTTAAATTACGAAACTTAATCCAGACAATCGTAAAACATTTTTGTAGCATATTTAGATAAAAGTTTGTGATGGAAAAAATTATATGTTAACGTATATTTTAATTAATATTTTCATTAAAATTTAAATAAATTATTACCTTTTAAAAACGTTTAACTAAATCAATATTGAATTTAAAAATTTACTAAATCAGTAGCTGCTTCATTTAGTATTTGAATGACTATTTGGCTAATTGATATTTGAATTAAGGTATAAAAATAATTGACTCAGTAAGTATAGTGCTGGTTCATTTAACATTTTAATGAATATTTAACAGAATTGTTATTTGAATTCAGGTATTGAAAATATTAGACTATTTGAAATTTCCATTTTTAAACACGTTTTATAAAGTAACTTTTTAAATAATAGCAAAAACTTATTTGTTTTGGTTCATTATGCTTTGATCCTGGTAAATTTTTAGGGAAATGATTGATGGAATTTAATGTTAACCTAATTGATACTTTTGTCAAAGTTCATAATCACGTTACTTTATTTGGAAATTTTCATTTAACATTAATGTAAACGTTTGTGTATCCCAAAGAATTAAATATATAATAATAACTTTCATTTAATATTATATTTTGCAATAATCTTATTTAATAGTTTTTATAGAAAAAGAGAATTCAAAGTTATTCTAGAAATAAATACTATAAATAAGCAATGGTATGCTACAAATGGTTAATCAAATCATAATAAGATGATATTATTTTGAAAATTTCATTTAACGTGATCCTGAGGAATTAAATATATAATAATAACTTGCTATTTTGTAATAATGTTATTGAATAGTTTTTATAGAAATAAATAGTAAAAGTGTATATATATATATATATAAGCAATGGTATGGTAGAAATGAGAATAAAATTGAAAAGAAAGTTGAAGAGAAGATGGGAGAGAAGAAAGTATTAGCAGTAATGATGTTTGTAATGGCTTATGGTTTGGCAGTAACAAGATTGAGTTATTCTCAAATTCCTGCAACATGCAGTGGAGATGAAAAATTACTGAGCTTTTGTGGACAGTATTTGGTGAATAACACACCTAATCCATCTTCTGACTGCTGTAATTCAGCTTCAGCTGCATTCAACAGAGCCATGGCCAGTGGTCAAGGTATAAGAGATATTTGTAATTGTCTTAGGGTTGCAGGACCAAACTTAAACTTTCATACAGATAAACTTGTAAAGCTTCCTGATCTGTGTCACATTAAACTTTCATTTAGTATGCACTTATGTGTATATGGTTCCTGATGTACATATATCTTGTAACCAACATTTACTTTAGTCATAATAAAATAACAATTCCACTTTATTTTTTTGTTTATATTTCTTTTTTCCATTTTCTTGCATGTTCAAATAGTTTATTCTCAATCCTGTACATGACCAAATTTCGGATTTAAATGCTTCAAACAAAAATATTTGATTCTCATATCTATTCATATTTTTAAATGTTGATTTTAATTTCTCATTTTCATTTAGTTACGATTAATAGAAATATGCTGCAGAAAGAAAATATATAATAGAAATAATAGTTAATGTTGCACTAATATATGGTAAGATGACATTTAAAATAAAAGATTTTTTTTTTCAAAATCATTGACAAAATGGTATAGTAAATTACATTATGAAGAATTTTTTTAAGACAATTAATGTTTTTTGTATAATCTTTTTTAATATCTTAATTTTTAGAAATAATATCACATATAAAATTATATATTTTATTAGATAGTTTAATATTATGTAATTTTATTATATTTAAATTGATATTTTTTATCATACTTATTATTACGTTATTAAATAAAATATATAATAATATTTAATACTTTTTGAATTTCTATATATTAAATAAAATATATATTTTTATATCATATTCATATATAACAATCATGAAATAACATTTTATATATATTTCTTATATATCACCATACAACCATATCCAATATTTAATTATTTTATTAATTGTTAACTTTTGTAAAAAAAAGAAAAAAAAACTCGAGTTATTAGTTCTAACATTCTTTGACCAAATGTAGTTTTTCTGAAAAAAAATTCATGCTAAATAAATAAAATGAATTAATTTAAACTAAAATTTATTTGGTGTTTAACAATTTAAAATTAACTTTGTCTGCATAAATTAAATATTATTTAACTTTTATAATTTATTTGATAAAATTTCAAAAGTTATATAATTATTTAAATTATTCACAAATTTTCAAAATTATTTTATAATGATAATATTAAAATAATATATATCACTAGTGAGAAACGCACATTTAACTACCTATACTATGTTACGATTATAAAAAAACATAAACTTTAAAACCACGGTAACATTTTTTAAATTATTAATAAAGTATAGACGTAAATTCTAATATAGAAAAAACATATATCATGACTGTCTGATGATAGATTTCAGTTATTTGATAAAACCGAACTCTATATCCTAGAAAACCATAAACTAAATTTTATTTTGTGCTTAACAATTTAAAATTAACTTTATCTACATAAATTAAATATTATTTAACTTAAATTAAAATTTGCCTAATAAATATTTGAACAATTATATACCTATTTAAATTACCCACAAATATTCAAAATTATTTTAAAAGAATAATATTTGTTTCGGTCGGAGAGGTCGAGTAACTCCGGATATCTTCACAATTTCTTCTCAATTCTGTCCGATCGTCTTCTCAGATTTCTTTCTTTGTTTCACCATCCAAAAGTGTACCTTTGACCTGTATTTATAGTTTTTGTTGTGGGCTTGGGATTAACGAAGTCTTAATTGCGGCCAAATCTCAGCCCAATACCTTTAATTGTTTACTTACCTTAATCTTCAAGGAAAAGCCTAATTATGGTCTTAGGTCCACCGTCTGTCCTTGGTCGTCCGCCTTGATCATGCTTCCCATTGGTCACTGATCGTTCTTTGGTCTTCAAAGTCGTCTGGCCTGTTAATGAGGAGAGAATGTTGAGGTCGTCCGACTCATACGGTACAATATTAAAATAATGTATGTTAAGCTTGTGAAAAAAAAAACAAGTAAATAATAAAAAAGTTGAAGCATGTTTAACTTTATTTTACATCCTTTTCAAATAATCATAAAAGTGTATACTCACACGATAAATTTATATTCATCAAAAATACTAACAAAAGACTTTCACACATTCAGTTCAAAAACTTTTCTTTCTTAAGTTAGTTCATATAATATAGTAAAGTAAGGAAAGAAAGACATTATTCAATATGTTTTTTTATGTTGGATCATTAGCACAATTTACGTTTAATTCTTAGTACATTGGTTAAATTTCACTATCTTAAATATAGTTGAAAAAATATAAGATTATTTTTTTAACTCTTAGTCACTTGTGACTAGGGATTAGGGATGACAAAAAAACCCGTACCCGCGGATATCCGTGGATAAAATCCGCTACGGGTATTTAGTACCTGCGAGTAAAAGGTATTCGAGGGTAGCAGGTATTTTAATACCTGCTTGTTAACGGGTCAGGTTCGGGTATCACATTATCCATATCCGCGGGTATCCGCTACTCGTTAAAAAAATGAAATTATAATTTTATTTTTTTTTTTTATTTTTTTTTTAATTTGATTTTTTCTTTTATGTTGAATCTGCTGTAAAATTTGGCCAAGCCCAAATCCCTTTTTAGGGTTTTTTTTTTCAAATCAGAATAAGGATCTTTTAGGGTTTCTTTTTCAAATCATAATAAGGTAAACGCAAAAGTGGTGACGGCAAGACGACACATAGGAGACGAAACCCTCGTCGCTAAACGCAAAAGCCCTTGCCGCGCCACCGTCGCGCCATCATCGCGCCCTCGTCGCTCCATTCCGCTAGAAAAGAGATGGAGAAGGATATCTCACTGTACGAAACCCTCTAAGGCTATGGCTAGTGCTCGAACCTGATGCAGAGAAGGGAAGAAGAAGGTCTCTTGATGCAACAAAAAAACTTGCGAAGCTGCCAACGAAGGCGAGATCATGCCTGACCCGTGCCTCCCACACTGTCGCCATTCTCGCCGCCGTGAGGTTGTGCCTTTGCTCGAGATGCAGAGCATTCCCGCCCTAAGGTTTGGTTGTTCGCGAGAGGGAGAAGAAAGAAGCTTGAAGCTTCTGATGGGCAATAGAGATTGACTTGAACAGAGAAGAGAGAAGAAGAAGGAAGTTGCTCCCTTTGTTTGAGAAGAATAAACCTTAGTGGTTTCTGAAAGAGAGTAAATGGGCCAGCCCATAATTTTTTTTTCATATATTATTATTTGTTTATTATTTTTTTCGTATGTTATTATTCTACCAGACAAGAAAACGGGTATCCAACAGGTACCCGCGGATAGGGAAAAATCCATGGATTTTTTTTAAGTGAGTCTCTGGCGGGTAGCGGAGCGGGTAACGGGTATAGTTTTTACCTGCGGGTCGGGTTCGGGTATCACACTATTCATACCCGACCCAACCCGTTGTCATCCCTACTTGTGACTAATTTAAATGAGTATTGTTTCACAATAATTTACTCCAAATTAACACAAGAATTGTTTGCCAACTAACTATTATTGGCTAACATGAGTATGGTTTAACGACAAGTCACTCTTAACTAACATGAACGTTGTTTGACAATAAGTCACTGCCAAATAATATTAATATTCTTTAACAGCAAAGTATTTTTAGTTAATATGAGCATACTTTAAGAGAAACAAGTCATTACCAAATAACATGAATATTCTTTAACAACAAATCATTTTTGACTAATATGAGTATACTTTAAAAGCATATATCTCCTGTCTAAAACAAAGACATTGTTTGGCTATGATAAAAAGATCACAAGGTTTGTTCACTAGAGGGGTTGAGTCTTTTGATGTTTGCTTAATATCTACTAGTTTATTAAAGGAACACAACAATGTTCTTTCTCATGACTACAAGACCTAAATGCTTTAATCTTGTGCACATTGTTGTATTGAGACTTTTGTTTCTTGCCACAATTGTTAGGACCAAGACAATAAAAGAAAAGAGAAAGAAATAAATGACATAAGAATTTAACGTGATTCAACATACAAATGTCTCAGTATTGTACACCTACGTCCACACTACGCCAGGAAATATATTTATTTTGGTGTATCTTTCAAGTTTTACAAAGGGTTGATTATATAACTAAATAGAGAACAACATCTCACAATACTAAGCGATGTGAGACTAAATTAAGCTCCGCAATACTGACAATTCTTCCACTTAGAGCTTGATATCCAACATCACCTAGTGTAGTTGCTTTCATCATTTATTGTTGAAGGCCAATTGAGGCAATACAAAGCCTCAACTTGTTTCTTTTGACATTCTTGGTCAACATATAAACTAGATTATATGCACCTGAAATCTTTGACAAAGGCAAGTCTCTATCATTTATCAAGTTTCTCATAAAATGATACTTTATTTCAATATGCTTGCATCTAGAATGAAGTATTGGATTTTTAGCAAAATATATAGACCTTTGATTATCACTGAACAATGAAGGGTCATCTTTTTCTTTCCCTAATACTTTTAGAAAGTTCTTCAACCATATCATTCCCTTTCCTACTTCTGAGATAGCTACATACTCAGCTTCAGTGGTTGAGAGGGAGACTCTTCCTTTAAGTTTAGACTTCTAACTGATAATTATACCACCCAATGTAAAAATGTAACCTGTTGTGCTTTTTCTACCATTCAGATCTCTTGTAAAGTGAGATTACTTCTAATAAAAGACAAATGCATTTTTGAAGTGCCCTTCAAATATCTCAATATCCACTTTACATATTTCCAATGATCCTTTCTATAATTTGATAAAAATCTACTCATAACTTCCACTGCATGTGATATGTTAGCTCTGGTGCAAAGCATAACATACATCAAGCTCCTTACTACAGATGCATATGGAACTTTAGACATGTAACTTTCTTCTTCATTTGTCTAAGAAGATTGCCCTTTTGAAAATTTTAAGTGAGTTCCCAAAGGTGTATTACTAGTTTTAGCATTTCCAACATTGAATCTGCTAAGCAATTTTTCTATATATTCTCTTGAGATAAGTTCGAAATACCTTCAGATCTATCCTTGGAGATTTACATACTAAGAATTTGTTTGGCTGGACCAATATCCTTTATTTCAAAATTTTATGACAATTGTTTTTTCAACCAGTTAATTTCTATCATATTAGCTCATGTGATCAACATGTCATCAACATATAAATCAAGAATGATGTAACTAGCAACACATTTCTTCACGTAACAACAATGATCTTCTTCACATATGTGAAATCCTGAGTTTCTCATAAACTCATTAAACTTTTTTTACATTGTCTTGGTGCTTGTTTCAATCCATACAAGCTTTTATGAAGCTTCCATACAAGATTCTCTTGGCCTTGTGCATCAAAACCTTTTGGATGTGCCATAAAGATCTCCTCTGTGCAGGAATGCAGTTTTGACATCTAACTACTCGAGATGAAGATTTTTTGTGGCTACTATACTTAAGATAACTTTGATGGTAATCATCTTGATAATAAGAGATAAATTTTTTGTGAAGTTAATACCCGTTTCTGTTGAACCCTTTTACTACAAGTCTAGCCTTATATTTTTGGTTCTTTTTTTAACTTATAAACCTACCTGTTTTGCAAAACCTTGTTTCCTTCTAATAGCTTGGTTAAAAACCATGTTTTATTATTCTGAAGATACTTGATCTCCTCTTTCATTGCTAGCTCCCACTTAACATATTCATCTCCCTACATAGCCTTAGCAAAATGCTCTAGCTCACCAGCATTAGTCAACAACAAGTAGTGTAACGAAGAAGAATACCTTTGTGGTGCAATTGTTCTGCTAGATCTTCTAATCATAACTATAGGAATGTCTGACTCTACTATGTGTTCAGGTTCTGACTCAAGCTCTACCTTTATATTTTGCCTCCTGTTGACTATATCACTTTTTGAAATTTATTCTAATGATACTTGCTTTGGTTATGCATTTATTGATTCTACAGTCCATTAAAAGTAAAATTTCTATTATTGGAACTATCTTGATCATTTTGATCATATTCCCTGAACAAAACTTCTTGAATTCACTATTTTCATATTCTCTACCATTATCAGACTTCTAATATTTAACTTTTAAATAATGCTTGAGTCTCAACCTCCTTTTTCCACCTTTTAAACATAGAAAAATACATCAGATTTATTCTTAAGAAAGTATACCCATACCTTTCTTGTAGAATCTTGAATGAAGGTTACCTAGTATTGTAAAATGCCAAGAGATTTCACTAGAGCTGGCTCTCAAACATCTGTATGCACCAATACTAGTCTTTCAACTTTAGACGTCTTACCTGTTTTGGAGAAACTAACTTTTTTATGCTTTCCAAAGATACAATGTTTAATAGGCCCAATGTCAACATGCTTTAAGTTAGGTATTTTACCTTTTGAGATAATGTGTTTCATTCCTTTCTCACTTATATACCCAAACTTTGATGCCACAAAGAGAAATTGTTGCCAACTTCTGCAATTGATATCATATCATCATCTATAATCATGTAAAGAGATCCTTTCTTCTTTCCACGAGTAACAACAAAATTTTCTTTCATTACCTTCCAGTGTCCATCTTCAAAAGTGGTGTAATATTGCCCCTCATCATTCAATTGTCCTATAAATATTAAGTTTTTATCATGTTTCTCTTTAAGGCAGGAATATGTTTGACATCATTCATAGTCCACACGTTTCCATTAGAGGTTCTAATGTTAATATCACATCTTCCCACAATATTAAGAGATTTTTCATCTGCAAGGTAAATCTTCCCAAATTTTCCAGAAACATAGTTATATAATAGTTTTAAAGAAGGTGTAGTATGAAATGACACACTTGAATCCATAATCCATGAGTCAATGAAACTATCTAAACTACATAATAGTGTATCTGCAATTTCATCAATTGTTGAATTTTCTATTAAATATCATCTTACTTCTTTTTGTTGTTATTCTTCCTTGAAACCCAACATTGATTTGTAAAGTGACTCTTTTTCTATAATTCCAACAGGAGATATCATTATGTACTTTTCTTTTGTGATTCCTACAGACTTTGATCTGTCTCGACCATGATTACGACCTTTCTGGATATTTCTTCCTCTATTTTTAACACTCAATGCTAAACCATAATTAGAACTGGAAGATTCCACCAAATTTCTCCTATGAACATCTTTACTTAAAATCAAGTCACAAAATTGTTAACTGTGGTAACAATTGCACCTCAACTTTGCAGAGGAGACGATAACAAAACTAATGCTTTTATTTCATCATCAAAAGTTATCTGCACTAATGTTAACATTGCAATAATTGTATTGAATTCACTAATATGATGAGTAAACGAGTTACCTTTCACATTTTTAGGTTGATAAGTCTGCGAATCAAATACACTTTATTGGTGCAGATGGCTTCTCATACATATTTGACAATGCCTGCATCAAATTTGTGGTTGTCTTCTCGTTCATGATGTTGAACGCAACATTCTTGGCTAATACCAACTGGATCACACCAATTGTTTGTTGATCTAACAACTCCTAATTTGATTGCTCCATGTCGTCTGACTTCTACCCTCTTAAGGTTAGATACAACTTCTAAAACAGGTAGTCCTCCATCTGCTTCTTTCAAACCCCAAAGTCACTACCATCAAATTTCTTAATCTTCACCTCCTCTTTTTCCAATGCCATTACTGTTGGTGCTTTAGAAGAAAGCTCACACGACTTCTCTAAATTGAGATTCCCAAGAAAAAAGAAAACCAAACCTTTTTCTAGTGCCTTTTTCCTTTATCAGACAAAGCTACAACCACATAGTATATTAAGAAATTGGCTCTTAATACTAGTTGTTAGGAATAAGAAAATAAAAGAAGAAAGAAATAAATGACAAGAATTTAACGTGGTTTAACGTACAAATACTTGAGTATTAACGTGGTTCAACGTACAAATACTTAAGTATTGTACACTTACGTCCACACTACACTAGAATTATATTTATTTTGGTGTATCTTCAAACTTTACACATAATTGTTTATATAGATAAATAAAGAACAACATATCACCATTCTCTCAAGTTTATTAGACTATTTCCTTCTTTAACAAGATCCTTTATATGAAGAGCTTGAAGGAATAAAGTCATTGCATATTTTTTATAGTTGTTATAAAGGTCATTTTCTACTATTATTTTCCTAAAAACACATTGAATGTTCTTTGACGTAGCATAAGAATGTACGTGACTCGTTTGATAAAACCTTTAGAGCATGATAAAACTTTACAAACTAAGAAATATAAAAGATATAAATTCTTTCTACTTTTGAGCAAGTGTAAGACTTGTCATACTTTGCAACACCAACTTGCCTTTTCTAAAGAAACAATTTGTATGAAATATATTCCTAAAAAAAATTCTTTGATATAAATAAAGTGTTGCAAGTTCTTCTTAAAATATTAAATCCTTCCAAACATAATTTTTTTAAATTAAGGTTTGATATGTTATGAAATGTTTCAGCCTTGCATCTGTAAAATAAAATATAATTATCATTTATTCAAATACTCATTTCATTAAATATTCTCACTTTGGTTTCACGCAAAAGTTGATCAAAACAACACTTAGTATCTATTACATACAATATATATTAATCAACATTTCCATATGTCCAATCATAAATATACTGATATATAACAAATTATGTTTTATATTTAATTATATAAAAATGATTAAGATTGATCATGAAATATATTGAACTTAAATCTAACCATCATATTAAGCAAAAGAGCCTTATAGTTATTTTTTTAGAGATAAAAATGATTTAATTCTTTATTTATTAAAAAGTAAAATTATTTAATTAAAAAAATAATTAGAAAAAGACATGCCTCTTAATTCACGGACATATATTATAAATAAAACACTCGACAAAAATAATATGAGAAGTAATTATTTTGATAAATAATGTGATTTAAAAGAAAAAGGCTTCATTTTCAGATTTCACCCGTGACAAAATAGATCGATAGATGCAGAATGGTTAAAATTGGCCAATTTGCCTCTCGTTGTTTTCTAACTCTTTACAAACAAGATGATAATAATTTTAAAAAGTTCAGTGTGGCAAATGAATCTCCATACTCTATAAAAACAAAACCAAAGACTTATCTCAATCCACTCGCTAATCGCCGCAGCAACTAGTGTCGTACCGTATCCACTTTCTTCCAACTCCGCCCTTCTTCTTTCTCAAACAACCAAACATGGTGGTGGCGGGTCTGTCTCCGGCCATCTCCATCTCCACCGCCACCACAACCCCCTCTTCCTTCCATTCTCGCGCCTCAAAACCACTCTCTTCTTTTTTCGGCCTCCTCCACTCTCCCCAGCCCAATCTCTCCATCTCCGCCAGGAGGAACCGCTACAACACCACTCACTGTTGCCGCTGCTCCCTCAATTCCGGCGATACCTACGTCAATTGGGATTGGAACCGATGGTGCCGCTATTTCTCGGAAATCGAACAGGCCGAGAACTTTGCCTCTGTCCTTAAGGTACATCGATAAGTAATATATTTATTCTTTTACCGAATTTTTGTCTTCATTCTCAATATGAAATTTCTTGCATAAGTTGAAATTTTCGTATGCATAATCAGTTAGTGGTTTGATTCATCTTTTGGATTCTGTGCCTGTACAATTTATATGCAGTTAGAAACTACTCGTTTTAATTTGTACATAGAAACCATATTATCGTTTAAAAGTGTAGAAGCAGAGGCGAAAACATGAAGGTTATGTTGGCGTTGAGTTGATTTATCAGCTTTCTCATTTAATTTAAGAGTCTGTTTGGGTGGATTTTTTTCATAGTACTTTTAAAAGAAAACAAAGATAAAGGAAAAATGAAATGAACTTCTTCCGTGAACTAAAATTAGTTTGTAAGCTGATTTGTAATTGTTCTCTCATATTTAGTTCTCCAAAATTAGACTTTTACCATATGCATATGCTGGCTTTATTTTGGGAAGAAATTCATTTCACCTTTTTCTTCTCTTAAAAGTGTTCACGAATAAATTTACGAAAACTAACCCTTAGTCTAAAGCTGATTTTAATGAATAGGTGATGGTTACGCTACTTTTTTTTTTGTGTGTGTTTGTGTAGTTTCAACTTGATGATGCTGTAGAGAAGGAGGACTTTGAAGAGGCCATTAAGTTGAAGAGGGCTCTTTTGGAAGCAACGTCCAAGGACACTGTTGCTAAAATTATGGATCAGTTGAAGGTAAGAGCAGCAGAATTTGTCTGAATTAGTTGACTTTTTTTTTCTTTTTAAAATTTTTGTACATATGGTGTGGTCGGTACTCGATGTTAACTGGTGGTTGTGTTATGGTGCAGAGTGCTATAGATGATGAACGATATCATGATGCTTCAAGATTGTGTAAATGCACTGGAAGTGGACTGGTATCTTTCTTGTTTGCTCAACTTTGTGCTAGCCATTGTTTGAAAGTGTAACCTTTTACAATGTTTTATTATTGTATTTGGAGCTTGACTTTATTTAGTTTCTGTTTGACTCAGCCTTTTCCTACTTAAAAGGGAGAAGTGGAGCCAAGTATGTTTTTAGATAAGCTCTTGAAAAGAAAAGTAGTTTCGTCTTTAGAACAAAGGCCTGGAAAATAGAGGTATTGGATGAGGAATTTACTTTTGTGTAGATGAGAAGTGAAAATTAGTTAGCTCAAAAACACTATCTTAGTATTTCCTAGAAGATGTAGCTTCACCCTCTTAACAAAACTTCAACATTATGGATCAGTTCAACATTGTCCGCAAACTAGTTTTCATCTTTTGTAGAAGACAAATAAAATATCCACTGCTTAGAGCAACAATTTACAATATTTATTTCTCACATTGAGTTAATTAGATAATCACATGCCATGTTTAAGTTACCATCACCAATAACTCATGATCTGGAAAGGGTGAGTCTAATAATGTAGAAGAATGTTTTGGAAAAGAAATTGGGAGTTATGAGGATTTAAGGTTTGTCGTCTTGAAGATGTAAACAAAAATAAGTGGTATGTTTGGAAGATGTTTGGTAACTGTCATCAACCATTCAATACACTTTAACAACAACAAGGGTTTATAAGGGTTAAATATTGTAATAGGAAAGAAACTCAACATTATGAAAATTAAAAATAGATGGTGTGCCAGATTAGTTTCAAGTTAGTTTTAATAAACTTATGCAGTGCAGTTGTCTGAGAAGATAAAGACAACCCATCTAGAAAACAAAATAGTAGTTGTGATTTGTGAGTATTGTTACTGATTGATGGTCTCAACAAGGTTTTGTGAATCACAACTCCCTTATTTGATGACCATTGTTACCTTTGTGTGCAGGTGGGCTGGTGGGTGGGTTACTCAAAAACCACTGATGACCCCTTTGGTAGAATTATACATATAAGTCCTGGCATGGGTAGGTTCATTGGCAAGAGTTACAGTCCAAGGTATGAATGTTCTACATTATATTTTACCCTGTAGTTTTTTATTGGGGAGCGCTGCTTATTTCTACTTAATACAGACAATTGATGACAGCATCTAGTGGAACTCCAATCTTTGAAATTTATGTGGTAAAAAATGCTGATGATACGTATCATATGCAGGTAATATTCAAAATTTCTATCTAAATGATCCTTGTTTATTTGTCTTATCAATCTGCTTGAGAAAAACAAAGTCTCAGTTCACATGTTGATTCATGGATAGTTTTTATTGTTTCATTATTTATGAGCCACATATTTATCAGTAAAAGGCTTAATTTTGGGGGTACTAATGCAAACATTTAATAAGCAAACTGAACGTAAAATGAATTATAGAATAGGAACATCATTTTTAATGGATAGCTTTTATTGTTTCATTATTAATGACCTCCATATTTATCACTAGAAGACTTATTTTGGGGGTACCAATGCAAATATTTAATAAGCAAACTGAATGTAAAATGAATTATACAATAGGAACATCATTTTTGTGGTTTTGCTTAAGTGCATGATTCAGTTTGTTTGTCTTTACTGAGTCTTTTTCCACATTATCTACCTAGTTCTGAGTAGTTTGGTTAAGTAGTATGCTATTGCTTATGATGGGATTTTGGCAAAACGTAACAGGTAGTGTATTTGCGACAAGCCAAAGGAAAGTCAAAGAGAAACCCTCTATCTCTATCTGCTAAAGGCCCATCCAAACCTGAGGTGGATAATGTATCTTCATCAGTTGAGGTGCAGGAAGATGAAGAGAAGGTTGAAAGAAATGATGAGAAAAACAATAACATCGAGGCAGTAACTGAAGAGGGAATTAAAAGTGTGATAAATTTTCTTAAAGAAAAAATTCCAGGACTAAAAGTCAAAGTTATGAATGTTAATGTTGAAGAGGAAGCAGCAGAGAACAATGATTCTATTCAGCAATTGATGGAGGATGATAGTAATAAAACTGGCACTGGTGAGAATCATGAAGATGAAGTGGATAATCTCGATGAACCTGATGGGGTCACTCTAGACAGAGATGGAGATGCCATAGAAGAAGAAAAGGATTTGGAAATGAAGCTTTTTATTGGTGGGGTTGTACACAACAATGAGGATACTCCTCTCAAGGATGATTTTGTACGTCTTCCAGCAGTAATAAAAAATATGGAAAAAGATTCTTTTGTCTTCAATTTTGCTGGCAAAAATATAGACTATGGTATCAAAGAAGATAAAGCTCCCAATATCAAAGTGGCCGCTTTGGCAGCTCAAGGAGTCTCGGAGCTTATGCCTCCTGATGTTGCTAATGCATTTTGGAGTTCCGACAAAGTGTCTTCCAAGGTGAGACTGGGATATTTAAGCATTTTAAACAAAAATCATGCATTTCTTTGGAGTTCTGTTAACTCATTCAGTAGGAATTAAGGAACACCTGTTATGATTATCACTGTAATGCTAAGGTTTTCATTGGTGATAAAATCAGGACAATTTCTATATGGAAAATGGGAGACTGTATGATATTGATGAAATGACACAGAACTACAAAATAAGAAATAGCCTATACTCCTACCAATGGAGGAAGCTCCAATCCCCAAGCCTAAGCTTGAAGATGGAAAACTTATACATAATTTCCCCTCTGACATAACCCAATCCTTTACATTGGATCTGTCATCCTTCTTCTCCTGTTTTTAACTTGTCACACTTCTTACCAAACTAATTCACCCTTTCCAGCCTTTTTGTCTATTATAATACTGTTAGAAATACAAGAAATATATAAAGATTCGTGGTTATTGTTCACCATCACCTATTCTTTTGTTGTGTAGTCCATATACAACTTTCAACATCTTTTCCACTTTTCTTTCTTTCAACGTGGTATTGAGTGATACCATTTCTGTCCATTTTCTTTCTTTCAACATGGCATCGGAGCAATACCATTTTCATCACCTATTTTGTTAATATTCTGCTGCTAAGTTCCTTTAAAAGGAAGTGAAACTTCAACTAGTCACCTCTTCCGTTTTGTCTCTTATTTCCAGCATGACTGTTAATATTTCATAATGTCCTAATTTGTTTGCTATTCTAAATTGTGGTTGTTCACCATCACCAACCCTTTGGTTTAGTAGTTTGTACATAGCTTTCAGCATCTTCATCTATTTTTCTTTTCTTTCTTTTAACATGGGATCAAAGCGATGCTATCTTCCATGACTCATTTTGTGACTATTTCGCTTCCAAGTTCCTTTAAACAAAATAAGTGCAACTCCAATCAGTCACGTCACCTCTTTTGCTTCGTCTCATATTTCCAGCATGATAGCCAATCTTCAATTGGGTCCACATTTGGCTTGCTACTCTGATATGTGGTGGACATTCACCGTTACTGACTTTTCTGTTGCACTTCTTCTAGCTTTGACAAACTTTCTGACAAAATTTCTACTCACTTAATAACAGTAATTGATTTCTGTTATTTACAATTGCATCAAATATATTAATTGGATAAGCACATGGTCACAATCTACATTAATATCACTGTTGATTATTGATCTAGCCAACCTTAGTATAAGTGAGAATGATAACGGTATAACAGTGAGATAATGGTGATGTCAGTTCCCATGAAAATGGATCTTAAACTAGTGTGACCCATTGAAAGTTTTTTAACTATCACTTGATATACCATGGTTTACTTGTCAAAGAACTGACTGATGCTTTATCTAGATCTCCAAAAGCATGCGTGATATTGTCAGAGTTGCTATGAGTCAAGCTCATAAAAGAACTAGATTATCTGGGGATACATATTTTAACCGGATTACCTGTTCAAGAGGGGATTCTGATCCTTTTGATGGTGAGGTTACTTATCCTTTTGTGCGAATGATATTTTTTTGTATGGAATTTAGGTAAAGCAGAAGTAAGAACTGTTTGTGCTTGTCAAAATGCAGGACTCTATGTTGGCGCATTTGGCCCTTATGGCATGGAAGTGGTTCATTTGAGGCGAAAATTTGGACATTGGAATGAAGGGGACAGTGAAAATAATACTTCAGATGTCGGATTCTTTGAGTATGTAGAGGCTGTGAAGTTAACTGGGGATCTTAATGTTCCTGCTGGCCAGGTTTATACATTTTTAATTCTTGATCATATTGTGAACTTCTATCAACTTTATGTGAGCATGACAAGGAAGGACTTCTTTTTTTTGGTGTAGGTGACATTCCGTGCAAAAATTGGCAGAGGCAATCGCAACACCAATCGTGGGATGTATCCTGATGATTTAGGAGTGGTAATGCACTATTTTAATGGATGTCTTGGGTGACGGGTGCTCATCCATGTTGGATGATACTTAATTTCGAAATTAACTTTAGCCCATCATGCAGACCTTTTCCCCAACAATCTTTTACATTGTAACCTCAAACCATCTGTGACAGAAACCTGGAATCTTATTATAAAGATTATGGATATCTCCCCTCAATCCAGTGTTTAATTCCTAGAACTTCGAGGGTGTACACCTCCCAATATGAAAAGTCTTAAATTCTATCACAATTAGCAAGATGGCATCCCTCTCAATCCTTCTTCATATTATATACAGCTACTGGTGTACTAACTTAAACTTGCCTTCAATGGAACTAATCAGTTGCAGAACCTCAACATACCCCTTTGTATTTCTCAGACTAACATTAGTTACTAATGGGGAATATGTAGCAATTCTCCCTTTAAGCATTATTCACCTTGTCCTCAATAGCAATGGGTTGCTGCAAACAAGGTTCCATTTTGTTCTAACTAGTTGAAGCATGATTATCAAGCCAACTCCATCGTGCTGCTGAAAATATCCTTCACTCCAACTAGGACAAACAAACACGTCAATGCCCACCCACAATCTCCTATACTCTGTTTTCTGCAGTACTTTTATTGTATTGGATAGAAATAGATAGAGTACTCAAACAAATGCGACATTCACCTTCACTTTTTATTTTATTGAATGTCCTTGGAATCTTGTCTGTTTCCTTGACTTGCATTGTTATCTGGTAATATATTTTGTTGGATCTATGATTTTGTTTTGTTAATTATGAATATATCATGAATTTTGACTATTTCTTTTAAAATTTGAGCATTTATATGTATATTGTATAAATTAGTTAATCTATGTATAAAATTTCTGAATAATGGCCTTCGCTAGGAGAGGCAAAGGCCACTCATATCTATCTCTACACCATGAAAAGGTGACATCTAGTGTACTTCCAAAAGAATTAAAAAAATTGCTTCAATTTCCTTGAGTTTGCTTTCTAATGCTTTTTATATGTACTTATGGTTTTTGAGGTACTTATAGTTTTTATTCATCCTTTGCTTGGGTTTTCCTTTTTTTCTGTTTTGCTCATTTGATCAGTTTGTGATATGTTCTTGAAACATACAAATAATCTTAAATACTGCACTTATTTCCAAACAGGTTGCTAGTTATAAAGGCCAGGGGAGAATAGCTGACTATGGTTTTCGAAATCCAAAATGGGTCGAAGGGGAACTGCTCCAACTTAATGGCAAGGTAAGTTTAGTCAGAGGAGTTACATTTTTCTCATAATCAATAATATTAGTTAATAGAAAAATTTGGTAGAATTTCTGTTGACATTTTCTTGATCTGCTATTATCATATTTAGGGCATGGGACCTTACATGAAAGGTGCAGACCTCGGCTTCCTTTATGTAGTACCTGAACAAAGTTTTCTAGTGTTATTCCACCGGTTGAAACTACCCGAGTAAGCCATGGTTGATGCTATGCTACTCCTGTATAATATGTCATCTGATGCGGGGTGGAACATGAAAGATTCTGACACTTGCACGAGATTTTATGTTACACTTTTTTCCAGTGGTAGTTATACCCTACAGGCAGGCACTTGTTTTGTTTTTCCTAGCCCTTCTGAGTTCATTTTTTGTTAATCCTTTTACCAATCTCTTTACTATCTGTCATATTGTGTATATAAATTTTGCCGACTAATATAGTAGTATGCTAGGAACTCTGGAAGTACCGTAAGGGATCTTTTACGTGCATAATGTGGAATATGTCTGTGTGTGCCTCCTTTCTGGTTTGGATTTCTCGTTTGTGGAAGTCCGACATAGTCTGCTTGTATGAAAATGAGCAAATAATACTTGAATTTCTTCCCCGTGGCAATTTATCCACAGATATTGTTACACCATTTCCTCTAGAAAGAAAGGAAATAATAATAATTAATAAACTTTATGCCACCCTTATCAAGAAGAATTATGGTGAAGGTATTGGCAGCAAAACAGATGCCTCAAGCTAGATTCCTGAATAAACCTATAGTGCTTTTGGAGACGTGTGAAGAGATAAAAAGGTGTCTCGTGAGAAAGCAAGTGCTCCATTATGTAGCAGGTTGCTTTCAGTGATGTATTTTATAGTTATTTTTAGGACCTTAGATGTTTGCACAAGAATAAGTTGCATTAAAATGCGCAATGGGAACCTTTACAATGGAAGCTGAGTTAAAGTAAGAGATATTGTCTTCTTTTCTTCTTCTTATTACACGATAGTGAGTTCACTGGAACGAAATCAAGTTACTTTTCTCCATTTGAAAAGGTTTGTTTATATTTTAATCGGGCCCGCATCGATTTTCTTCGTCTTTTTCAGAATAACCACGACGACTTAAATATAGCACCAAGAAAAAGTTATCTATCTCCATTGCTACAGATAACTAACCCAATCTTTTCATCTGTCATATTGATACTTTTGTCTTTTCATCATTAATTAATCAGCGTATTTATGATAGTAAATGTTAAAAATCAAGATAATACCTTAATGAATGGAAATATTATTTGTTATTTTTAGTTGGTAACTTAAGACTTATAAAATTTAATTTAAAATAAAGATAAAGGCTGTTATAATATAATTAGAAATAGAAATTAAAAAGTGGTTGGTTTAAAAGGCAACAATTATAGCTTTTCCTTTTAGACTAACACAGTCAGTAGAGCACTAGAGAGAGTGAAGTAACCGAGGTGGCACGTCTTGTGCTAAGGAACAATGACGAAAAACTAAAACATCCTTCTTTTTCTTTTCCCACCACCCAAACCAACCTTTTTCCTTTTTCATTGCAATTCACTTTTGTTTTTTCTCACTCGTCGTCTTTCTTTTATAATCTTCGCTTCACCACACCAATGCAAACGGAAAAGGAAGAATCGCAACTCACAAGGATCACACCGTCGTCATGAAAAAATCGCTCTCCAAAGGCTCGGAGTCGCCCACTCAGTTGGACTCGCCGCTCCAATTCCACTCGCCGATGCGGTGGGACGGGACCGATCCGCCGGAGTCTCCGGAATACCGATCGCCGGGAAACTTGACGGAAAGGCATGCGGACCACTCTATGGCAATCGTCACCGTCGGCAACCTCAAGCAGCTCGTTCCGGACAAGCGCGCGGAGCACCGGAAGCCACCGGAAAATATGCCGCCTCCGTTGAGGGTGTTTAACGGCACGGTGACGGAGGAGACGCAGCGTCCGGCGGCGAAAGCGGCTCCTGCGATGGTTGGAGGCGAGAGGAGATCGAGGTCGTCGGGGTGGGCTACGGAGGAGACGGTGTGCAAGGCGGCCCTAGGGTTCCGGCTGAGCGAGATGGTGGTGTGTCTGATTTCGTTTTCTGTTATGGCGGCGGATAAGACGCAAGGATGGAGCGGTGACTCCTTTGATCGCTATAGAGAATATAGGTATTGAAATCATCATTACTATTTGTATGATTATCAATTTTAAGTATTATTATTTATTAATTAATTTTTAAAGTTTGTTTAGTCAAAAATAGGTTAAATTGATAAATGAATGTATGCATGGATGGTTGGTGATTGTAGAAATGTGGAAGTTATTGGTATGTGTTTATGATAATTCATTTCTGGCAGGTACTGTTTATCTGTGAATATAATTGGATTTGCATACTCAGCGTTGCAAGCATGTGATCTGTCATGTCAACTTGCCACGGGGAAACACTTTATCAGTCACCACCTTCGCAACCACTTTGATTTCTTCATGGATCAGGCATGTCCTACCACTCTGTTTCTGTTCCTATGTTTTACTTTACTTCTTTTCTGTCAGAGAAGTGAGCATGTTCAGTCTACCCAATATTAGTCAAATTAGTACACTACTGCTTGAATCAAGGAAGGTTATGTTGTGGTAGTATAACTAGTAATTTTGAGTTCATGTTGGAATATTCAGTGATCTGGAGTTTAAGTTTGAATATACTGTTGAATTAAATACTTAGAATTTTTTTTAACGTTAATAGAGATTCTTCTGATTCAAATATGATACTCTCTTGTAAAGATTACATATTGTCCTGAAAAGAAGATTGTTTCAACGTTCTGTTTGTTAATTTGGAGATTTTGCACTAGAGCAATATCGAAAACCATTTTTTGTGGCTGAAAGTCGTGACATTTTTGTGATGAATTGATGCGTAGGTTCTGGCTTATCTTCTGATATCAGCATCATCATCTGCAGCCACACGGGTTGATGATTGGATATCGAATTGGGGGAAAGATGAGTTCACAGAAATGGCCACTGCTTCAATTGCAATGTCCTTCCTCGCTTTTCTTGCCTTTGCTATGAGTTCACTCATCTCTGGTTACACCCTATGCAACCGCAGCTCCATGTGAACCTCACACCTACTTCTCCTCCCAACTTCTCTTCTACCGTGATGGAATATAGTAATACTTGTTTGAAACTGATTTGATACATGATTTATCATCACATCCAAGAACCCCAAAAACGTGGAAGCAAGAACGTGGAAAACAACATGAACTGTGCTTCCAAACATGTAAAGAAATTGTTGATGCTCGAGAGTTTGTACTGTACTGACGGATTTATGTATATACACAGTTTCAGTATATTGTTCGTGTTCCAAATGGGAGGCTGGACAACAGATTTTCTTTGTTTGATTTGATAACTTAACAGGAAAGTGATTGTGTGAAAGAAAGATATTTTGAAAGAAACTGTTCTATCATTTAATGGAGAGGATAGGAAAATCGAAAATACGATAAATAAGCAGTTAGTGCTGGACTTTTAACTTAAAAAAGAAAGAATCTCAACTAAACAGAAATTTTATCTGACTAATTTCTAACAAATCCTCTCTTTAACTAGAATCTTTTAATATAAAGAAATTAGTTTACATGGCTTTTTTTACAGATTCCAATGCACGCAGCTTCAGAAAAACATTCAATGAGAGATTTTATTATTACATCAACAATTTATTTCGAAGTATTACAATGAATCAATTTTATTACTCTTGTTTGTAAGAAAGTTAAAACGAACAGAACTATTGTCGAATTGAATACTTATGGACTCTTGCTTAGTTTGATTAAGTGTCATGAACAACCTCTTTAGCTAAATAGCTTGACAGGAACATGATGTTGTTGCAATGAATTTTGTCTATGTGATTGACAAACTGACAATTGGTTGTTTCTTTGAACACCGTGATACAACTCTAAATCCAAAAAGAAAGACATTTCTCATTGTACTTTTTCTGTCATCCACATCTCCAGTATAGTCACTATCAATACATGCTATGAGTTTACTCTTCCTCCCTTCTTGTAAAAAATTCCAAATTCAATAGTTCTTCATGTATACTTTAGTATCCTATTTGCAACGTTGTAAATGGAGCCAAGTGAGATTCTCCATATACCTACTTAAAAGACTTACAACAAACATTAAATCTATACAAGTCAAAGTAAGATGCATAAGACAACTCACCATTTGCATGAAGCAAGTTTTATCCACATGTTATTTTCCTTCATCTTTACAAATCTTAAAATTAGGAACTATAGGAGTTTGAATTGAGTTGCTTTGATTCATTATAAAATGTTACAAATCTTAAAATTAGGCACTTTCTTTTTAGATAGCATGTTGCGAACCAAATTCATGATTGTTCGATTCTTTTGTTCTGCAACACCATTTTTTGGCGGTGAATATACTACTATTAATTGTCTTTGCACTCCATGCGCATTGCAAAACTTATTTAATTCTTGAGATGTGAAATCCCCACCATGATATGTGCACAACCCTTTGAGTGAAATATTTGTTGCTTTCTCAACATATAATTTGAAGTTTTTGAAAAAAGTAAAGGTCTCTTATTTTTCTACCAAAAACTAAACCAAAGTTTTTCGACTGAAATCATAAATAAAAGTAAGCAAATACCTTTTCTTTCTATTTGAGGCTAGCTTAATGGGTCCACAAATGTCAGCATGAACAAGCTGAAGAATCTATGAAGCTCTCCAAGAACTTCTCATGGGAAATGAATCTCGATGTTGTTTCTCAATTAGACAATCTTTGCATAACTTAGAGGACGGGTTAAGCAGTGGTAAACCTTCCATCATTCCTTTTTGTTGCAAAGTATGTAAGCCTTTAAAGCTTAAATGGTCAAACCTGCAATGCCACAACTGTGTTACATCTTCTAAAATTGTGTTAAAATAAGTAGGTGCTACAGGCAAGGAGATGGCATGAAAGATAAAAATCTGATTCGATGACATTAGATTGCATAATCAAAAACTTTGTCTAGATGATATATTTTTCATTTTCCCTGTTGAAATAAAATGCTCAACCCCTTCTCTTGCAATTGTCCCAGACTTAGTATGTTTTTCCATGGCATGCAGAGGATATTTTCAACAACCCCACAACGGTCAAATTTTTCCAATGCTAGTGGATCCCAAGCTTTTCAAAGAGGGGAGTGAGTCTTGTGTTAGACATGAACAAGTATGTAAAATTTATATTTTGCAATATTGTTATAAGATATGTTTTCTTATTACAATCCCCTACATATTGCAAAAGATAAGATATAGAAAAGCTAAAAGAAGAAAATCCTAGGTTTTATATAAGATTTAATGCATTAGAACTGATATAGTAAGCTATATGAGCTAGTCCTAGGTTGATAAACTTACACACAATGTAGTTGATTTAAGTAGCTATATGAACCAAACAACTTAGTATATGTTAGCAGCTTATCAATCACAATACATTCACATAATCCTTGTTGTTATCAGTGTGTTGCATTTACTAGGCCATAAGCGTGTTCGGTATTCATGAGTCTCTAGAGATCATGCTAAGATCTCATACAAGCGACCTCCCTCAACTCTCATATAGGTGATTTCATAAAGTATATGTTGCACATCATACACCACTCATAAGGGATATGAAAATCATTAGAAAGTTTATTTAATCTAAAATTCTTACACCACATAGAATTTTAGTTACAAAGTTTAACCTCTCATTAATGTAGTCTCTAGAACCTTCACACATATACACACCATAGGAATGGAAAATATTGATTTAAAATCAATTTAGTGTTATTAGAACTAACAAATGACTTGTTTTTACCCATATAAACCTTATTCATAGGATCTCCAATCATAAAGGTTGGGTTACCATTACTTGTTTGTTTGCAAATGGCTTAAGTCTTATTGATGTTTCTAATATTATGTTTCTTCCCACAGGTTTAGTTAGAGGATATCCTAGATTTGGTTCTGACTTCACAAAAACAATGGAAATAGTTTCACTATTTAGGAACTACTTCACCAAATTATGTTTCAATTGTATATGTTTTTTCTTTCCATTGTAATTCTTGTTTTTAGCTATAACTACTGTCAATTGATAATCACAATGTATTGACACAAACGAAGTTGGTTTCATTCCCAGTGGAATGTTTGCTAAGAAGTTTTTCAACTACTTAGCTTCACTACCAACCATTTCGAGAACAACAAACTTAGATTACATTATTGATCTTGCAATAATTGTTTGCCTGATCTCCATGTAATCACACCATTCCCAACACTAGATTGATGAGTACAAGTCATTGGAAAACCCAGTCGCTGCCAGTTTGTGCCTCCAACCATCACACATTCATCGAAGAATTTCAATCGTATTGTAAGTCACGTAGGAGCTGATGTGGAGCTTCATGTTGTGCCACCCATGAACACCAGGATGCACAACGAACAGAAACGTGCATAATGCCTTCGAACCTCGTGCATGTAGCAACAATTCAATATGTGAGTCATGTCAGGGCCTTCTTCCACCACGAGAAGCAACCACCTGAAAAAGAAGAAAATCATACCAAAAAGAGTGTACAACATTGAAGAAGACAACTCACCGTCACAACTGCCAAAAAATGCATATTTGGTCTCACATGTGAGCTCAGGCTGTTTTGAACTAATATAAAAGTACAAGTACCTATAGAGGCTAAATTGAAAATTGGATAGAAAATTAGTTGTTGCTATTTTATTAAATGTCTTTAAAATAATTAATTTAATTATATAAGAAATTATCAACAGAAAATATCTATCAAATATTTTTAAAACTGATCAATATGTTAATTATTTGAGAGATATTACATTATTAGAAAATAGATTTTGGCAACTCAAAGGTCATATCCAAGCCCAATCAAATTATATATTAAGAGACTTGGGAGAAGTAGAAAAAGGAAGTTTTGGACACTCTAATTTTATGAAGCTATCATCCACCACACCTACCACTTTCTTTCCCCTCTCTTTTTCAATTTTTGTTTCATTCATCATGTATATCACTACATTAATGGAGAGTTAAACTTCTTGGATTCATTCTACTGTAATTTCATTATGAATTATTAGGTTAGATTAAAATAACTTCTTTGTTCTTTTGATTATTGTTATGATTTTCATTTATCTATTTTCATTCCAAATCAAATAGAAAGTAATGATTTTTGCATTGTAACTAATTAGCAATTGCTTTAATCTATACACACATTGATCACATAAGTTTGATAAATTTAATTGAGAATATACTTCAATTAAAGTTAGAAACTTTCGTATAATTAAATGATTTTTTTTACTAATTGAAAATGAATAATGTTAAAAACTTTAATATGAGTTAATTAAGAATATACTTTGATTAGTTAATTTTTTACTTGGTAAGAAAATAAAATAATAAACATAATTAGACATAGTGGAATTTATTTGAGGAATCAATCTCTTCTACTGTAATTGTTTTAAAATCTTTTATTAATTTGTTGCTTTATTTATGGTTATCAAACTCACATTTATATTTTTCATATCAATCTTATTTATTAATTTCATCACTTTATACTTTGACTTTAATAGTTTATTATTTGTGTTGTATTTTATTAAGATAATGATACTTTAACAACATTGCTTGACAACATTTTGACACGGGCCACGTGACAAAATGTGACTGGTCCACATGGAAATGAATTTAGAAAATGGGTAATTACGTGGAAACAAAATAGGGGGCAAGGTTTCAATTGAGGGGGTTTCAATTTAACTTTTCAGAATTTGAATTTAAGGCACTTTTAGAGAGATAAGCCAAGCTTAGATAGAGAATGCGAACCCTAGAGAGAAGTTCTTCCCTTTCACCCACCCATCCATTTTTGTGCCCGTTCCCAAGAGCGTCGCCGGAGTGCTACCGTTCACGAAACCCACCCACCCACCCATGCAGTCACAACCGGAGTGTCGAAGAGAACCCAAACCCTAGAGAGAAGGACTTAACTCCCACCCACCCACTCATTTTCGTGCTTCTTCCGAAAAGCGTCGTCGTTGATGAAAGTATTGTTTGTTCACCGGCGTCGTTGATCGTATTTAGTAAAACTCATGGTGTAGAAACAACAGTGGTAGCAAAGGCAAAATAAGTGAGTACTTCAGGAAAATGTTTTGCACAAGTAGGTCAACTACGAAGATTACACTCATTTTGGACTGCCTAATTTATTACTCATCATTCTTCAACTTAAAAGTGATGTGGAACCAATTATTATGCCATTTATATAGAAGTCCATGGCCAAGGAACCATATTTAGTAAAACTCATGCTGCACAAACAACACTGGTACCAAAGGTAAAATAAGTGGGTACTTTAGACAAAGGTTTTGCATATGAAGGTCAACTACGAAGATGACAATCATTTTGGAGGGCCTAATCTATTTCTGAACATATTTTGAAGTTAAAAGTGGCGTGAACACAATTATTATTCCAGTTATATACAATTCCATGTCCAGGGAACCAATCTTTGCAAAACTCATGGTGCAAAAACAACACTGGTAGCAAAGGCAAAATAAGTGGGGACTTCAGCCAGAGATTTTGCATAGGCATGTCAACTACGAAGATGACACACGTTTTCAATTGCCTAATCTATTCCAGAACATATTTTCAACTTAAAAGTGACGTGGACACAATTATTATTCCAGTAATATACAATTCCATGTCCAAGGAACCAATCTTTATAAAACTCATGGTGCACAAACAACACCAATAGCAAAGGCAAAATAAGTGGGGACTTGAGAATTAACATAATTTTTTTACATTGTCTATTCTAAATCGAACCCTGTACATACAACATTTCATAAATAATCACATTCAAAACTTGTGGGGACTGCAGGACAAACATTGATCATTATGATCAATGTTTTTCATTTACAATAAATGTGACGAGTACATTTCTTTGAAGCTTTTGGCCAACAAATATGTACATTCAGACCTCATCAATACACATTGAAAATGTTCTAAACAAACCATCAATAACATTGCAAAAATCCATATTTAACAACATCTACAAAATGCCTAAATCTTTCAACACTTCATCCCTCCGCACATTGTCCACATCCAAAATCCAATCACAAACATACTTATCCCTAACCTGTTGCGTTGCTCCTGCAAAACAATAATTCACAACATATCAATAAAATGCACTATTTCTATCAAAGCTCCAAAACATTAAAATTTTTATAACTTACAGATGTGTAACTAGGCATTGTGTTGCCTTCATATTTCTCAATGTCATCCCACAACTCCATAAATTTCAAAACAATTATTCCACAATCATATCTACAACAAACAAATTCCAACAATAAAATAATGTTATTTAACCCAACAATAACTTAAATAACCAAACATAATACAAAACCATAGTCTAAATAACCCAATATCTACCATAAACCCAATACATTCATACTTTTCAATCAAAAACCACATCAACCACAAAATGTTCTACACACTTTCATGCCAAAGTAAACCATACAACGAAAAAAACCGAAATAACACAACAACCCATAAATGCCCAAAATAATTTGAACAAATTATACCAACCGAACACAATAAATGCATTACCAAAAAGAATGGAGCCAACCTTCAAAACGCACCTCCAATGGCGGTTTCCAACTTCGATGGTTCCTTCACGCGTAAAGGCGACGCCTACAACGTTGACTTCACCGACAATAGTCCCACCAACTTCAGCAGCGACAGGGTTGGTGGGTGGGTTTCGTGAACGACGGCTTGGGTTCGCATTCGATTCTCTCTAGGGTTCGCGTTCTCTCTCTGAGCTTGGGTTCTCTCTCTAAAATGTTCGCGTTCTCTCTCTGAGCTTGGCTTATCTCTCTAAAAGTGCCTCAAATTCAAATTCTGAAAAGTTAAATTGAAATCCCCTCAATTGAAACCCTGCCCCGAATTCTATTTCCACGTCATTACCCATTTTTTAAATTCATTTCCATGTGGGACCAATCATATTTTAACACGTGCCCCGTACCAAAGTATTGTCAAACAATGTTATTAAAGTATGATTATCCATTTTATTAACCTTTTGAGTAACATTATAAGAATACTTGAAAATTAATTTCTTATTTATTAGGATAATCATATCTAATTTATTAACTACTAAGTTATCATACTTTATTTTAGTCATGATGATTTGATTAATAATAATTTATTACTACTTTTTTTCAATCAGAACCAAACAATAAACTTGAGTTAATAAGTTTTTAATACACCATTTTACCATTTTTCTATTTTAACCTTCGTTAAATCTAAAATAATATATTTCAATTAAAAAATAATTCAAATAATTTTTAATATATTCTAACACCTATTCTGTATATTTAAGTTTTTCTAAACTTTTAGAATAAAATTTTATGTAAATCTTAATAAAGATAGATTTTCCAACTAAATCTGCGGATTATCTAGTAACAACTTTATTTGAGATATTTCACTACCAAAAATAAGGGCATTACCGACGGCCTACCTCCATCGAAAAAAGCAAAAAAGCCGGATTAGCGAGGCCCAATTGGTCGTCGATAAATCGTTTGTCGCTAACCATTACCGACGGTCTTTGCCCTTCGGTAATTACCAAAGGTCAAAGGCCTTCGGTAATTACTGAAGGGAAAAGGCCTTCGGTAATTACCGAAGGCCAAAAGCCTTCTGTAATTACCGAAGCACAATGGCCCTAGTTTCCTTTCACTAGTTTAGATTATGAAATTTTTCATGACATCAAATCAAACTAACCACTGATATTTTTACTGGAGAAGGACAGTTGAAAACGAGATATCATAATATATTTGTAGTGTTTTACATAAGATACTTGTTGCCACAACACTACTACTTGTAGTGTTTTACATAAGATACTTCTTGCCACAACACTACAACTTCTTACACTTCAGTACATAGGAAAAACATTTAAATTCTACTTCTAAATAAGAAAACAGCTCAAAAGGCATTACACTATGCACATTTCGAAGTTTCTCAGTCACCAACTTCTCCAAAGACAAAGCTAAATCCATTGCCTCATTTCCATTGTTATAGGGAAAGTACAATGATATATGATTCTCTTCAAAAAGACCCATTTGATTTGGGCTCTGAAAAACCTGTGACATTTTGGAAAGTAGTTGAAGATTTGTTAAATCCTTCCCATCCTTTTACAGAACAAGTGTTTCATCCCTTCTTTGCAGCCAAATTGCAACATCTGCACCAAAAAACTCACTTATATAAAAAGAGAAAGTAAAAGTGTTTCCAAATCCTTCAACATTTTAATTAATACCAAAATCTATAGCTTCAATTTTTTTTATCGTTTATTATACATTTATTAATACCAAAATAATTATAAGAACATAATGTAATATATAATACTTTATTAGTAGCAGAACCTGTTAAAGATTATGAAACTTTAAGTTCATCAAATAAAATGCCAAACAACTTTACTCCAAACACATGATTTTGGAATAAAAAATTAGTTAATCATTTTCAGTAGTGAAAAGAGACCTAATACAGTTTTTAATAAAACCTTAAGACTTAATATATATACACGAGTTTTATTTTCCTTATCTATCATAATTTTTGTTTTATTTTTATCAATCTAAAACTTTGAACAGAGAGTTATTTTTATCAATCTAAAACTTTGAACAGAGAGAACTTAAAGACATATATACCAAATCATGCCACGTTTTCCTTCTTCAATCACTCACTCTCTCTAATCATGCCACATTTTCCTTCTCACTCCGTCTAAAATCCCACCCTTCTTTTCAAATTAAACACACCAAGCATAGTCAATTTACTGAACTTTGAGATGTCCATTTTGTTTTCAAGTGAAGAGGATTGAAGCCAGGAAGAGCGTGGGAAACTTTATTTCAGATAAAAGAGACTACATAAACTCAAATATCCTAACAAGTAGCACTTTAGTAACTGATAGTAGTCAGACATAAAATGCAAATGCAAAATAGATGTGCCCATGCACACAAGTTATTGTAAATTTCTCAACTAATTAAACATTAAAAAACAAGGAACAATAGTTACCTTGAACAATTTGACAAAGCAATTGCAACAGCACTCAGTAGCTTGCATGCCTCTTATGCATCAAGAACAACACTGCTTACACTTTTAGGAGAAATCACCTAGTGTTGTGCAACACAATGAGTGTTTTCTTAGTGAAAGCATTAAATTTTCACAAAAAGGCTAACATTAAGGGTATAATGTTCACGGTACCTCTAGATTGTATAGTGCTAGTCCCTTCTTAATTCTGCCAGAAATATCGTAATGGGAACCATGGCATGGACAAAACCATCACCAGGATCAAATCGCTCATGGTTGTGTTCATCATATATAATTTTAGAAGAAGGGTTTTTAATAGCCGCAACAGTTGTAGGAATTTCATGAATAAGGTTGTTTTCTTTAGGGTGGAACAGAGAATCAGTAGCATAACCTGGACAAGATAAACTTAAACCAATTAACCCATGAAAAAGTAAGCGTTAAAACTAAGAGCATAACCCAAAGAATCAACAAATGCACAAAGCTCAATTAAAACTACAAAACCAAAAACCCTAAATTAACATAACATTCAACAGCATATTAGGCCCACCGTAATACACAAATCTTCTTAAGGAATAACAAATTCAAGAATACTTTGCAAGAAAGTATTCATCCAGTGACACAAGAGTGGTAATGTCATCAGAAAGCAACTAAACTTCCATCATAGAAGCATAATAAGTTACCTTTCATCAGAATGGGTTAAAATTGTATAGACAGGGAACATATGACCTTGAAACATTTAGCTACAACAAGGTTGCATAAATTTCCTCAAAGCAGTGGAATACAGAAAACTCCAACCAAATGTCATCCAAGAATTAAAAAGAGAAGAAAAAAAGTACCAAACAAAATCAAAATATCAAATAACAGACGAAAACACGAGAACGAATCCCACACCATCTTATAATAAAAAAACATCCATGAAAAATCCAAAAGCTATCATCCAAAGGGAACAAAGAACGTCGCAATCCACAAAGGTGAACTGCCTCCGGTTGTTGTAACCTACTTAAGTAAATCAGCCACAAGTACATAGATCATATAAAAATTTGAGCTTTACTGATGATCATAAGCATAGAAAAGCATCCAATCAAGGATAATAATCATAAGGAGAGGAACCCTAAGATTCAAATAACAGAAAGATCCAAACAAAAAAAAATACGAGCGAAACATATCATTCAAAGCTTCGAATGAATCCATAAAGGGAGACAGATGAGAAGGGAACCCAAACGACAGAGTGGTGGGCCTCTTCCTCCCTTCCCTCAACCTCCGTGGTCCAATTGATTCTCTCTCCCCACTCGTGTACCTCCGCTTCCTCGACCTCCACGAAAGCCACTTGAACTCCTCTATCTCTCCCACAATGACTTCTTTGGAGACATTTCGTAGCAGATATCCTCCCTCCGCCTCCTTCTCCGCCTTGACATCTGCGACATCAACATCCACGACCCAATCCCAAACCAAGTCGCCAAACCAACACCACTTCACTACAACGCCCTCGACATGCCAACCCCCACCACTGTCGCAACACTCACAAGGACCAAAACACGAACCCTAGCCGCAAACCAACCACCAACGAACCGCCGCCAGCGTCCACAACAACAACCGCTTCAAACTACCTTAGGGAAACAACCTCAAGCTTCAAACCAACGAATCGCTTCAAACAGAGAGTAGGGAATGGAAGAGCGCCACCCAGCAACAAACCTCCGTCAACGTCCATACCACCAAACTCGCGCCGTCAAACCGCAGCGTCAAATCGGTTGACTGCCACCAAAGTTGCAACCCTAAGTCAAGAGTGAGTTCGACGAATAAGGGAAAGAGTTCTGCTTTTGGGAAATTTGAGCAACAAATACTCAAATTTGAACTTAAAACATCTCAGGCATTACCGTAGGGCAAAAACCCCTCGATATTCAATTTTACCAATACATTACTGAAGGCATGAAGACCATCGGTAGTAAGCCTTCGCTAATACGTACTTTTATTGTAGTGTTTGTTTTAATAAAAATTCATATTGAAAATTAAATATGAAACAAAGCTCATTTTAAATATAATAGTTGTAAATTAAATTATTAATTTTCATTGAAGTTTTAAAGTGTTTTCAGAAATTCACCTAAATAGTTTATCAGGACCTAATTGCAATTATTTACAATAGACTAGGACTATTACGTAGTTATGAAAAAAAATTAGGGACTATGTTGTAAATAATAGAAATTAAATAAGAACAAAGTTGTATATTATTGAAAAATATTTAGGGACAATTTGTAATTTTAAGAAATTCCAAGAACTAATTTGTAACTATGAAAAATATTTGTAGAATTAATAGGAAAAACTTAATTTTACTCTTAAAGATGTAAACTAAACTTTTAAATCAAGAAGAAACTCGAACATAATTTATATATTGTAATCCGTAAAACACAGGCTATTACAATTTATCTGTCCTTCATAGCCATCAGAAGTTTCATTAAATTGTCTCTTGTAACACATCAAATGAAGCACAAAAGATAAAACTTTTATATTGTCTACCATATATTATTTGTCTTTCTTTTAATCAAAACGATCAATCAAAAGTCATAATCTTAAGTTATTTTGAAATATTCAATCAAAATTATCTTTAGAATTGTAAACTTGTATATAAGTTTAAATAAACAAGGGGGATTCACAATTAGGTTCTATATAAAAGATGTTACAATATCTTTCTAAATTAAAATAAAAATAATAGAATACAATATAAAAGAAAAATAAAATAGTATAAAACAAAACAAAACAAAAATAAAATAATATAACACAGGACAAATGTAATCAAATCTTATTTTAGATTGTACAGTCTTAAATATACTTTTTGTACTCTAAAGTGTATAATCCAAGTATTTTTTTTATTTTGAACTATATATTCTAAAGTGTATTTTCAGATTATGGAAATGTATTATATATTTCTAAAAAAATTTACTATTAACCTTTTTTAACCAAACTTCCTTCCTACTGATTCATCATCTCTTCATAATTAGAATCTTATCTTTCATTAAATATATTAATCAATTTAGAGACTATTTTAATTCTTCCCTAAAACAAGATTCCTTAAATGTTAAAAATTTAGAATTTGTCTCAAAATTATAATAAGATGAATTTAAATGTTAAAAACAATGCAAATTATATTAATCAAAGAATCAAAATCGACTAACACATTGTCACTATTAAAAATATTTATATTTTTAACAATGGAATATGTATGCAAAACAAAAATTATCATTGACTCAAATAGTCTAAACAATGATATCTAACATAAATTATCTATTAAAATTCATTACAGGCCACCTGAAGATATACCTAATAATTTCTAAGATGCCACGTTCTTTTTTATATTTCCCACAATGTCATGGGAAGCTATTCATATATATATATATATATATATATATATATATATTATTGTTTTATTGCTAAGTTACTTGGTGTGATTGTGTAATATACATAAAAGGTCAAGGGCAGAAAGGAGATTGCACACATAATACAAACAGGGACAAGGTGATGACAGAGAATCCTTGCACCAGAAAAACTGTTAGGAGGAATACACGCCAGCACGGAAGGAATGAATATTTGGAGGATTACGCTTGAGGGAGAGGGCATGCCTGGTATAAATCTTCTCTGACCTTCTAGTCTCTCTGGATTTCTTTTCTCATTCTGGGTTCTGCTCTGCTCAGGTGGAATCATCATTCTCTGCTCTAAATCACCGCCACCGACCATTCCTACTATTTTATTCTTATCGTATTGTTTCTGTTGATTGTAATAGAATAGAAACCATACTACTATATAAATATAAGAACTCTGCTATACAGTTCTGCAATAAAAATTCATATGTTTCATTGGTGTTTTCATTCCTCTTCATGGTTGAAGCTACAAGACTGAAGGATATTCAAGCTGAGTTGAAAACTCAAGGCAGTGAGATTCAACGGTTACTGGAACGATTTGAGATGCGAGACCGTCAACATCGTGACTACAATGCACAAAAAGAGGTGGAAAATCATCATCGTTTTGATCAAATACAGGCAACACTAGAATGCTTGTTAATGGAAAAATCAACGCACCAACAACATGAAGAGTCCACGGCGAACACTTCTCCAACACCGATTAATGTTGTGTTTCCCATGAGAAATATTTCTCTAGAGTTTCCTCACTTTGATGGAACATCTTCAGTGCTTAGCTGGATTTTCAAGGCGGAGAAAATTTTCAACTATCACAGTACACTGGATATGGCGAGGGTGGAAATAGTTGCTATTCATTTTGAAGGTGAAGTGGTACCTTGGTTTCAGATGTTACAACAGTTAGCAGTTGTAAACACTTGGCTGGAATTAACCCGTGCTTTAGAATCTCAATTTGGACCTTCGCCCTTTGATTGTCCAATGGCTGAATTGTTCAAACTGCAACAAACAGGTTCAGTCTCTGATTATTACTTACAATTTATGTCTCTGACAAATAGATCATCAGGGTTAAGTGATGAGGTCCTTTTGAACTGTTTTCTGAGTGGGTTAAATGTTGATGTTAAAAGAGATGTGATGGCCTTATCCCCAATTTCATTATTGAGAGCGGTGGCTTTGGCAAAATTATATGAAGATAAATATTGTCCTGTAACCAAACCATCTTTCAATAAACCAATGGTTTCTACATATGCAACAAAACTTGTGTCTCACCCTCTACAACAAGCATATTAGAACCAGAGAAGTAATATTAAAGGGAACCTTCCACCTCTGTTACCCACTCCCAGCACTTCCCAACTAAAAAATAACAATGTTAAGAGGATTAGTCCAGCTGAAATGCAATTGCGAAGAGATAAGGGTCTTTGCTATTTTTTTGATGAAAAATTCACTTTTAATCACAAGTGTATCAATAGGCAACATCTTTTCCTACAGTTAGAAGAGGAGGCTGTAACTGAACAAGAGACTGTAACCGATTCAGAAAAAGTTGATAAATGCAATGTTTCTGAAGAAGAGCATCACCTCTCTTTGAATGCTCTAAAAGGGGGAATGAGTGTGGGCACCATTCAGTTTTTAGCTCACATTAATCAACTGCCTGTGCAAGTCTTAATTGATGGAGGAAGTTCTTATAACTTTTTGCAGCCAAGGATTGCCAAATTTTTTCCTGTTGAACCTGCTTCATTGTTTAGAGTGATGGTAGGGAATGGGAATTACATGACAACTGAGGGAAAAATTCAGCAGCTCAAGGTGCAGGCACAGGGCCATTCTTTTGTCTTACCTGTTTTCTTACTACCTATTTCGGGGGCAAATTTAATTCTTGGAGCGAGTTGGTTAAAAACAATTGGTCCTCATATTGCTGATTATGATGCTTTGCAATTGAAGTTACTTCACGAGGGTAGATTTACCACACTACAAGGTGATAGAGAGTTGGTGCCAACTCAAGCTCAATTAAACCATATCAGAAGAATGGTGCATACAAATACTATAGTAGAAATATACAATATGCAGCTATTAAAAGAGAACATCCACTTTGGTACACTCTTAGAGGCACAGGTTGAGATGGAACATGAACTTGCTTTGTTACTGCATACTTATAGTTTAGTTTTTGATACTTCTCATAATCTACCACCTCAAAGATCACATGATCACTCCATTCCCTTGTTGGAAGGCTCTAATCCAATAAAGGTCAAGCCTTATCGGTATCCTCATAGCCAAAAAGAGGAGATTGAAAAGTTGGTAGAAGGAATGTTAAACAAAGGTATTATACAGCATAGTAAAAGTCCTTTTTCTTCTCTCATTATTTTGGTCAAGAAGATGGATGGCTCATGGAGAGTTTGTACAGACTATAGAGCTTTTAATCTTATAACTATCAAAGATAGTTTTCCCATTCCAATTGTGGATGAATTGATTGATGAACTCTTTGGTGCTTGCTATTTTTCCAAGTTTGATCTTCGATCTGGATATCACCAGATTTTATTGAAGCCAGAGGACCGACACACGACATCTTTTAGAACACATCATGGCCATTAAGAATGGCTAGTTATGCCATTTGGATTGACTAATGCACCAGCTTCATTTCAGAGTTTGATGGACAACATATTTCATGGGTTATTAAGAAAATTTGTGTTGGTTTTTTTTATGTACAGTTGCAATTGGAAGGATCACTTATCCCATTTGGAAGTTGTCCTCAGGATTCTACAGAAACATAAACTCTTTGCCAGGTTTTCGAAGTGCAAATTTGGAGTAACACAAATTGAATATCTTGAGCATATCTTATCTTGTTCTGGAGTAGCTATTAATGATACCAAATTGGTTGCAGTACGTGAGTGGCCCTGACCTTCAAATTTAAAACAATTAAGAGGTTTCCTAGGCCTTACCAGATATTATAGAAGGTTTGTCAAACATTATGCCAGTATTGCTGCACCATTAATAGATTAAGAAAGATGTGCTTTTCGTTAGACTGAAAAAGCTACAACAGCATTTGAAAAATTGAAGTGGGCAATGACTTTTGCTCCTGTTTTGGCTATTCCCAATTTTAAAGACTCCTTTGTGCTGGAAACTGATGCATCTGGAATGGCAGTAGGTGCAGTCCTCAGTTAGAATCCACACCCAATCGCTTATTTTTCTAAGAAAATGTCCAACCGAATGCAAAAGCAATCTACATATGTCAGAGAACTTTATGACATTATCGAAGCATTAGCTAAGTTTAGACATTATCTCCTGGGACACCCCTTCATTATTAAAACTGATCAAAAAAGCTTGAAGCAATTATTGGATTAGACTCTCCAAACACCTGAGCAACAACAGTGGTTGCCAAAATTTTTAGGCTATGACTTTGAGATTCAGTATAAAGCTGGGAAGGAAAATATCATTGCAGATGCCTTATCCAGGAGCTTTTTCATGGCTTGGTATGAACCAAATTGTGTGTGGCTTCAACAGCTTGTGCAACTCACTCAAACAGATCAGAAATTGTCCCAGTTATATAGCCAATGTCTTCAAGGTCAAATTCCAAATTCAGAATATTCAATCAAAGAAGGTATTCATTTTTGGAAAGGTCGTATCATGGTGCCTAATAATTCCACCCTTATAAACCAAATACTTCAAGAGTTCCATAACTCTAAGATTGGAGGTCATGCTGGCATCACCAAGACAGCTAGCAGAATTGCAAATCAATTCCATTAGCCCAATATGCAATAGGACATTCAGAAATTCATCAATGAGTGTGTAGTTTGTCAACAAGCATAGGTTGATCATGCATTACCTAAAGGGCTTTTGCAATCCTTGCCTATTCCTCAACAAGTTTGGGAGGATATTGCCATGGATTTTATCACCCATCTTCCATCAGTTACAGGTTACACAACAATAATGGTTGTAGTTGATAGACTGTCCAAATTTGCCTATTTTATTCCATTAAAATCTGATTTTTCTAGCAAATTAGTGGTAGAAGCTTTTATTGGTTAGGTGGTAAAGATACATGGAATTCCAAAATCCATTGGATCTGACAAGGGATAGAGTTTTTATAAGTTCCTTCTGGCAACAATTGTTTGAATCTCAAGGAACTACCTTAGCGATGGGATTTGCATATCATCCTCAATCTGATGGTCAAGCGGAAAATTTAAATAAGACATTGGAAATGTATTTGAGGTGTTATGTGTATGAGAATCCTAAGTCCTGGATGAATATGCTACCTTGGGCCCAATATTGGTATAATACTTCCCTTCATCACAACTTGGGTATGACTCCCTTTCAAGCGGTGTTTGGAAGACTTCCTCCGAAACTTACCAAATATGATATCAATCAAAAGGATCCTATTTCAATGAGAGAAACTTTGACAGCAAGAGATAAAATCCTATCTCAGTTAAAGGCTAATTTAGTGAAATCTCAAAACTATATGAAACAGGCAGATAAAAGCGGCGGGACATTCAACTGCAAGTGGGAGATCTTGCTTTGGTTAAGCTACAACCATATAGGCAACAATCTCTCGCCTTAAGAAAAAATCAAAAGCTGGGATTAAAGTTTTTTGGGCCTTTTGAGGTGATTGAAAAAATAGGATCAGTGGCTGACAAATTGCAATTGCCTGACACAGCTAAAATTCACTCGATGTTTCATATTTCATTGCTTAAAAAGTTCCAAGGTAATCCACCACAACAATATCTTCCACTGCCGTTAACTACTTCAGAATTTGGGCCTACCGTGCAACCTTGGAAAATATTGAAATGCAGAGTGATTACTAGAAACCAGTAGAAAGTGTCACAACTGTTAGTGCAGTGGGACATCTCAGCTCCTAAAGAATCTACTTGGGAAGATGTGGAAGAGGTGAAAGAGGCTTACCCCTTGTTCAACCTTGAGGACAAGGTTGCTTTTGATGGAGAGGGTAATGTAACATGCATAAAAGGTCAAGGGCAGAAAGGAGATTGCACACATAATACAAGCAGGGACTAGGTGATGACAGAGAATCCTTGCACCAGAAAAATCGTTAGGAGGAGTACACGCCAGCGCAGAAGGAGTGGATATTTGGATGATTACGCTTGAGGGAGAGGGCATGCCTGGTATGAATCTTCTCTGGCCTTCTAGTCTCTCTGATTATTCTCTCTGATTTCTTTTCTCATTTTGGGTTATGCTCTGCTTAGATGGATTCATCATTCTCTGCTCTAAATCACTGCCACCGACCATTTCTACTATTTTATTCTTATTACATTGTTTCTGTTGATTGTAATAGAATAGAAACCATACTGCTATATAAATATAAGAACTCTACTATATAGTTCTGCAATAAAAATTCATAACGTAGTAACTTTTTTTTTTTTTAGATAAAGGGTGTTATTAATTTAATAGAGTGTTTTTATATAATTTGAAGAAAAGATATTATAATGATACAATTGTTTTAGAATTTTCTCTTAATAGAAAATACCACAATTGTTATCAAATCATATTTTACATAAATATCTATTTATCTTAAAATAAAAAAATTATTATATTATCAAATGATAAAGATTTTTTTTGAAACACAGACAAAAATATTATTGATTAGTTTAGAAGAATATTATTGATTAGTTTAGAAGAATGAAGAGGAAGAGAGAAGGCGTGAGAGCATTTCGAGTTGATCAATGTTCATTGCTATAAATAATAAATTGTAGGTAGACAAATTATTATGAATTAGAACCATAGACAATATCTATCTCCCAAAATTCATGTTTTCGATAAAAACAAAAACCATTAAAGTTTGAACCTTGTGGGGAATTTCTTCCTGCAACCCAATGTTTTCTGCATGCACCACCATATTGTTTAAAATTTCAATTATACTTAAAAGCTGTAATTATAGTTTCGTATTAAGTAATCTATAAATTTATATTTCCGATTATAAAATTTATAATACAAATTTTGAAAATAATTCATGATATAATTATATTTTGGATTATACAAGGAAAATTATATTTTGAGTTATATGATGTGTAAAATTATAAATTATATAATTTATAATATAAAAAGTAATCTAAAATGTAAATTACATAATGAATTGTAGAATCTGTAATGAAAATGTATATTAACGCATTTTATGTCATCGTTATGCACCAAAGACCCATTTCAGAGCCCTTGGCATACGGAAGAATACCATTTTTGGAATGAAACGCTTTAAATGCATTTCACTAATGTTATGGGGTGCAAGAAGAAACACCAGTCTCTTTTTTCTTTTATTGTTAAAAGCACTTGCCTCCATACCAGTCATCTTTTACTTATCCAAAATAATTGAATGATTTTTTCTAAGTATGAACACAAAATTTGAACGAAGCCTTGTGTCAAATTTTTTTTCTTAATAAAAGTAAACAGTGCTTCTGTTAACAGTGTCTTAAACTATTCTCATGTCAGGAATTAGGATTCATAATAATAAAAGGAATACTTATTTTTGAGTGTGTGTTGAATAAGGGTAAAAATGTTATAGAAATTATAGGTTATGATATTTTGGATAAAAACTTTTTATGATTAATTGACTTTTTTTTTCTTTTACAACTATATTATCGTATAATCATTTTATTTCTTTCCACTGTATATATTTAGGAGATATCCTCTTATAAACCTATCAATTACTTTATAAAAACATAAAATTGAATACATTTAATATTTTCTGAACGTATTCTATTCAAAATTGCGTTTTGATTAATATATTCAATCATACTATTGCATTTTTTAATAAATTTAATCAGTAATATATATGGGTTTGCTATACGCTTGTTTTTCAGTTCGTATATTTTAACAATGTGTACCGGATTTTAGTAGACAAAAATATCCTTATATATCATGATTCTAAGTTTTAAGGTTAAGGGTATTTTAATAATTTTTATTCTCAAAACTAAAAAAAAATAAACCGCCAAACACTTGCTCACCCTCCCTCGTACCTCTCAACCCTTCCTCTTTCATCTCTCACTCCAACATTTTCTCTGTCATCCTATGGTAGTCCCAAGTGAAAAATATTAGAAATGTTAAACAATTTTACAAAATATTTTTTTATAATGAGTTTTCATTTTATAATTTTTGTCTTATCTAATTTTATCCAATTTTCACAAGCATAAAGAAATTGGTAATTGACTTGGAAAAAATCAGAAATACTCGTTGTTAAACAATTTCTTACAAAAATTGATTTTATAATGAGTTTTCATTTTATAATTTTTGTCTTATCTAACTTTATCTAATTTTCACAAGCATAATGACATCAAAGGAATTGGTAATTGGCCTGGAAAAAAATCAGAAACACTAGTAGTTAAACAATTTCTTACAAAAAATGATTTTATAATGAATTTTCATTTTATAATTTTTGTCGTATATAATTTTATCTAATTTTCACAAGCATTTTTTTAGAGATGATGATTCAACATATGCAGATGATGAAATTAGAGAGGTTAGTGAAGATGATGAAATTGAAGAAATCTTGAATGAACCATTGCTCTGTCAATGACTCAACTCTTTACAAAGACAAATTATTTAAAATGTACCAAGTAAAAAACAGGCGCGCATTACCAAACTTTATATATATATATATATATATATATATATATATATATATATATATATATATATATATATATATATATATATATATATATAATGTGTATGAAAAATTCTCTTTTTCTTTTGTTTTTTTTTTCTCCAAGAACAAAATGTCGACTGTGTAAGTTCTTTTTGTTCCAATTTTGAGTTTTTGTTCCAATTATTCTAACTCTAATCCACTAACCACGCCGAACACAAAGGAAAAGATCAATATATAAAACAGTTATAAAAGATATTAAAACTATTTTATTATTCTTGTTTATAGTTTTTTTTTTTAAGTTACAGCTTTAGTTGATCTCTAATTAGATGTTCATCGTACTTTTCTTTACTAAGGTTTTAGATTCACCCCCTCAATTAAGCATAGTCTCTAATTGGTTATACCATTTGTAACATCCTACAATCTCATATTTCAATGATAAACTCATAAATATAACTCAGAATTTTTCTAATTTATTTTTCTATCTCTTTTTTCATTGGCACTGAATTAGATGACATTTCTCCATCTGCTCCCGTATAACGAATTATACGATCATCGCACATACACAAAGACAAACAAGTAGGGTGAGCTAACATGCAACAAATCATTTATAAAACATGCATAATTACTTTGATACACTCAACAAACATCATATAATAATTATGTCAGACACCCTCTCATATCATCATACAACAATCGCACCATAGATACTCATCCCATCATACTGCAATCCCTAATAGACACTCATCCCACAATACCCAATAGACACTCATCCCACAATACCCAATAGACACTCATCCCACAATACCCAATAGACACTCATTCCACAATACCCAATAGACACTCATTCGGATGATACGTTGATGAGCGGTCACGGAAGGTTATGCACTTGTGATGACTTCTACTTCTTCTTACAAATACACTTCCAAAATACTCCATACCATCCACAAGGTTAGTCCTCAACACTATGTCCAAAACCGGCACATAGACCATGACCTCATGCCCCTCTCACCACATAATTCATCCTTCTCTACTTGAGACTGGATGATTATTAGAGTATTAGGATAACCTCCAACGACAGGACCCTCAACATCAACATATACACAAATATCATATCATTACAGAATCTCTCCACGAGACTCATACCATGCTCACATTCCCCAACTCATATTATACTCATATCATGTTCATATGCATAAATTCAAATCCAATATAATAAAATACAATCATCACAAAAATCAAACAAAATGAATATATCACAAAATAAATTAACAATACTAAAATATCACCATAAATGGTCACCGGAGAAGAATCAAATGTTTGACGAATCAAACTCACCATAAACGCCAGTACATATGACTAGTCACAACTTATTGGATTTGACCAGGGCTGCTCTATGATCAGGGATGTACCAACTCCGGTTTTTAAGATTCTTCTATCCTACCATCACAATTATAATTCATAATTTCATATCTAACCACAATAACATGAATTCATCAAAAATTTTCATTCCAACAAGATATATTGCACAATAATTTAACAGTACATAATCTGTTCAACAAGATTTAAGTTAAAAACTCGTCGAGTAGACTTCCAGAAAAGAGAGGTGTGTCACAATGGACAACTTAAGTATCAAGTCTTTCCTTAGCCAAAGTGTTCCTCAACTAGTTTTAACAAATTTTTTATTTACAAATTCAAAACAACAAAATATAATATTAACACAGAAATTCAATATAGATATATACATAACAAGCACCTATGTTTTTCATTAACAGTATTCACACAGAATTTCAAGACATGAATAGTAATAAAACAATACTAAATCATAATATAAAAGCTTAGAAAGGTTAGCTTCCAGAACCTCTACTCTTCTTACAACTAAAAATTTCTTCCTAACTCTTTTATCCACTATCAATATTTTAAAATTTATTATTATTTTTCTTTAATTTTTTTTAAAGAAAAAGGTAGAAAAGAGTTTGAACGCATGTTCTTGAAATCCCCACAATTTTCTACCATTTAAGCTACCAAAATTTCTTATTTAGCTTTTCACATTTTATAAACTTATTATATTTTCCATTCACAAAGAAATTTATTATTACTAGTAATAAAATTGTTACTATTAAGGTAAATATTTTTCATGGGTCTTACACCATTACTTGATTATGATGAAGTTTTTTTTCCATTTCAAAGGGCCAAAATTTCCTATTGGCCAATTCACTCTTAAATGATTATATACCAAAATATTCATAACAATTCTTGCTATTTACTTTAAAATATAAGATATGTGTTGATGCATAAACCCTTTATAAAATGTCTCTCTTTGAAAATGCAAAATCTAGAGACTCAACAAGTGTACCTTATTTGAATAAATTTTTAGATCTTTTGAAGTCACCCACTTCCTATTAGCTAGTAACTTCTAAAATAAAATAGGGTAACTAATTGATTTAGTGTAAAAATATTGAGATAATTCACTTTTAGTACAATAAAACAAATTACATTTATAGTATTAATTTTGTTAATGATTGATATAATTGAGAGTATGTCTATAATTTTTAGTAATTGTAAAATTTGTTTATTAAAAAAATTAACATTACTTGAAATAACCATTAAGAATTTTAAATGGGTAAAAGACTCTCTACAATATTAACTACATATCTACGACATTAATTACATATTAACGTTATTTTTTCTTTTAATAAACACATATTACTAAAGAATAAAATTGCTTCCACCATTAACAAAGTTTAAAAAAAAAACTCTATAACTATCCATATTGTCATTATAATTCATATAATATTACTTCCTTGTAGCATATTATATTCATTGTAATCTATTTAAAACTTTAATATCATATTTCATCTTGCAATCACCTCTTCGTTAATTTTCCATAAAATTCTTGAAACTTATCCATAAAATTCTTGAAACTGAATATTATTCATAAAAACTTCAAGTTAACAAAAATTTCAACATCATAATTGTTGTATTTCGGACGTACCAAAATTTCAAATTAGTAAAAAGGATAAATATAATTTTATAAAAGGATGTGTCTTTAATCCTTGCAACTTTAGAAGATTGCAATTAGAAGAGAACAAGAAAAAATTATTCAAACTTATCCTTTACATTAAACATGTCATCATACAAGTAAAAAAATTTTACTTTGTTCTTATCAAGTACACAAAATTTAAGAAAGAAATTAAATTGTTACACTTATTTCTATTGTTTTCATTTGGAACCAAATTGTTACACTTATTTCTATATTAAATTCAAAATAATGTATTTCATTTTAAAAGCAGTTCAAACAATTTTAAATATATTCTAGGTTTCATTATATAGGTTATTGGTAGTATATCTTGATTCTATTTTTCTAAAATTTTAGAATATTTTTTTTATAAATCTTATTAATGATAGATTTTGTAATTTAATTAATGACCGAATCAATAACTAGTAGGAACTTTAGTTGAGATATTTGTCTTAATCAAATTCATTGGAAATCAAATATGAAACAAAGTTCATTGTAAAATTTGGTAGTTGTAAATCAAATTATTAAAGTGTTTACAAAAATTAACTTAACTAGTCGATGAAGCAGCTAATTGCAATTATTAACAATGTCTAGGTCTATAATGTAATTATAAAATAATCAGGCATCGTGTTACAAAAAATAAATATTAACTAAAAAACAATTTAAGTATTATAGAAAAGTATTTAAGGTTAACTTGTAATTTTAAAAAATTTCAGGAGCTTATACATAATTGTGAAAGATATTTTTTAAGTTAATAGAAAATATTAAATTTTACTCTGAAAAATGTAAACTAAAATTTCAAACGAGAAAAAGAAAATTTAGAGAAAATATTTTTTAAGTTAATAGAAAATATTGAATTTTACATCTTTTTCCATCACCAATAATACTAAATCGAGAATCTATGCCAGAGAAAAAACTTAAAAAACAATAAATTAAATGACAGACGTGAGCAGCGGGACGACCCAGTGCAGCTATGCATGACTATTGCCCTAAAAATTTCTAACATGCCACGTTCTTTCCTATATTTCCAACAGTGTCGCAGTTTCATGAAGAAACTGAGGCCATTCCTATATCTTTTATTTCTTTTATTTCTATGATAGTTTAATAAGTTACTTGGCGTCATCCACGGTGACATACGTAGTAATTTTTTTATTTTTATTTTTGTGAGCTAAAGGGTCTTATTAATTTTTTAGGATGTTTTTATATAATTTGAAAAAAAAAATATTATCATGATACAATTTTTATAGATTTTTCTCTGAAGTTTTCATAGAAAATTCCATAAGTGTTTTCGAAATATATTTTACAAAAAAATAATAATTATGACAAAATGAAATTTTTATTATATTCTCAAATTGATAAAGTAATATTTTTTTTAATTATGAAACACAGACAAAAACATTTATAATCATTTTAGAAGAATGAAGTAGAAGAGAAAGGGTGTAAGAGCATTTGGAGTTAGATAATAAAGAGTTTCATTACTATAAATAATAAATTGTATTTAGAGAAATTATTTCGAGTTTAGAAGCACAGCATAGACAATGTGTATCTCCCAAAGTTCATCTCTGTAGCAGTCATCTTTTACTTACCCAAATCAAAAGCCGTCATGCAAGAAAATAATTCAATGATTTCTTCAAGTATGAGCACAAAATTTGAACGAAGCTCTGATGCTAAGTTTTTAGAACCTTGATTTTTACCGAATTTGAGTGATTTTACATTGTTTATCCTCACATAATAAAAAAGTTATTTGAAATACTTGGGTGACAATCTCGGATTAAGATCATTGTTAGTTAACAGTGTCTTAAACTATTCTCATGTTATGAATTAGGATTGATATGAATTAGGATTGATAATAAAAAGAATACTTACTTTTTAATTAGTGAATGTTGAAATTAGGGTAAAAATGTTAAAGAAATTATGATTTATAATATTTTGGATAAAACTTTTCATGATTAATTGACCTTTTTTTTTTCTTTTTCAGATAAATTCTCGTATAATAATTGTATTTTGTTGTTGACAGAAGTATATTTAGGAGATACCCTCTTATAAACCTATCAATTTTCTTTATAAAAACATAAAATTAAATACATTTAATATTGTAGAAATATAAACACCTTAAATGCTTATTATATAAAGAAAGTGACAGAAACTGTAGAAAAATATAGGATTAGATAAATTCTTATAATAAAATAGATTCTAATATAATTTTCTGAATGTATTCTATTCACAGTGTTGCAAATTTGTGTTTTGACTAATGATATTCAATCATAGTATTGCAATTTTTAATAAATTTAAACAATAATATATATATATATATATATATATATATATATATATATATATATATATATATATTATTGATACTCCTTCATGACATAAAAATACAGAGATTTTTCTATCATTGATTTTGTTTTTCAATTCCAAATCGCACTTCAAAGAAAGAATTTTTTTTTTATCATTTCAATATAACCATGATTATTATTGAACAAGTAGCAAGAAAAACAAAATGCAATATTTTTGTGGGGTGAGTTTTCTAACTAACTAGAAAACTTTTCAAACAAAAAAGGTTGAAAGTGTTGACGATAATTTCCAATATTAGAAGGTGACAACATTATATTAGTAACTAATGTGGTTCAACTTTAATATTGTTAAATAGAAATATGTTTGCCAAATTCATACAAGAAGAGTGGACCTCAACTACTTTAAAGACCTAAGCTTTTATTATTTAGGCCAACATATTTTTTGAATATTAAACTAGAGTTTAATTTTGGGTTTTGTATTCTGACTATGATAGTATAAGATTTTCTTTGACCCATGTATTTATGTCTAAAATGAAGTTTGGGCTTAGAAGGAGTTGGACTTGAGAAAAGAAAACGCATTAATCCTAATTTACTTCTTTAACTTGGAGAGCAAATTAGGGTTAATGTTCTCCATTATGCACCTACAAACATAGAAAATGTGAATTGTTTATATGTACTCAGTCACACTTGTGTAATAAATCACTTAAAGTGTGAGAATTACAATGACTTCTTGACAAAAAAAAAATTATATTTAACTTCTCAATAAAATTTTGACTTTTTTAATATATAAAATAAAATGTATAAATATATATAATTTATATTTTTTCAAAAAGAGACGGTTGTTAAGGCCTACACATCCTCCTTGTGTATCGATCTTTGAGAGTACTAATAAGTACCTTGTCAAGGCCTACACATTCTTCTTGTGTATCGATCTTTGAGAGTACTAATAAGTATCTAAATATTAGCAATAAAAACTACAAATATAATAAATAAACACAAAAAGAAAGAAATATGTACAAAATATTTAAAAAGATTGGTTAATCCTAAAAAACCATTTAATAATTATATTTAAAAAAAACAGTTAACAATTATATTATAAAGGGTAAAATGTGAATAAAATTTGTGTACACTTCTCTTTATATATAGGTGCAATTTTAAGTTAATAATATATATATCTAAATTGAAACATAAAGAAATAAAGAAAAAGAAACAAATAGCGATTATTTATAAAGAAAAAGATAGTTAACAATTATACTTTTTAAGAAATCAATTAATAATTATATTATAAAGGATAAAATGAGAATAAAAATTTATGTACACAAAAACATATATATCTTATTTATATATGGGTATAGATAAAATATGTCTTGATGAATAAACTTTTTATAAAATGTATTTTTAAAAGTATACAAATACTCTACAAGTGTACCTTATGTGAATAAATTTTTAGATTTTTTAAGTCATTTACTATTAGCTAGTAAATTTTTAAATAAATTTGAGTAAATAGTAAATTTGGTATAATAAAATAAATTAAATTAATAGGACACAAACTTCAATCTATTAATTTTATTTGAAATTTATTAATGATTAATATAATTGAGTATGTGTACAATTTTTAGTAATTATCACATTTATTTATTAAAATAAAATTAACGTTACTTGAAAAAAGCATTCAGAATTTAAGATCGATCAAAACCTGTTTACAATTACTTACATATTAACGTTACTTCTTCTTTAATAAACAAATGTCACTAAAGATAAACATGAATTCAATTCTTAAAGTAAAAAAAAAATGAAAAAAAATTAAGTATTTTTACTGTATTTTTTTATTATACTAAATAAAATATAAATTTCTATTGAAGTGAATATTTATATCAAACTTAAAGTTATTAAACTAATCTTAAAATTTTAAGTTAACCTAAGTTTCACACCTGAATAAAAATGAAATAATAAAGCATTATATAAAAGTCAAAATCTATTAATATATTATTTTAAGATTTTGAATTGAAAATAATATTAATAAGATTGAATTCAGATGTAGTTGATATTATTAAGGAGATGAACTTTTTTTTCAATAAACCTAACAATTACGTATGGAAATTTTTATGGAAATTTTTATTGTTTAAAATTTGTTGCAAATAGTTTAAAAAGAGATATGGGTTTTCTAGGACGTAACTTTCATTTGTTGTTTTTACTCTAGGTAGTTTGCTGTTACATAAATTCAGAAGTTATCTGAGAAACTGAGACATTAAGAATGAACATGTTTGGCGAACTTTGATGTTGAGTGTTGATATCTCAATCCAACAACACAGTGTTCTTTCTTTGCCAGGATATATATAGCTGGAAACTTGTGGCCTTTTGTCCCCTAATTCATTGCCCATTCCACATGCAATAGACAACAATAGTAACTCAGATCACGACTAAAAGCTACTGAATTTCTTTTTTAAGAAAAATAAAACAAAATAAAAAATTATATCAAACTGCATTTAATAATGTTATATTACAAAAATTTATGAAGAAAAATACTTCTCTACAAATATTTAAACTCAAAATTCCATTACCATAGTCAAAATGGATCACCTGATCTGATCTGGTTCAACTTATTACGAGTTGATATTTGGTAAGTCAACGAACGTATCACGAGTAGGTATCACGAGTAGGTAGATTAAATAGATTGACTCATTAATTTATTTAATTATACTTTTTTTTAATAGAAAAATGATTCTAATTCAAATATAAATAAAAGAAAAAGTCGTAAATTAGATTTATCATCAATCAAACATAACATTCATTTACACAAAGATATCACAAAATCTCTTCAACAAGATTTCAATGTCTTATAGAGATTCAAATTTATTTCTGCATAAAAATTGAGTTAATAAATATAGAGTTGTAAATTTTTTATATTGTTTAATTATTCTATAAAAATAATTTCACACGAATCTTTATTTTAATATTATATAAAATAATTAATATAATAAAAAGTACTTATTAAAAAAATTAAGTGAGTTAAATTTTAATATTTTTTAACTAAATTCAATCTGAACCTATAATGAATCAGACTCACGAGTTTTAAATTTATAACAACTTTCAATGTATTTGATAACCATTAAAGATGATTGAAAATTAAAAATAATTTTCAGGGAAAAGAGTTTGAAAAAAAATTGATTTGATAGATTATCGAACTGTCCCAAAAGTGTCTTAAAATGTAGGGTTAAAGAATACAATGTTATGTCTAAATTATACATATTTTAAATTCATTACGTATATAGTGTAAATATTTAGAAACTCTAAAGAAAAAATTGTCACAGTTAAGTTAATTTCATTCTTAACATGGTATAAATACTTTACCAAATATTTAAAATAAGTAAAAATAACAATGACAAAAAAACTTAATGAATAAAATATAAAAAATAATTTTGATATCAACACTATCAGGATGATATTATAAAATAACCACCCAAATAAAATAAATTTTGTAAAGAAAACAAGATTTAAATAAGAGATGATACGATAATGGAAAAGAAAGTATCATTCACCATTAAATGAATATTCTCCATCTCCAAAATCTTACGTTTTTTCTATTAGATTAATTGTTTTATTTTTATACTTTTTAAGTCTTATTAGATAAATTTTTACCTCTTAATTAGATTAACATATTGAAGTTCATGAACCATGTCATTAAAAAGAAAAGCCAAGAACTAATTGAGATACAAGAAAAAAAAAACAAATTAAATTCATGTTCAAAATAGAAAAGCAAACTTTCCTAAAAAAACTACATTAATTAAAATAGAGAGAATTGATACCTATTGCAAAAAGAAATCTGAAAATCTAAATTGATAACAAGAGAAAGAAAACATAAACTACTTTAACTCAAACCATTTATCAATCCGATTAAGAAATCAATAACTCACTACAATAATGTTATAAAAGATTAGAAATATCAACATCTACTTAAATTAACCTATTTTATACTCTGAATGTGCTTTTCTAACTTTCATAATGAAAGATGTAATAGTGATTTATGAAGAAAGCACATAAAAGAATTTTTTCTTGACTCACTTTCTGAATAGAATAAACTGAAATTCTCATTGCAACAACAACAAATAAAAGAAAGGCGTAATTCATGGATATGATTTCATACAATTGAAATTATTACAATTTTTTCTCTTATTCCTTTTTTTTTCATGTCTTTTATTTAATTTCGACAAGTCAAACCGAAGTAGTAGGTTATAGTATAGGATGATAAAAGTTAAAGTGTTGCCATGTTCTACTAGATAAGCATGGATAGAATAAAATCACACTCACATAATGGTGATTGCAAAAATCAGTTGCAATGTTTAGATCCACAAATGTCGTATATCAAGTGGATGGCAACACAATAGAAAAAGACTTGGTGATGATAATGTACTCTAACAAAATATCAATTCAACAGTTTAGAGATACTTTCAGAGAAAACAAAGCATAATTGTAATAAAAAGAGAGAAGGAAATGAGATACAATTATCTTTCCAAACAAGTTTCTACGTAAACAACTATAGAAAAATAAAACAAAAATAAGTTTCTTCATAAATTAATACTCGCATGTACTTTATAAAAATTATCTCATATGACTTTCTACATCTTTAACTTCACTTTATGTATAAATTAATTTTATCTAAAATTTTGTTTCACTTTTATTTCTTAATTAAAAAAGTACTTCTTTCAAAAGAACATATACGAGAAAAATAAGAAGAAGAAAACAAATGAATTTTGTCTTTCCATAAACTAAAATTATTTATGGCATAAATTAATTTATAAATTTTATTTTATAAGTTATCTAATTTTTTTAATTGTGCATAAATTAATTTTAATTTGTACACAAACCTTTTTCCTCTTATTTTTGTCTTAGAAATGTTCATGAAAAAAACTTGACAGGTTGATGTCACCACTAAAGAATAATAATGAATTAAATGTCTGACAAATTTTACAAAATCTTTGAGAATATTTTGAAACAAATTACTGGTTGCATTTGAATTGTGGTTTCAATAATTAAGATGCTTTAAACAATAGTCAATAATTATAAAATTTTATATTTAATTTGTTTACAAAGGTTAAAAAAAAAAATATGCAAGAGATAATATAAAAAACTAATTTAAATTTTGAAGTATCAAAATCGAAATGGATTCGGAAAACACCTCTAAAAATGAGCTCATTTGTCATTCATAGTCAGGATAGTTGGTGTACAATGCACGTTTAACTTAATCCCAAGAGATATATAAATTAAGCTTGTATTTGTGAGTGGATCTCTCTTATGACAGGTGATGAGTTTTGCAAATATTTTTTAAATTCATGTTAGCTTAAAGTTTTGATTGTACTTATTGTCTGATTATTACTAATCAATTATCACATGCACTGGAAAGATATGCATGCTTCTCAGTCTATTATATGAAGCACTTGTACTCGTAATTTTTACTCCTCTAATGCAACTTCCTTTAAGAATTGTGTATCTAAGAACTTAATCAAAATAATAGGACATTGGATTTTTTTCTCTAACAGCAATAATGTTTAGTAATAACGAGTGTTAGAGATATTTTTCTTCTTGAAGTTAGAATTGTACATGTATAGATATATAGAGATGTCCTTTAAGAGAGTTAGTTATTGGATTTAATTTATTTTCCGTTCATATATGTGTATTTATCTTCATATATTTATATTCTATTTTTATATTTATATTCCGTTTATATATTGTTTCAAACAATTATATATATGTAAAATTGTACTCTCTTCTTATGGAATAAGAAATACAATTCCTATCCTTTCTTTTCTCATAACATGGTATCAGAAGAAAATTAATTTTTTATCACGTTCTTCCGCAACCAATTCTTTTCCTGTCCAGATCTTCATTTTCTACCTTTCGTTCTTGGCTTTTCTGCCTTTTTCTTCTCCTTTTATGGCTACTCCCTCTGTTACTCTCGCATCGTTGCAAGATACAACACATGACTATTACATTCATCCTAATGAGAATCCTTCATTGGTGCTTGTTTCCCCGATTCTTGAAGGTCACAATTATCATGGATGGGCTCGCTCGATGTCTATGGCACTACAAATGAAGAATAAATTTGGCTTTGTTGATGGTTCCATTCCTTGTCCAGCTGGTACAGATCCAATGGTTCAAGCATGGAAGCGTTGCAATAATCTAGTTTTATCTTGGATCAATCATTCTGTTTCTCATGAGATTGCTACAAGTATTATTTGGATTGACTCTGCTGCTACGGCATGGAAGGATCTCAAAGATCGTTTCTCCCAAGGTGATTCTGTTTGAATTTCACAATTGCATCAAGATCTTTATTCAATGCATCAGTCTGATCTAAGTGTTACTGCATATTACACTAAAATGAAGATTCTCTGGGATGAACTTTGCAATTTTCGCCCTATTCCTGAATGCCAATCTTCTGCTTCTTATTGTGTTGTTTCTAAGACAATGAAGGAATATCGTGAAAATGATTGTGTTCTTTGTTTTCTTAGAGGCTTGAATGATAATTACTCTGTTGTTCGCTCTCAGATCCTTCTCATGGATCCCTTGCCTTCTTTACCCAAAATTTTTTCGATGATAATTCAACATGAGCGACAATTACAATCAGGAATTCTTTCTCAACCTCCAGTCATGGCGTCACAAGTTTCTCAATCTAAACCTTCTTTTTCTACCTTCAATGGCAGAGGTAAACCCTCTCCTGCCAATGATTATGGCCGGGGAAGATCTTCATATCAAGGTTCTCAGGCTCGTTATCAAGGTTCTTAGGCTCGTTCCTCAGGGGGAAGGTTTGGTACACCTCGACAATGCACTCACTGTGGCAGGACAAACCACACCATTGATACTTGCTTTCTAATACATGGATTACCACCTGATCTCAAATCCAAAAGAGTCCACAATGTTACAACAGATTCTTCTACAGTAGTTCCTTCTTATAATAATTCTCCAGCACAGTCACATTCCGCAATTTTAGGACTTTCTCAAGAGCAAATTCATGGTTTATTGGCACTTCTTCCTCAATCTAATCCCACAATCCCACATTCTACTAATCTAGTGAGCTCTCATAATGCTTCCACTTCTTCCCAGGCTCAAGGTAATATCTATTCCAAATGGATTCTAGACACAGGTGCTACTGATCATATATCTAATTCTTTGTCTCATTTTATTTCTTATCATAGAATCTCACCAATTACAGTATCACTACCCAACAAGAACTCTTCATTTGCTCATTTTTCTGGCACTGTTTCACTTAACCCACACCTTAATTTACATAATGTCTTGTTTATTCCTAATTTTTCTGTCAATCTTATTTCGGTCACAAAGTTAACTAAATCTCTATCTTGTAAACTTAACATTTCTGAATTTTCCTGTGAAATACAGGACAAGTCAACCCTGCAGATGATTGGCAAAGCTGAAGAAAGAGATGGCTTGTATGTCATGATAGTTCCTGCACCCACACCCCTTGGTTCACCAGCTGCTATTACTTCTGAGAATTCTATTGCTTGTTCTACAATAAGACATAACTCTATAGATATTTGGCACTATAGACTAGGGCATCCTTCTTTTTCTTGTTATACCAAATTACGCAACATGTATGCCACTTTACCCAATACAAAATACACGCATTGTGATGCTTGTCATTATTCTAAGCAAAGAAAATTACCTTTTCAATTAAGTACTACTGTTTCAAAAGCTCCTTTTGATTTAATTCATGTTGATATTTGGGGGCCCTATAGTACTTCTTCTGTTGATGGTTTCAAATATTTCTTAACTATAGTGGATGATATGTCTAGATACACATGGATTAAATTAATGACAAGTTTGTTCTACAATAAGACATAACTCTATAGATATTTGGCACTATAGACTAGGGCATCCTTCTTTTTCTTGTTATACCAAATTACGCAACATGTATGCCACTTTACCCAATACAAAATACACGCATTGTGATGCTTGTCATTATTCTAAGCAAAGAAAATTACCTTTTCAATTAAGTACTACTGTTTCAAAAGCTCCTTTTGATTTAATTCATGTTGATATTTGGGGGCCCTATAGTACTTCTTCTGTTGATGGTTTCAAATATTTCTTAACTATAGTGGATGATATGTCTAGATACACATGGATTAAATTAATGACAAGTAAATCAGATACAAGATCACAACTTATTGGCTTTGTTTCTTATATAAAAACACAATTTGGCATTGATGTAAAAGCTGTTAGATCAGATAATGGTAATGAGTTTGCAATGACAGATTTTTATAGACAAAAAGGGATACAACATCAATTATCATGTGTTGAAACACCTCAACAAAATGGAGTCGTTGAGAGAAAACATCAACACATTCTCAATGTTGCTAGATCTTTAATGTTTCAATCCCATTTGCCCATAATTTTCTGGTCTTTTGCTGTTCGTTATGCTGTGCAACTCATTAATATTTTACCTTCCAAAGTTTTGACATGTTTTTCTCCATCTCAGCTGTTACACAATGTTAAACCTGACATTACTTACTTACGAGTTTTTGGCTCACTTTGCTATGCTTCAACTCTTCAAACTCATAGAACAAAATTTCAACCTCGTGCAAGAAAATGTGTTTTACTGGGTTTTAAAACAGGAGTGAAAGGCTACCTTTTGTTAGATTTCAATTCTAGGGAAATTTTTCTATCAAGGAATGTAGTATTTTATGAAAATATATTTCCTTTTCTTACTAGTGACAAGCACTCACCTATTAATACACAAAATTCCTTGGATTTTGTCACCAAAATTATTTCACCTCCATCACCTCTTTTCTCAGAAGTTACTGATCAACCCTCTTTACCACTTACATCTCCTCCTTCTATTGTTTCCGACCTTGTTATTTTCTCTTCTCAGTCTGTTTCTGTTGAACCTGTCACTGCTACTCCACAAAGGAAATCAATTAGGCCAAAACATACACCATCTTATCTACAGGACTATCATTGCAACATGTCATCTACTTCTTCCGCCACTCAGTCATCCACAGGTACCTTATATCCTATCTCTTCATATCTATCATATGATGCATTATCATCTCTTCATAAATCATATGTCCTTAATCTTTCCCAAGTTAGTGAACCTAAAACCTATAACCAAGCCATCAAACATGATTGTTGGAGAAATGCCATGGATAAAGAAATTGCAGCTTTAGAAAATACCAAAACTTGGGTTTTGACTGATCTACCTAATGGAAAGCAACCTATCGGATGTAAATGGGTATACAAAATAAAGAGGCATGCTGATGGGAGTATTGAACGATACAAGGCAAGGCTTGTAGCCAAAGGCTACACACAACAACAAGGTTTAGATTACTTTGAGACTTTTTCACCTGTTGTCAAACTCACAACAGTAAGATTGGTTCTAGCTTTAGCAGCTTCCAAACATTGGTATTTACATCAACTAGATGTAACTAATGCCTTTTTACATGGGGATCTAGATGAAGAAGTATACATGTCTCTTCCTCTTGGTTATAAATCTGAAAAACCAGGACAAGTTTGCAAGTTGTTGAAGTCTTTATATGGACTCAAACAAGCCTCTAGACAATGGAATTACAAGTTGACAACTACTTTACTTTCTTTGGGCTACACACAATCAAAATCAGATTATTCACTTTTTGTCAAAAGTGATTCTGCTCATATTACCATCTTACTTGTTTATGTAGATGATATAGTTTTGGCAGGTGATGACATCCAGGAAATCCAAACTGTGAAGGCTCTATTGAATGCAAAGTTCAAGATTAAAGACTTAGGCCAACTCAAGTATTTTCTGGGCTTAGAAATTGCAAGATCTCAACAGGGCATTAATTTGTCACAAAGGAAGTATGCTCTAGAGTTACTAGAAGATGCAGGATTGTTGGGGTGTCAACCTGTTTCTACTCCTATACAGCCAGGCACAAAATTTTCCAAGACAGAAGGGAAACCCTATTCAGATGTGCAGGCCTATAGAAGACTTCTTGGCAGGTTACTATATCTAACCAACACAAGACCAGATTTATGTTTCGCTGTTAGTACTCTCAGTCAATTTCTTTCCAATCCTTTGGAAGATCACTATGCAGCAGCAATAAGAATCCTGAGATATATCAAGAACAATCCAGGACAAGGATTATTCTTTCCCTCCAACACAGAACATGCTCTCAAGGCTTTTAGTGATTCTGATTGGGCTGCTTGCCCTGACACTAGAAGGTCTGTGACTGGTTTTAATGTGTTCTATGGTGCATCATTAATTAGCTGGAAATCCAAGAAGCAAGGTACTATATCTAGATCATCAACCGAAGCAGAATATAGAGCTTTAGCTTCCACAACATGTGAAATTCAATGGCTTCTGTATTTGCTCCATGATTTGAAACAACCAGTTTCTCTGTTTTGTGACAATCAATCTGCTATACAAATTGCACAAAATCCAGCCATGCATGAAAGAACAAAGCATATTGAAATTGATTGTCATCTCATAAGAGATAAAGTTCAAGCTGGTGTAATTAAGCTCCTGTCCATTCCTACTTCAGCACAACTTGCAGACATTCATACTAAAGCTTTGCATCCAGCACAATTTCAATCTTTGTTGTCCAAGCTGAGCATTAAGGATATATATGCTGCAGCTTGAGGGGGGATATTGGATTTAATTTATTTTCCGTTCATATCTGTGCATTTATCTTCATATATTTATATTCTATTTTTATATTTATATTCCGTTTATATATTGTTTCAAACAATTATATATATGTAAAATTGTACTCTCTTCTTATGGAATAAGAAATACAATTCCTATCCTTTCTTTTCTCATAACATTAGTTACTCCTACACATTCTAAATACTATAAAAAAATAATGATAAATTTCCCAATCTCCATAATGAATCTCTACTTTCTATCTTTTTAAATCAAGTTCCCTCTCTCTAAAAGAATTATTTATTTAAACATTCTCTTTACAAATTTCCCAAAATACATAATTCGCTAGGAAAATTAAGTCATTGGACGAGTTAAACACTACTTAATGGGTGAACTGGATTGGTTCATTGGGTGAACTGGTTCGAACTGAACTAGGTCTTAAATTTGTGCTTGAAGTAACCAAGTATATTAATAATTGATTTCTTTATATATTCTTTAATCTCTAGTGACTTTCATTTATCTACAAAATTATCAACCAAATACTTATGTTTCCAAATTATTAAATAAAATCTTAATTATCTAAAAAGTAAAAAATAAAAATATCAATAAAAGATAAATATAAACAAAATAAAAACATAATAATGTCCATTATCATTCCCCCTATAATAAGACTTCAAAAAAATATAACAAAGAAACTCTCAAAGAGAAGAAATTTTAAAGTTTACTAGGTGCCTACACATCATGAATAATACAAATATTTTAGAACTCCAATAATAATTTAGAACAATTTTAGACAAAGAACGTAAGCTCACATATCTCAAAAGTTTTTTTTTTTTGGTGTATATCACTTGTGTTGTTCTTTTAAGATTGAATTCTTCTTATATAGACATAATGAATTTTATTGTTGCACACCAAACATAACTATTTTAAATTTTATAAATATACTATTAGAGTTACCATTTCAATAAATTTAATTTTAAATGTTTTCGTTAGAAGTAACTTTCTCACTAAAGTACTTGTGGATAAAACAAATAAGTTTTATGATTAGAAAAATGTAAATGTATATTATGAATAAATATACCATTTTCAATAATATTGTTTACATAAGCACATAAATAAAAATTCCATTAAAATATAATTGGGAAAATGTTGTCGGATTATGATAGAAATAATTATTGTTTGTCTAAAAAGAACTTGAAACTCTCACAAAAGAAAGCAAATCCCATATCCTATTTGTAAGATTTTTTAATTTAATTCAAAAATATTAAGAAACATATTACTTTTAGTTTATAAGAATTAGTATTTTGTGAATTTTCATTTTAAGTTCCTTATCATTAACATTCTACTAGTACAACTTCTATTTCTTTTTAATTACATTTATTTTAGTTAGAAATGTTAGAATAAAGTCCAAGAAACATTGTTTGTTTAATTAAGAGTTTTATAAAAAGTATAGAACATGATTTTTAAGAAGAAGACTATAAAAGACGAGTAGACTATAAAAGACGAGTGTTTAGCCTAACGACACATATTTTGTTATTTTGTATGTGAAACTAACAATTAAATATATGATATAGATACATTGAATATCATATATACTTATTTTATGTATATGGAGAATGTTCATTTCTTGTAAGAAGAGTATCTTGGGAATACTTCTCAACAATAAGATCTATTGAAAAAAATTGTTAGAGCTATGTTATGTCGACAACCTCCTTTGAAAACATTGTATGTTAATTTTGTAAAGACCATCTTGTAAGGTGCTGCTTTTTTTTATCTAATTTTAATAAAATCTATATGATCTAGACATCATAAATGCCTTATGTAATAATATTGTTTGAAGAAGATATATGCAATTAATATTGCATGCAGAACATTTAATGAGTTGGACATAATGTATTATAACTCTTCGTGATTTCTGTTATTCAATATATTTGTTTTTCATTATACTCATGTTCTATTCTCATTTGTGTACTCATTTGTAATCAAATTTTTATCACTGATACCTCTTAATAAGTTGTCTTAAGGAAGAATTGAACATAACACATGAGTTTCATAAATAAATAAAAACTTTTTGTGTTATTTTGCTTACTTGCTAGATGATTTACCATTTGCGAGAAAAATTTAAGGTTTTATTTAACCTTTATCCTTTTTAGGGCTAGTTCTTTCTACAAAGACATGATATGAGACATATGACTCAAAATAAAGCAATTAAAACTAGAAGACACACAAAAATGAGTAAAACTAAGAAATCATTTCTACCATAAGATTGATGTCAAAATACACAAATAAAACTAATAAAAAAAACAAATTATTAGACATAAAGCCTATACATAATTAAAGATTCAATTCAGTAATTCCTTAAGAAATTGAATATAAGAAATTTGTATTCAAGATTATAGGACAAGTAGATTTTATGACTATTGATTCTAACAATTTTAACAAATTATTTTTTTTTCACTTTTTGTTTAGTATTTAGGCATGATTTGGTCCCACAAATTCATATTTTCGTGTCCTTTTATGGTTTCTTTTGGTTTTGTAATTCTGAAATAAAATCATAATTGAATATCAAATGTAAAGATGAAGAATTACAACACTTGAATCTAAATGTTTTAAGTCTCAAATAAATCCAATAATATGTTCATTTCAAATAATTTTCTAAAGATGCTTTAACACTTTTATACTCTACACAATTGAAAGAATAAAGAGATAAACTCAAAAGAACCAAAAGTAAAATCAAAACTAGATCAACCAAGTAAAATGCATACCCTTTCGACTAATTAATATAAGAAAAGGTGCAAAATATTGATTAATGCATTAACATGTAAACAAACTTAACATGCACATAACTACTACAAAAGTATTTTACCTAATGAATAGGAAAAGAAAGACCAAGAATCATATCGCTTATAAGAATATGTTTAAAAGACCGAGAAAAAACTCATTGGGAAGGAGTGCTTACTTGGAGATAACACCTTTTAAGTTTGTGACGAATATATAACTCTAGTGACATATTGATGTAAGTCTACCTTGGAGAAAGTAGGATCTATCAACACTAAGAGATTTTGGATGGAGACAAACTTCAAAGAAGATCATAGAATCTTATAGCCAACACACAAAGAAGTTGCAATAGAATCCGTATGGCCAGACGGACTACGATGTGACCGTCTGGAAGGGGACACCAGGAAGAAACAATTGGCCGAATAGGCCAGAATCCACCACGTATCACGAAATTCGAGTGGGCGGTGCACCAACTAAACGATCATGGAAGATTGGAAACGAGCGGTTGCCCTCCAGCAACAACCATCCCTAAAATATCACTTCAAATCAAGATTACTAGTAAGTATTACTTAGTGGGTAATGGACCATGATTGGGTCGTGATTAGGGTTTTCCTAATCTTGGGTTCATCTTGAAACCTAATAGAGATCAATGGTAAGAAGGTAGGTGATTGCATTTATTGTGAATTTAAGATTTTACTTTGACTCCCGATCAGGCTGATTATTAACTTGAGTGTCGGAGTGCCTTTGACATGTACATCCGAACAGTTTGAAGTTCAAACAAGAAAAGATTTTGACTAAAGATATTCAGAATTGCCTAAGCTAACTTGAAGTAAAGTGTGAATATGTGTTTTGTGAAAATATTCAACCCTACCCTTGAAATAAGAATAACAAAAATGGATTAAGAAAAAAAAATGGAAAGAACACACTGTCTTAAATGAATATTCAAGAATAACTACAATGAAGATTCAACACTTACACTTGAAAAAGTTCTCAAAGATAATAACCCATGTAAAAAGGGTTTCATATTCTTAAAAAAACAAAATGTTTTCACAAGTCTAATAGTATTAAATATTCAAGTGTAATTTATAACCTTAAATATTAGTCATGCAATAGATGTATGTTGGGATATAGTTTTACTTTATGATAATTTGAAATTAGGTTGTTATTTCCAATTTCAATAACAATAGTTATTTTATGCCTTAAATGTTTTACTTGATATGTTTAGAATTATTGGAATGCTTAGAATGGTTGATATGGATTTGAAACTAATTTTAAATAATTATGTAGAACTATTAATTTTCCATAATTTGTTTATTACATTAAAACTCTATGAATTAATCTCAACTCAAAATCAAAGTTTTTTCTAAATCAAATTTGTCCAACAAACGCAAATTCACTCATGAAAACTCGAGAGTTAGAAATTCTTTTAAAATTAAATTCACTTATGGTCTATCAATTTTGAATCCATCTGAATAAACAAAATCAAAGAGAAATTAGGATAATTTTTCAACTAAATTTGATTAGTGAATTTAATTTCACTTAGCAAATTAACTTGTTCTAATTTTACATGTTTAACTTAATTATATTTATACCTATATATAAAGAGGATATATATATTTGTATACATAATTTTTATTCTTATTTTATCTTTTATAATATAATTTTTAAGTGATTTTTAAAAAAAAAATATAATTATTAATTTAATTTTTAGAATTAACCGCTATTTTGAAATATTTTATATAAAATTATCACTAATCTTTTTTTTATTATATTTGTAATTTCTGACATTAATATTCGGGTGTTTCTTTCTATTCTTATTGTTTTTCTCTTATATATTAACTTAATCAATTTATATATATTATTAACTTATAATACAATAAATATTTAAAAAAAAGGTTTAATCCTTTTCGACATTCCTATTTATGTACGAATGTCTCAATTGGGTCCTCGTTTTCTAAAGTGTATCAAAATGGTCCTTAATTTTGAAAATTGATATCAATTGAGTCCTTTCCGTTAAGTTGGCTGGACGGCCTTAAAAAAATTGATGAGTGGATGCTGAGATGACGAACGAACGCTCGTCCACCAGCGAATGAACGCTCGTCCATCAGCGAACGACGCTCGTCGACCACCGAACGAACGGTCGTCCAGTGTGGAACGAACGGTCGTCCAGCAGTAAGAGGTCGACGAGCGTTCGTTCTCTGGTGGACGAGCGTTCGTTCGCTGGTGGACGAGCGTTCGTTCGTCATCTCAGCATCCACTCATCAATTTTTTTAACGTCGTCCAGCCAACTTAACGGAAAGGACTCAATTGATATCAATTTTCAAAATTAGGAACCATTTTGATACACTTTAAAAAACGAGGACCCAATTGAGACATTCGTACTAGGGATGTCGAAAAGGATTAAACAAAAAAAAATGAACAATAGGTCGCACGCTCGCTAGTTTGTTAGAATGATTATAAATACGATATTCATTATAAAATATGTCGTGGTTATTTTAAATTATATTCGTTGAGTTATGTACATATAAACAGTGTGTTGACTTTGGTTGAATTTGTGAATATTGAGTAAATGAATTTATGGTATAATAAAGATCCATTTATTTCACACATAATCAAATCATTTAGATTAATACGTCAGGTGATTAGAATCAAAAGAAGACTTCCTTACATGCCAAAGACTCCATTGGTGTTAGAATAACTATTGTTTATTAATATCTTGGATTGAATTTGATATTAGCATCTAGCAAGACATGCTTAATACATGAAAATGATCAAAATAAAATATGTTTAGTACGAGATGTGTTACGTCGAACTAAACTAAATACATTTATTTTAGAATGATTTATTTTTAATTTCTTTATTGAACAAATTTTTTATACCTTAAAATTATATATTTATCGTATAATAATATTAATTTTCTAAAATTTAGTAACCCTTATTTTATTATAACTTATGAGAGTTACATCTCATCAATCAATTAAAAATTCAGAAATCAAACAAACTCTTATTTACTACTAAATATTAATTATAAACTAAATATGAACTACTGAAAAAAAAATATTTGAGTTACTACAAAAATAACTAAATTAATATAGTCGAAGAATTAAATAATAAAATATAATCTAATCATAACCTTGAAAAGAAATAACTAACTATAATATAGATATATACATGAAAAAATCTTAAAAATGTTATATGTTATTGGCGAACTCAGTTACGGATCTATTTATATTTGTATTTTAATAATATAAGGGTGAATAATATGAATGGCATAGATAACTTTCGAATTCCACACCACGCAGGACACGTGGAAATAGGAAATAAAAAATTGTTTTAATTTATATTTATTTTAGAAACTGTTTCTTTATATATTTATGTAATCGATGTTGGTTTAAAATAATATACAGAATTGAATGACGTAGTATTGAACTTTAAAGGAGATTTTTGAAAGGTCACTGAGCAATGTTTAGAATAATCTTGCTATGACATACATTTCATTTTTTTAAATCGGTCATTAAGATAATAAATGGCAAGAGTTGTGCCTCGTAACTTGTGAGGTTGATGAGTAATAAGTGATTTCACATGGCAGTATTGAGAAGCACGTTGGTGTTGTAGACATATTTGTACTAGCTGACAAAAATTCCCTACCACACTCGTCTTTTTCCCAACCAAAGCTACCGTCAACTCCTTTTCACTTTTGCTCTCAAAATGTACAAGGAATCATCCTCCCCTACGTACCCTTTTACCCTACGCACCCTTTTACCCTACGCACCCTTTTACCCTACGCACCAACCCAACCACACAAATCTCACCCATTCCATTCTCATCAATAAACCCTAACATTTTTTCCTTTCTCCTTAATCAATTTGAGTTTTAGATTTAACGTACATTTCTTAAGAAACCTCTTTCTTCACCATCATCGTCATGATCAGTGTTTTTGAGTGTTGATTGGTTCTCAATAATTGATATCTCAACCATGTTTAACTAGAAGCCAAGCTATGCATTATTAAGTACGGCAATGGGAAATAGTTTGTACCACCACACCACGCTCAATTATTCATTTTTGGCCAATTCTATTAGTACGCATGCCAATTATTTTATCCCATATTACGTCCCATTACTGCATGTGCTTCCATCATAATTATATCCTTTCTTTCTTTCTACCACACAAACACATCAAAATCATCCATATATATCAATTACCAGTTGTCATCACATTTATTATTCCTTTCAACAAATTCAAATCATCCCATAAATATATTATTATCTGCCAGCTAATTAACACTTTCTATTTTCCATATTATTATCCACCCTCTTTCTCACCGTATCAAATCATATTTATGCTTAGATATTCATACCTAATTATCAATTCACGCGCTCTAGTACCTCCTATTCTTGCTTAATCTTAATTTTCCTTCTTTTCATTAATTCAATCAAACCAGCTTTCAACTTTCTTAATAATACCCCTCACCTAAAACTTCTACGTTTTCTCACTGTAGATGTTGCTTAACAAGCTTGGCAATGTGTTATACATAATATTTTCCTTATATTAGAGGGATAATAAAATAAAGACAAAAGTTTGTTCATCCCATAATCACAGCCACTGATTGCATAAAGCTCAGAGATATTATTAGACATTAATTAATTTGATTACACTAATTTTATTGCCAAAGCGTCGTGGGCCCTGTTAAAGATAAAAATAAAATAGCCATTGACTCGACGAAGAGAAACTACTTTAAAACTTGTATAAAGATAAGGAATCTTTAGTTTATTAGAGTTCGATATAATAATTTGTTATTCTTTTCACAACTTTAAAAGATAGTCTGAATGCAATTTAAAGACAATAATAAGAATACCATACTACACAGATTGAAGATTAATTAAATGGATTACATGGCTTTTGAGCTAAAATAGTCCCTTCAGATTAATTTTCTTACTTTTCTAAGCATAATCAATAGGCGGAGATATTTATAACTGGATAAATTCAATCCTTATTAGATCATTAAATTATGTTGAGTATAGGTTTCAACGTGATTTAATCTTATATTAATTATATAAACAATATTTAATCTTATATTAATTAGTATTGTTTGAGATTTAAATGTATATTTTTAAACAATATTTACTAGTGTAAAATAGTAAATTGACGATCATATAATGAGTCTCTCCAATAGATAAGATCACACATTTGATTTTGAAAGTAATATGTACATACATTTAGATAACACATACTTCAAATGATGATTATGGAACATATATATGGATGGAGATTGCATTAATTGGACATACATAGTGATGAGCATGAGAGAAAAATAAATGAAGTTATATAATTTTTGCACAATATAATATCAATAACAGTGTTGATGGGTAAAGTTTAGGTATCCTTACATTAATTGTTTGAATAGGACAATACTGAATTCTACAAAAATTAGGAGCACATTTTATGTGATGGGTTTCTACAAAATTATACAAGTTAGATATGAGATGTTGTATTATTATATTTTCCAAGTGTATGTCAGACTGTGTGATCGAGTGAAGGAAGACCGATTGGAGGTCATATTCATAATGTTCGAGTAGAATTTTTTTCTCAAACTCATGTATACAAAACTATGGTCAAAAACTCCATTGTATTATGAATCAACTAAGTTCACGCGATTGTTATAGTAGCTTTTAGGTTGATGAATTTATAGGTAATCAATGGGTGAAATGATAAAAGCTTAAGAAAATATTTTGTTCGATGGATGTGAAGTATAAAAAGATGTATGCATTTATTAATGATTTCATATTATAAAAAAAAATTAGAATGGTTGAAAATTTTCACAAGTATAGAATATCACGATAAAAGACAAATATGAAGATCATAATCATGGGATGACAAATTATGTCTCTTTGTGAATAGGGCATGCAGAGAAAATGTGAAACTATTTCATTATGCAAATGATTTTAAGCAATAGAATGATAAGCTTTCCTATTTTTGGGAAAAAATCAATAAATATGATATGTGCAGAAGCATTGCTTATTAATAATTGATATATGGAAAGAATATAATATATCTTTGGCATAAGTGATTTTAAAATGCCAGCATCCTTACTACAAATTTGCAAATTGAAAAAAGCTTGTAATATGTCTAAACAAGAAAAATAAATTTTTTGGTCAATGTTTAAAGCGTATGAAGATACTATCTATAATTATTAAGAATCTTGTAATTATGTTGGGTTTGAAGTTAATTAGCTTAAAATTTCATAATTTGATGTAATAATTGTTTCATCCGTGAAATCTTACGAAAAAATAGTTAACTATTTTAAGAAAGATGTGAATGTTAATAGTAATAAAACTTTTAAAGAAAATTCGCTAAATATTAATTCTTATAAATTAAATAATATATTTTTCATAATTATGGTAATATTACTTGTTATTTATTAAAATTGAATTTTTTTTTGTACTTTTTTTAGGTCTTCACTTGATTTTAAACAAATAATGATTGCATTATCATAATAATGTGACATTTATTCATTTTATTGTGACAATTTCGTTTAAGTATTCATATAAAATAATATTATTGAAAACAATATTTGAATTCATAACATATATTTCTTTAAGTAAAATTTATATATTTGTTTTAGAGAAAAGAATTTTAGTAAAAGAATGACTTTTAGTTAAATCGTATTTCTTGAAATGGTGATTCCAAGTTTTATTTAAGTTCTATATAGGTGTTATATTTGTTTCCCTCTTGGAATAATAGGTTTTATAGGATAAAGTACTTTGTGAGTATATAGAGCTTGGTTTCCAAGTTAGTTATGTGAGGTAAAATTCTACTAAAAAGTTAATTATAACTCACATTTCTAAATATCAAGCTTACGTGAGTTTCATTAGATCTCATGTGAGGATTAAGGCTTTGTGATAGATTACTTAAATATTTGATTTCAAGCATTTTCTAATTACCGAATCCCTCAATCTTGAATGTAAGCAAAGAATAGTATCTTTTTTGGTGTCGTTCATGAAAAAAAAAAGGGAAGCAACATAATGATTCAAAGTGATGTTTTGAACAACACCTTTGCATTAACTTGGTAAAATGTAGCTTGAAACTTAGGAACTTTGATGAACACATTGAATATCAAGATTTATGTAACAAACACATTATAACTTGTTGAAAAGAAATTAATCATGAGACTTAAAAATGAACAACTTAACATGTGATCATGATATATATATAAACAATGGAAGAATATCGTAAAACACTAAAATTTAGAACCTTTTGACATGTATCCTGAAAAGAAAAAGTTTTGATGGGTCTTCAAGATGTGTGAAGTCACTAAATGATCTTGGCCTTTCCTTTAACAACCTTTCTTACTTCTTGTAGTATTGATTGGTTGTGTGACTCTTTTTGTATTCTTCTCAAGAGTGAATTGTCATCCTCTATATTGAGTATATTCTTACATTTTGCATATTGAGTTCTTCAGATATTATATGTTGTTACGTTTAGTGTTTTGCCAGTTTTACTTGAGTGTTTCTTGTTCTTATTATATGTTTTTAAATTCACTGTGTAAAAGTATGTTATGCTCCTATGTTGTTTTGACTTATCTCCTCTATTGTTTAACATCTTATGTAGCTTTAGACATAACCTTGATTAGGTTTTATTGTGTACATACTTCTAATTTAGACTTCGTACTCCTATGTTTTTTTTTTGTTTTCTTTGCGATATTTGGTAATTTTGTGATCTCTGACTTTTAGTGTTTAGACGTTTTATAATCATTGTATATTGTTCTTTGTATTTATGTTCTTTTGAATTTTTACATGTTTGATTATCTAAGACTATTCCGTTTAATATTGTTTGTTAAACTTCAAAATTAAAGATGTTGTAGACGATCCTAACCTCTCTCAAACGGTCTTAACAATCTCCTCATTTTTTATGTTTAACAAATATATATGCTAAGCGAAATTTTTATAATTTTTCTTTCATTTTACATGTACTCTAGATGCACTCCTCCCCTTGATTTGAATGTTCTACTTTATCTATCCTGTTTAGCATATTTCTTTCCTCCTTATTTGAGAAAGATTAAAAGGGTGTTGGAGGATGATTCCTAAGGGTATGTGCTTTTAAGAGCTAAGGATGAGGACACATTCAGGTAATAAGCTCGTCTGTGTCTTTTGTATTTTCTCCCAAGTATGAGCTCCCCAATTTCGTAAATTCAAGAGAAAGTTATTAAGTGTTTATCTTATGATTGATCAGATGTATTGGACTATCTGGTATAACTTTTCTCTTTTCATTATGCCTAGTGTTTTATCATGTAATTAAGTCTTTTATTAAAATTGAGATGTTTGATAGAAGATTTTCTAATCTTTTAAGACAGTTATATAGGCTGGACTTTCAAACAGATCTAAATGTTGTGGGGATATAGACATATGGGGATGATGTATTCTATCCTAAGTGGTGTACTTTCCCTATTTTTCCTGATTGTTCATCTAGTTTGCTTTTATATACACCTGAGTTCTCTCTTTGTAGTATGTCAACTGTGGGTGAGCTAAACAATTATCAAATGACTAACTACTAAACGAACAATCTATGATTTACGCAAGTCAAAGTTGTCATGATATAATGTAAGATAATATAGTAAAAAAAATATTCACAAGCCAAGCAAATGAGTTCGAAGCATATTAAAGCAAAGTTTATATTGGGATATTTCCAGTAGTAGTTATGTCAATTTTATTAATAATCAATGTAATAAGTATTAATTTATTTACAGAAGCGTTATCATAATCACTTTTACATAATTTTATTGTGAATCAATGTGAATTTGACGACGAAAATACTATCAAGAAAAGTTAGGTAATTTGTACAAATATTCATATTAATAATATTGGAAGTTTTTAAACACGAAAATAATTTTGTGAAAGAAAAATAAGAAAATAAAAAAAGAAATAAGGTTTTCACAAATTAAAATTAATTTGTAAAAGATTAAAATACGTGTGTAATTTATTATTTTTAATTCATGTATAAACAAATTTTAATTAATAAAAGAATTTTTTTTTCTTATTCTAGAAAATGCTTATAAAAGAGCTTATTAACATATCGGTTATTCATAAACATATAACAAACAAAAGCGTACACTTATTACTTGCCATAATATTTTTCTTTCAGGTGAAGTGTTCGTTAGACTTAAATACTCACTTTACCTAATATGGTATCGAGACATTAAACTCGGGTAACAGTCTAGAAAAGAAAAGAATCGATATATTTATATATATATATATATATATATATAAATACTAAATGATAAAAATAATATTATTGGTTAATTTTGAAGTATAGTATTGTGTTGTAAAAAACTGAAAAGGAAAAATGCCTAATTAATTTTGGAATGTTTTTTATATTTGGGTATTTTAAAATTCTTTTAGTTTCTTAAGTATTTAATATGTATATTTTAATTGAGTTTTATCATTTAAATTTTGTTCATTTAATTAAGTGATATGGCTATTATTTTTCTTATTTCTCTCCATGTGTTAGTTAATAAATATAAAATTATTGTGATTAATAATTAATGTAAAAAAAATAAATGATATTGTGTTATTTGTGAATATAACACGAGATTGTTTTTCTCATCTGACGACAATATTTTGATTATTATAGTTGAAGACACAAAAATTATAAAAAAAAATCATATGTTTCGGTTGTGGGGTTGAGTTATTGGGCTCCTTTATAATTTGTCTTTTTATCGTCCGGTCTCGCTCCAAACTCTGTTGTCTTGCTCTTCCGTCCGGGAGGGAACTTGTCAAAGATCTTGCGATGCCAAAGTCAGTGTGTGAACCGTTCGACAATTCAATAGAACAGTAATAAATGTGCAGTAAATGCAATGTACCTACCACTTACCTTAGTGAGGCATTTGAGGAGGGGGGTGGAGAACCCTCTTCGGTATAGATCGTCCCCTACTACTAAGTAGCGAGCAATCTTCTTGGCGTCGGTCGATTTCAAAGATTGGCCTGCGTCTTGCTGGGATATTAACGTCCGGACCTCCGTTCTCCAATCTTCGCCTCCATCTCTTGTTGCAGTCATACATTCTACCGATGGTTGCAGTAGGACTTGGCGAATAATCGTGGTTAACTGCCCTCTTTCTTTCCCGGAGCCCAGCTTCGACAACATGTCCGCTCGGGTGTTTTCTTCGCGTGGGATGTGCCAGATCTCCACCTTCTCGAAGTCTTTGGTCAAGGTCGTTGCTTTGTGAAAATACCAGAGAAGATGCTCATTCTTTACCTGAAAATCTCCATTCATTTGGCCTACCACCAGTTGGGAGTCCGTTCGACACAAGACTTTCCGTGGTCCCATATCTCTTGCAAGCTCCAGCCCGACCACTAAGGCTTCATATTCCGCTTGATTATTGAAGGTTTTGAACATGAAGATTAAAGAATACTCCAATAGGAAACCATTCGGTCCCTCTAGCACTACCCCAGCTCCACTTACAGACCGTCCGGACGACGCCCCCATCCACGGTGAGCGGACGACGAAGACCCCCCCCCCCCCCGCGAAACCGCTGGATATCATGTTGATATGCCCTCGCAAGGGGCAGTCATGACTCCTACTACGACTCCTTCTTCGCCGTCTCTCAGATCGCGGACGATCCGTCCGGTCACGTCTAGACCTTTCTTGTCCCTCCGGTCTTCTAGGGCTAATCTGCCGAGGACTTGGTCGATCCAAGGGTGCTTGGGGACGGTCGATCTTCACATACTTCTTCAACTGTCCTGCCCCGATTAATTCTTCTATGTTGTCCTTCAAAGTCACGCACTCTTTTGTGGTGTGCCTCATGTTTTTGTGTTACAAAGAATGTTTGTGGTCGTCCGCCCCAGGTGGTCTGGGTCGTTTCTTTGGTTCTCGAATCAGATCAGTACTTAAGGCTTCTTGAAAAATTTCGCCCTAGGGGCGTTCAGTAGGGTGTATTGTTGAAATCGCGGTCCCCTGGGTTCTCTCTATTTGAACTCCCCCGACTTGCCGATTCGACTATCCAGCCTTCTTCCGTCCGTCTTCTCCCCCTTGACCTCCTGCCCTTCTTTCTTATAAGACTACTTAATCTCTTCTACCCTTATCTCATCTGCCGCCCTCTCTCTCAGTTCCTCCATGGTCTTAGGAGCTCACTGAAAAACACTATCTTTGAACGGCCCAGGCTTGAGGGCGGGCAAGATGTATTGAAGGGCGAGTTCCGGGCTTAAGCCCTTCACCCGCCGAACGGTCTTCTGATAGCGATCCATGAACGCCTTTAAGGTTTCCTCTTTCCCTTTCCTCAAGTTGACCAATTCGAAGATAGTCCAGTCCTGAGTATTGCTGCTTGCGAACTGACGGTTGAACATGCGTTGCAGTCCCGCGAAGTTAATCACGGCCCAATTTTAGCTCAATAGCTCTAATCGCTGCTTACCTTGATCATGGTCTTAATGACCTAGAGAACCTACCGGCCGGTCTTAGTGACCCGTACGATTAAGTTGATCATACGTGGTCTTCCTTGGACCGTCCGGTCCGTATGGTACATGATAATATTATTATCTAATATCTTTTAATTAAAGAAACAAAAATTACTTATCATTTTATATTTACTACATCATCATTTTATATTTGCAGAAAATTTTATATTTCTTAAGGTATGAAAAAAAAAAGTGATAGATAAGACACAGTAACAATTACAATATTCAAGTAAATAAAACAAAAATATTAATTAAAAAATATTAAAAATATTGAGTACTGTATAATAATAAAAAATTAAAAACAAAACTTAATTAAAAATATCTAAATTTATAAAATGCTTAAAACTTAATTAAATAAAAATAATAACATTTTAACATTCTTTACAAAAAATATTTCTACCCAACAACTTATTTTAATAATATATAGATTTAAATACTATTTTGATCTCTATTTTCATGTACTTTGTTTAATGTGCTTTTCACTTTTCTACACGTTTAATGTGATCCCTATTTTGGTAAATTTCATTCAATTTAGTCATTTTTATGATGCAGACTAAATTATTAACGGATGAACATACATGTCGCACTATTTTAATGAGTTGTGTTATTTTTGCTTATGTGGCCCATCACGCACTATGTGACTTGGAATTATATGTTTATTGTATTTTGAAACCAAAATTAGACATAAAAAGGGAAATATGGTTTCTTAACTAGGTATTGGTTTTTTCTTGATTTTGCAAACTCTCTCGTGAAAGAAATCGTGTTCGTTGCTTGATGAGGTATGTTTGGTTGTCAATCTTTGTCTTCTTATTGGGATAGTTGGGGGTAACAAATTTGTCGTTTCTCGCATGGTGGTGGTTCAAAGGGAATGGAGATAACCCCATTTGCAATTTTGGTGGGATGAAAATGCTAAGAATGGTAAGAAGTTCAAACAATGTTGAGAGACAATTTTAGAGTTGTCATAACTACAATGTTAGATTAATAATAACATATTTAATTATTTATAATAAAAATGTTTCTTGGTAATTAACATTGTCTTTGTTATTTTTGTGTTTAATAATAGAGTGGTTCCTCTAATGTGTTGTGCTGTAACTATTTCAAGTGGTGCTCTAAAGAAAATGTTGATGAAAGAGATGTTATCATTGTTAGGTAAAGAGAAAGATTTATGTATTGTTGATGTAATGAACATAGTTATGGTGTGTCTATGTTTAGGTTGTCACCCTGTTTTTTCGTTTAGTGTGTTAGGTCACCAAATTTGACTTAAGTGTAGTTTATGTAATGTTAAGGTCGTCTTATTCTGTTTTTGAATGTGTACAAATGAATCAACGAATGAAATTATAATTGTTTGTTTTTTGTTTAAATAAGTCCTAATTTTAGTAAAATTTTGTCAATGTAGTCACTATTATGTTTGTACTTAACCGTACAAATATATAATGAACAATTTGTGAATTCATACATAACAATGACACCAAAGATAAAGATAAGGTTTTTAACAGCATAATAACATTAATATTTCCCTAAAATATTATAGAGAACTAGTTTCCCAAATACAATGTTTTCCATAATAACACCATAATAACATATTAATGTAATGTATTTAAGCACAAAGTAGTGGTTTTCAAAATACAAATGTTTCCTAGAGAAGTGCATCAAATTACATTACAAAACTTCACCAAATGTGCTTAAAATAAAATTGAAAACACTATGATACACTTCCTATCCTAATTTCTATTATGTCTCTCTTGATTGTTGGTGTCGATAGTCCTAATTGGTGTTGTTGTTGGGTTTGTTGTGAGGATTGTTCAGTTGGTTGTGGTGGTGGCTCTAATGCTTATGAAGATTGTTGAGTTTATTGTGTTGGTGGTTGGGATACCTTTGTTGGTTGTTGTGGATTTAGTGGAGAATTATTTTTGTTATGGCTAATTAGTGACAGATCACTACAAAAAAAAGGGCATTATCAATGGTCAAACCACAGAATAATCGTCGATAATAACTTTTTTCTAACAAATTTTTGATAGATCGATATTCGTCGATAAATTCCATTGGTAAATATTGTAATTTGGTTCATCTTCTTCCTTTTCTTTTCTTCTTCTTCTTTCTTTTAGGGTTTCATTGTTTTTTATTTGTGCATGGTGACTCTCGTGGTGGGTTCCATTTTTTTTATATTATGGGTTTCTACTTTCAAGCCCAAGCTCCACATTAAATCATATATGCCAAGTCAATTGCTTTTCCCTAGTGCAAGACATTATTCACTTCCTTTTTTTGCATTTTCAAATGGCTACATGGAAGGAGTTACTCTAACGATGAAAATCTGTTTCAAGTGCACAAGCTGACAGTGGAGCTACTAGTTGTGTGGTGTGCGAATTACTTGTAGTCGTGGAGATGTTGGTGGGTAATGCTCGAACGATGGTGAAGTACATGGATATGCATTTGTGTTGGTGGCGTGATTTTGAGAGCCAGCGGGTTCGTTGTGGCTTCTATTTGCGTCACGATGGATGAATGGTTGCGCTATGGAGCCTTTCTAGTGAATATATTGTTCACGATCTACTCGCGCTTTAGAGGTAAATGAAATATGTATTACCGTCGAATTTACAAACCAATTTTTTTGTTAGTAAATTTGTCGATAATTCAAATTTACCAACAAATTTATTTTCTTCGGTAAAATTTTGTTGGTAAATTCATGAATTTTTCTAGTGGATGTTACATTTTTTTTAAGCTCACCTTTGCTCAATTGGGTGTCCTTGCTCTTTAACTACCATTGTTTTAATCTTCTTTTTTCTTTGGTCGCTCAAGGATCCTTCTATTTGTTACCGATGAGGAGCATTGGTGTCTTGAAGTTAATGATTTTGATGATGCTACAAAGTGAAGAATATGAAGACTCTTGCTGTATGAAGTTTAAAAGCATTTTTGTATAAGAGAAGACACCAGAACCGAGCAGTTAAGACCGAATGGTGACTCAGCAGTTGAAGACCGAACGGTCACTATCAGTCAAGACCGAACGGTATGTAATAGTTGAAGGTTGGACGGTGTATAGCAGTTCAAGGCCGAACACAGGATGAACACTGGCCGAACACAGTTGAAGACCGAACGGACACTCAGAGGACCGAACGGAGTTGAACATTAGCTAAACCTAGTTGAATACCGAACGGTCACTAACATTGGGCGAACACGAATTGAGTCGAACGGCAGAAGGTGATAAGGTTTAAACCAAACGACAGGAGTCTGTGCCGAATCAAACCGAGCGGCAGAAGACGAAGAACTCGAGTCGAACGGTTGAAGAGTTAAAAATCCTAACTGTTCCAAGTCTTGCATATAATCGATTATCACTTACAATAATCGATTATCACTGGTAGTTGTAATAAGTATTTTCAGTTTCGGACTAGTAGGCTATATATACCTTTGCCAAACACTTTAGAATGTAACTTTTGCGAATTTGAGAATACAGTGAAATATGAGGAAGTTCTCAAGTTCAAGTTCCTGCTCTTGTCAAGTCTTGTGAATAGGAGAAGCTCGCGCTTTGTATGTCAAAGGTCGGAGCGGTTCTCTTCAAGTTGGCAGAGTTGTTGCTTCCGGTTCGTTTGTCGAAGGAAGCTCTTCCGGTTCGTTTGTCAAAGGAAGCTCTTCCAGTTCGTTTGTCGAAGGAAGGTTCTTGTTGTACTCTTCCGGTTCGTTTGTCGAAGGAAGGTGTTTTTGTTATTGTTATTTTCTATTCACTTTCATTGTAACTGTGAAACTGTTTTAGTGAAAAATTTAATCACTACTTATAGTGATTAACGACTGGACGTAGAATCTTTTGATTCGAATCAGGATAAAAATCATTTATGTGATTTTTCTACTTCCTACACTCTTTATATTTTCAGCACATCAACTGTTTGATAAAAAGTTTATAAGAAAAATAAAGGAACCATTTTTTTTAAAAGTGACCAAACAAGCTCTTTTTTTTAACAATCTGCATCGAACTCTGTTTTAATATTTTCACTGCGCAAAATCGGTAACGGTTGTTCCAACACTCTTAAATGGGGGCATCACATTAGGGAAGGATGTTCTTTCGCATAGAAACTTGATCATTTACTATATAGATGATGGCTCCATTTGTTTCTTCATATGTGGAGCGTCTGAACGAATGACGTATATAGTCTTTTGGATTAAAATTTAAGAAATTCATTGTTGTAATTGCATGACAACAAGGGATGTTATTGATGAGTTACTTCCTACAACTACAGTGTTGAGTGTCTAGGTTAACTGCATACTTGTTCCTAATCATTGATATGCGCCTAACTTCAAACAATTTTTCTCTTGACCAGTTATGTAAAAGGTACAAAAATAAGTCAACAAATAAAAAGTCAACACAACATGTTTTAAAAAATAGAACAAAATTATATCTTTACCTCAGGATCCAATATTTTATTAAATTTGATTCTCTTTGAAATATTTTTTTAATCTTTAGGCAAATGGATTGTTCTAAAGTTGATACCTTCATTTTGTTGGTTTCCCACCTTTTGATCAGATAAAGCCTAATATCTTCTAGCATGGTTATAATGGGTTTACCTCTACATCAACAACGACTCTATTGAAAGCTTCACTTGTGTTGTTGTCAAATGTATCACAAATTGCTTAACTTGTTTCAATGATTAAGATAAATGTGTTTAAGGTATCTAGATTTGGGAGAATAACATCATATATTTGTATGCCTCTAGATTAACTTCTTTAATATTTAACATTTCTCTTTCTCAAGTTTAGGAGTATGTGCTGATAGTAACCCTCCACATGAGATTCTTCAATCTCTGACCACAAAACTTTTTCCTCTAATTTGCATACAATTGTCGCATGCAAAATCTTATCTCTGCCCCAAGTAAAAGTTCATGGATAGCAGGCACTAGACCCTATGGGTAACAACATTGAATCAATTATCATAGACACAAAAAGGCTAACATAAACACAAAAGCCAGAAGGAATATAAATACCTTTTGTTGGTCAGACATAAATGTGCATGAGTCACATACTTCATGACCCCAAGGTCTTTAATCAATAACTCCAAAAATCATGTCCATGTTTCTTTGTTCTCCACTTCTACAATAGCATAGGCTAGTGGTAACATATGATCATTAGGATTCCGACCCACAAGATTTAGCAACTCTCCCTTATACTTTCCTTTCATAAAACACTCACCCAAACCAATAATGGGTCTACATGACACAAAATTATCCTTGCAAGCTTTGAAACAATGTAAATTCTCTTGAATATTGCATCATCATCCACATGTCCACTTTCATTTTTGTTCTTGATCTAGGTTAACATCTCAACAATTCATGTGCATAGTCAAAAATTCTTTTGAATTAGTCTTTAAATGAACTGCCTACTTGGCCTGATGTAATTACCCTTGACCCTACGAGTTTTAGATATTAACACATTTGTATTCCATTTCCTAATAGCTTTAATATGTAAATCATTTATCTTTAAATTTGGATTTTCTTGTAAGGACCTATTTAAGACTCACTCAACCACTTAACATATTAATGTTGAATTCTCTGTTGCAACTATGCACATCCACAATTTTCCTCAATTTCCAAATATTACATAAGGCAAGTACGCACAATAAGCTATCCATTGACACATTTGTTGGGTCCCCATGTATTTGACTTTAACCCTCCAATTTTTTAAAGAACTTCAAATTTCTGCCAACATACACTCATAAGTTCTAACAACTTCCCTTAACTAGTGTTTATCTATAAAAGTTGTTCCCACTTCTCATTTATACTCTACCATAGATTTTGGCATAACAAATGTCCCAAACAGACAACAATTGTATCTTTCATCACTTTCACCGTCACTTTGATTGTCTTACGGACATATAAAAAAATTGGAATATCAATTTGTTAGCATAAAGCTGAAGAGCAAAATTTTTGATGATGTCTCAAAGTCAAGTCTCTAGTGCTCTTATTGCAGGAAGATCTTCATGAAGACTTGATTTTATATTAAAGTTTTAATTTAGTAGATTTATGTATAGGATGTGGTTTATCTTTGATTTTATGTATTGTTTGCCTTAGGTTGCGTTAAAATTTATTTTGAATAAGAAAACATCATTTTATACTATAGATAATCAATTATCAACTATTTAATAATTGATTATCAACTTATAATAATCGATTATAAATAATTAATTATGATTTTCCATACTTGATTATCACGAGCAATTAGGATAATTTTTAAGCAATTTTTTTTACCGTTGTGCATTCATTAAATGCATAATCAATTACCATAATTGGATAATTGATTATCACACGTTAATTAGTTGACAATAGATTTTTAGAGGTATCCTTGAGTTAGATCTCTATAAATTAGATTGTGACTCTCATTCTAAAATACGAAATACGAAACATACAAAAAGTGTATTTTTGAAATTCTTATTTGCAAGTTGTAAGACCCAAAAAAAAAAAAATATATATATATATATATATATATATATATATATATATATATACATAAATATATATTTTTTAGTAAATTTCAGCATTTTATTAGTAATAATAATTGTAGTGGATAGAAAAATGTAAATTTTGGATATAAAATTATAGTAATTTTAGAAGGAGAGGTTCAAATTTTTGGTAACTTATTTAGTAAATTTTTTAAATTGAATAGTAAAAAAAAAAAAAGTAAAAAGTAAATAGTAAAAAGTAAATAGTAAAAATAAATTTTCAGCATTAAGATTCCTTAGCATGGAAGAAAGTAGTAGGTAGAAATTAGGATCAGATTTGGTGAGAAAATGATTGAAATATTATTTTTAAATAATATTAAAATAGTAAATAATATTAAAATATTAATGAATAGTAAATTTTTTTTTTACTATAAATAGCCATGGGAGGGAAGGGTATTTTGCACCAAGAAAAGAGGAATCTAGTGAGAGCTTGAGAAATAGAGAAGAAAGAGTTAGGGAGAAAATTTTAGTTGCAAGAAGAGTAGAAGTTCTGAAGGGTTTCGGGGAAACAAATTCGGAACAGGAAATTAAGCCTGGAATAGAGGTAAGGGGAGCTAATCTTTCTTGTATATGATTTTTATCCATGTTATGATAATGAATATGAGTTATGAGTATGTTAAAATTTTGGTAATGGTAGTTATCTATTCACTTATATAAATTTAGTTTTCATGATTATAATTTTCTTATTTTCAAGTTAGTATGGTAAAAATTTTCTTTTAATTATTTTGACCGTTGGATTTAGCTAAAATTTTAATATATGAATCTTAAGACCTATTTCTTCACTTTGACCGTTGGGATTTGTAATTAGAAGTCTGTACTTAGAGAAATAAATCCTGCATGTTTGAGTAAATTAATTACCCCTGTAGATCTATTACTGAGTCATCTCGGTAAAATATATATTACGACTTATTTGACCGTTAGATCAACTTGAAAATTTTATATATGATTCCTAAGATATATTAATACACTTTGACCGATCGGATTATAAATTGAAAGTCTATGTTTGGAGAAAATAATTTTTAAGTTTTGAAAAATCTGATGAACACTATATTTCTGTTCTTAAGTTATTATGGTAAACATTTCATATATATTTTATTTACCGTTAGATTGAGCCCAAAATTTAGTATGTAATTCATAAGACATATTAAGTCATTTTGACCGTTCAGATTTGTAATTAAATGTTTGTGCTTAGGGAAATTAGTTCCGCATTTTGAGTATAATTGAAAACCACTTAAAATTCTGCACCTGAGTTACCTCGGTAAAACCTCAATATCTATCTAGTTAACCGTTGGATCAACCTGAAATTTTAATATATAGTTTATAACAAATAATGAATTATTGTGACCATTCAGATTTGAAATCGGAGTTACAGATTTATAGATATTAATTTCGTATCTTCTCAGAGATCTCAATATTGCTTAAATTTCTATTTTTTTTTATATCTATATTAAATTTCGGTGTTAATATTATATGCTGTTGTTTTAAATCTGTAAATAAGAAATTTGTTAAAAACTATTTGAGGAACACTTTGGCTAAGGAAAGACTTGGTACTTAAGTTGTCCATTGTGACGCACCTCTCTTTCCTGGAAGTCTACTCGACAAGTTTTTAACTTAAATCCTATTGAACAGATTTTGGACTGTTAAATTATTGTGTAATATATCTTGTTGGAATATATTCAGTTTGTATGATTTCTGAAATAATTGGATTTTATTAGATTTGAATTTATGCATCTGAACATGATTGTGAATTATAATAATGTGATTTATGTGGAAAGTATGTGAATGTATGTGATATAGTCAATTTGTATGACTTTTGGGATGGATGGACGTGATGCATATTGGTGTATGCATTCTGATTTGGTGTTCGATGCATATTGGTGTATGCATGATGCATATTGGTGTATGCATTCTGATTTGGTGTTTGATGCATATTGGTGTATGCATTGATGCATATTGGTGTATGCATTCTGATTTGGTGTTTGATATATATTGATGTATGCAATGTGGTTTAGTGTGTGTAACTCATATTTGTTTATGTAATTTCATCTGGTAAAGTGAGTATAGTATGGTTTGGTATCGGGGTATGGTTATTGTATTGAATTGTTAGCTCACCCTTACTTGTGTGTGCATGTGAATGCGATGATCGTATAATGCGTGATGTTATACGGGAGCAGATGTTATTACAGATGCGATGGCTGACGCTTTTGAACATGCATAAAGGTCGAAAGAGAGATGGGATAGAAGACTTGGGATTGCGATTTTAGTGTTTTAAAAATTTATTTCGATCCTGACTACGTGGACATTTTATTTTCGGAAGAATCGATTGTAATAAATAATGTACTATTTTCTGTCTATGTTGAAGTTTAAAATTTCAAAATCTCTATATTTATTTTTTTACGGAAAAATTTAGTCGATGTAGCGCCAAAAATTCGGGGTGTTACATTTGTGGTATCAGAGCGGTGATTCTTTTCGAAAAATAAAATTTTTGGGATTGGGGAGTGAGAAATCCTATCATGCATAAATGTGTATTCCTTGTTTGTTTGTGAAATTGATCTAGTTATTATGATTCGTGTAAATAGAGCATCATGTCTAGGAGAACTGAAAATGGCAACTCTCAAAATGTGACTGAGAGAATAGAAGGAGTTGTTGGTGCTATCGAGAGGGTGGTAGACATTCTGCACCACAATGCTACAACTGGACTGAGAGAACAAATTAGTCTGACTCAGTTTATGCGTCATAATCCTTCCAAGTTTAATGGGAGTGCAACACCTGACGAAGCAGAATACTGGGTCCAAGAAATCGAGAAAATCTTTGAGGCTATATCTTGCCCCGAAGACAAGAAAGTGATATTTGCAACCTTTTTACTGATTGGAGAGGCAGAATACTGGTGGAGTGGATTTAAGCGACTTATGGAGTCCAACAGGGAAGTTGTCACCTGGGAGAATTTCAAAGACAAATTTCTAGAGAAATACTTTCCCAGTCACGCAAAGTTCACAAAGGAGCTTGAATTCCTGAGTCTACACCAAGGAAGAATGTCTGTACACGAGTACGTGGTGAAGTTTGACCAACTTTCAAGGTATTACTCGCAGACCCTCTCAGATGAATGGAAGTGTCAGAAGTTCGAAGAAGGTTTGCGCCACGAACTAAAGAGAGCAGTGATACCGTTGAATATCAGACATTTCTTGACTATGGTCGAAACAGCTAAGAGGGTGGAAAAGCTAGAGATAGATCCAGAGAGGGTAGTCAGACCTCAGAAAGGAAGCTCGTCCGTGACTAAATTTCAAAAGCAGCCTTATAATCGACCTCAGAGGCCACAACAAGAACCAATGAAGTGTTTTAACTGTGGAGGGGCACATTTTAAGCGCAACTGCCCTCAACTGAGAGACACACAATCTTTTATTAGATGCTTCATTTGCAATGAGCAGGGACATTATGCCAACATGTGTCCCAACAAGAAGACAATGGATGGACCCAAGCCACAAAATTCAGCAGGAGCAAAACCTCAAGCTGCAGGGAGAGTATTTGCTATGTCTGGGGAGGAGGCTACTCAATCAGGTAACCTGTTCCTAGACACCTGTTTAATACATGGGAAATATGTACATGTGCTGTTTGATTCAGGAGCTACACACTCCTTTGTGTCCTTGTCTTGTTTAGAAAGACTTAGTTTGCCAGTAAGTAATCTAGGATGTGAGTTACTCGTTTCGACACCAACATCTGGGCAGATTACAACCAATTCAGTTTGTGTTGGATGCCCGATCGTAGTAGCAGGGCGCAAGTTCAAAGTGAACTTGATTTCCTTACCTCTTCAAGGGCTGGACGTTATCCTAGGAATGGATTGGTTGACCACCAATCACATTCTTCTCGATTGTGCAAGACAACAATTAGTATTCTCAGACTCTAACGATTTAGAGTTGATCTCAGCTAAAGAAGTTCTGAAGGATATCACTAGAGGAGTTGCGTGTTTTGTAGTAATGGCTCAAGAGAAGAGGATAAATTCTGAAGATCCGGTAATGAGTATTCCAGTGGTAGAAGAATTTGCGGATGTCTTTCCGGATGAAGTGCCAGGATTACCACCGAGCAGAGAGGTAGAGTTCTCCATAGATTTGGTACCAGGAGCTGGACCAATATCTATAGCTCCGTATAGGATGGCTCCGGCAGAGTTGGCTGAACTGAAGAAGCAAATTGAAGATTTGTTGGAAAAGAAGTTTATCAGACCAAGTGTGTCGCCATGGGGAGCACCAGTATTATTGGTGAAGAAGAAAGATGGGAGTTCAAGACTATGCATCGATTACCGACAGTTAAATAAACTGACTATTAAGAACAAGTACCCACTGCCGAGAATTGAAGACTTGTTGGATCAGTTGCATGGCGCTAGCGTGTTTTCAAAAATCGATTTGAGGTCTGGGTACCATCAGATCTTGGTCAAACCCGAAGACTGTCATAAGACAGCTTTCAGGTCACGTTACGGACACTATGAGTATGTGGTGATGTCGTTTGGAGTGACCAATGCTCCTGCCATATTCATGGACTATATGAATCGAATTTTCCGACCTTGGTTAGATAAGTTTGTTGTTGTATTCATAGATGACATTCTCATCTATTCTAAGGATCGGGAGGAACATGTAGAGCATTTGAGGACAGTGTTGGAGACGCTCAGGAAGCATCAATTGTTTGGAAAATTTTCCAAGTGCGAGTTTTGGTTGGAGGAAGTACAATTTCTGGGTCATGTGATTTCTGCTCAAGGAATCTCAGTGGATCCCGCAAAGGTTGAAGCGGTGTTGAAGTGGGAACGCCCGAAGTCAGTATCGGAAGTAAGAAGTTTTGTGGGTCTGGCTGGATACTACAGGAAGTTCGTCAAGGATTTCTCAAAAATTGTAGGTCCATTAACACAGTTGACTCGGAAAGATCAACCGTTTTCTTGGACGTGCAAGTGTGAAGCAAGTTTTGAGGAAATGAAGAGAAGACTGACAAGTGCTCCAGTGCTAACGATCCCAGATACTTCAAAGGCTTTTGAAGTATTTTGTGACGCTTCATATCAAGGACTTGGTTGTGTGTTGATGCAGGAGAAAAGACCAGTGGCATATGCGTCGAGACAATTGAAGGTGCATGAAAGAAACTACCCGACACATGACCTTGAGTTAGCGGCTGTCGTTTTCGCTTTAAAGACTTGGAGACATTATCTGTATGGGTCACGTTTTCAAGTCTTTAGTGATCACAAAAGCCTGAAATATCTCTTTGATCAGAAGGAATTAAACATGAGACAGAGAAGATGGATGGAGTACATGAAAGATTTTGAATTTGAGTTGCAATACCATCCGGGAAAAGCAAATGTTGTTGCAGATGCTCTAAGTAGAAAGCAGATGCAAATGTCAACGATAATGGTGAAGGAGCTGGAAATGATCGAGAAGTTCAGAGATATGAATTTGGGTGTACAGTTGGGCCAAAATCACATCTGGTGTAGCCATTTGGAAATCACAAATAACTTCTTGGAAAGTATACGAACTAAGCAGAAAGAAGACACAAGTTTACAACAAATAGTGAGGTCATTGGGGACAGAACAAGCAAAGGACTTCAATTTGGGAACTGATGGTGTTCTTCGATTCAGAAGTAGGGTATGTGTTCCTGTAAATTCAGGGTTGATAAGACAAATTCTTGAGGAAGGACACAAGAGTCGTCTTAGCATACATCCTGGTATGACTAAGATGTACAAGGATCTAAAGGATTCTTTCTGGTGGACTGGAATGAAAAAGGATGTGGCAGACTTCGTTTCTGCTTGCCTAACTTGTCAGAAGGCAAAGACAGAACATCAAAGACCGGGTGGAATGTTGCAGCAGTTGGATATTCCCCAATGGAAATGGGACAGCATCTCGATGGATTTTGTAACTCATTTACCAAAATCATCGAAGGGTCATGATTCCATTTGGGTAATAATTGATCGACTGACGAAGAGCGCTCACTTTTTGCCAATTAACCTAAGGATGTCAATGGAGAAGTTGGCGGAGTTATACATTCGAGAAATAGTAAGATTGCATGGTGTGCCCAAAAGCATTGTCTCAGATCGAGATCCAAGGTTTACCTCAAGGTTCTGGCAGTTATTGCAGGAGGCATTAGGTTCAACGTTGAGAATGAGCTCAGCCTATCACCCTCAAACAGATGGACAGACTGAGAGGACTATTCAGTCATTAGAAGACTTACTGAGAGCATGCGTATTGGATCATCTGGGAGGTTGGAGTGATATCCTACCGTTGGTGGAATTTACATACAACAATAGTTATCACTCTAGCATCGGGATGGCGCCATATGAAGCTTTATATGGGAGAAGATGTAGAACACCGTTATGTTGGTTCCAAGATGGGGAATCACTGATAGTAGGACCAGAGTTATTGCAACAAACAACAGAAAAGATAAAATTGATCCAAGATCGAATGAGAGCAAGTCAAAGTAGACAAAAGTCATATGCTGACAAAAGGAGAAGGCCGTTGGAATTTGAGGAAGGAGATCATGTGTTCTTACGAGTAACACCAACTGCAGGAGTCGGGAGAACTATCAAGATGAGGAAATTGACACCTAAATTTCTTGGACCATATCAAATTCTCAAAAAGATTGGACCAGTAGCTTATAAGGTAGCACTACCGCCTCAATTGTCAAATATACATAATGTTTTTCATGTATCCCAACTGAGGAAGTATATTCCAGATCCAAAACATGTGTTGGAAGTTGACGAAATTCAGGTCAAAGAGAATTTAACGACGGAAGTTCGACCAATACGAATAATGGATGTTCAAATGAAAAGGCTAAGAGGAAAGGACATTCGCACGATAAAGGTGCTATGGAATGAAGATACACAGGAGATGACTTGGGAATTAGAGGAATTAATGAGAAAAGAATATCCATATCTTTTTGTTGAATAATCAATTTTCGAGGGCGAAAATTTTTGTTGTTGGGGAGAATGTAAGACCCAAAAAAAAAATATATATATATATATATATATATATATATATATATATACATAAATATATATTTTTTAGTAAATTTCAGCATTTTATTAGTAATAATAATTGTAGTGGATAGAAAAATGTAAATTTTGGATATAAAATTATAGTAATTTTAGAAGGAGAGGTTCAAATTTTTGGTAACTTATTTAGTAAATTTTTTAAATTGAATAGTAAAAAAAAAAAGTAAAAAGTAAATAGTAAAAAGTAAATAGTAAAAATAAATTTTCAGCATTAAGATTCCTTAGCATGGAAGAAAGTAGTAGGTAGAAATTAGGATCAGATTTGGTGAGAAAATGATTGAAATATTATTTTTAAATAATATTAAAATAGTAAATAATATTAAAATATTAATGAATAGTAAATTTTTTTTTTACTATAAATAGCCATGGGAGGGAAGGGTATTTTGCACCAAGAAAAGAGGAATCTAGTGAGAGCTTGAGAAATAGAGAAGAAAGAGTTAGGGAGAAAATTTTAGTTGCAAGAAGAGTAGAAGTTCTGAAGGGTTTCGAGGAAACAAATTCGGAACAGGAAATTAAGCCTGGAATAGAGGTAAGGGGAGCTAATCTTTCTTGTATATGATTTTTATCCATGTTATGATAATGAATATGAGTTATGAGTATGTTAAAATTTTGGTAATGGTAGTTATCTATTCACTTATATAAATTTAGTTTTCATGATTATAATTTTCTTATTTTCAAGTTAGTATGGTAAAAATTTTCTTTTAATTATTTTGACCGTTGGATTTAGCTAAAATTTTAATATATGAATCTTAAGACCTATTTCTTCACTTTGACCGTTGGGATTTGTAATTAGAAGTCTGTACTTAGAGAAATAAATCCTGCATGTTTGAGTAAATTAATTACCCCTGTAGATCTATTACTGAGTCATCTCGGTAAAATATATATTACGACTTATTTGACCGTTAGATCAACTTGAAAATTTTATATATGATTCCTAAGATATATTAATACACTTTGACCGATCGGATTATAAATTGAAAGTCTATGTTTGGAGAAAATAATTTTTAAGTTTTGAAAAATCTGATGAACACTATATTTCTGTTCTTAAGTTATTATGGTAAACATTTCATATATATTTTATTTACCGTTAGATTGAGCCCAAAATTTAGTATGTAATTCATAAGACATATTAAGTCATTTTGACCGTTCAGATTTGTAATTAAATGTTTGTGCTTAGGGAAATTAGTTCCGCATTTTGAGTATAATTGAAAACCACTTAAAATTCTGCACCTGAGTTACCTCGGTAAAACCTCAATATCTATCTAGTTAACCGTTGGATCAACCTGAAATTTTAATATATAGTTTATAACAAATAATGAATTATTGTGACCATTCAGATTTGAAATCGGAGTTACAGATTTATAGATATTAATTTCGTATCTTCTCAGAGATCTCAATATTGCTTAAATTTCTATTTTTTTTTATATCTATATTAAATTTCGGTGTTAATATTATATGCTGTTGTTTTAAATCTGTAAATAAGAAATTTGTTAAAAACTATTTGAGGAACACTTTGGCTAAGGAAAGACTTGGTACTTAAGTTGTCCATTGTGACGCACCTCTCTTTCCTGGAAGTCTACTCGACAAGTTTTTAACTTAAATCCTATTGAACAGATTTTGGACTGTTAAATTATTGTGTAATATATCTTGTTGGAATATATTCAGTTTGTATGATTTCTGAAATAATTGGATTTTATTAGATTTGAATTTATGCATCTGAACATGATTGTGAATTATAATAATGTGATTTATGTGGAAAGTATGTGAATGTATGTGATATAGTCAATTTGTATGACTTTTGGGATGGATGGACGTGATGCATATTGGTGTATGCATTCTGATTTGGTGTTCGATGCATATTGGTGTATGCATGATGCATATTGGTGTATGCATTCTGATTTGGTGTTTGATGCATATTGGTGTATGCATTGATGCATATTGGTGTATGCATTCTGATTTGGTGTTTGATATATATTGATGTATGCAATGTGGTTTAGTGTGTGTAACTCATATTTGTTTATGTAATTTCATCTGGTAAAGTGAGTATAGTATGGTTTGGTATCGGGGTATGGTTATTGTATTGAATTGTTAGCTCACCCTTACTTGTGTGTGCATGTGAATGCGATGATCGTATAATGCGTGATGTTATACGGGAGCAGATGTTATTACAGATGCGATGGCTGACGCTTTTGAACATGCATAAAGGTCGAAAGAGAGATGGGATAGAAGACTTGGGATTGCGATTTTAGTGTTTTAAAAATTTATTTCGATCCTGACTACGTGGACATTTTATTTTCGGAAGAATCGATTGTAATAAATAATGTACTATTTTCTGTCTATGTTGAAGTTTAAAATTTCAAAATCTCTATATTTATTTTTTTACGGAAAAATTTAGTCGATGTAGCGCCAAAAATTCGGGGTGTTACACAAGTTGTAGTGATAAGTGTTTTAGGGTTTGTTGAACCCTTATGTTGTGGCTTTGAGAACTTGGCGTGTTGACATAAAGCGAGAACTTTCATAAGGAGTGTGATTGAGTGTTGTTGTTGTTATTGAATTGAAAGTTTATCATCCTTTGTGAAGATTCAAAGGAGGTGGTCATCCTTCTTAAAACATTCAGAGGAGGTGTTCATCCCTTGTGGGTTACAAGGGAAGTGACTTTCATCTCTTGGGGTAACAAGAGAGGTGTTCTAACCTTCAATTTGTTTATTTTCTTTGTGATTGTAACAGTTTGTTGGTTTATGCTAGTGAAGCGTTAATTCTCAATTGAGATTAACAACTAGATGTAGGATCTCTATGATCTGAACCGAGATAAAAATTACATGTGCAATTTTCTCTCTTCCTTACTCTTTAAATTTGTTTAAATTGTTTTAAGGAATTTTTACATTTATGAGAAAATTATTAAAAGAACGATTTGCGATAAAAAATCAATTCACCCCCTCTTGGTTTGTTGCATTTGTTTTTCTTTTCAGTTTTTCAAAAATCTTCATGTTATGTTATGTTTTTTTTTAATTCCCTTAATGAAAATTCGCCTTAATGTTTATCTTGTCTTATTTTTTTAACTTATATCAAAGGGGAGTTCTTAAATTTAGGGACAAATTTTTTTTAATCATACATAGCGCTTTTTAATAATGATCAAAAAGGGGGAGAAATATGATTAAATGCTTAATTATATTTATCTCTTGTCTACTAATCCTTCTTCTTTAAGTTATGTATGAGTTACAGATCAGTACAGGTTACAAAAAGCTTTAAATTAAAATGTGTTATCATCATCAAAAAGGGAGAGATTGTTAGTATAAAGTAGAAGAGTAGAAATTTTGATGATGTCTCAAAGTCAAGTCGCTAGTGCTCTTATTACAGGAAGATCTTCATGAAGACTTGTTTTAATATTAAAGCCTTTGCAATTTAGTAGATTTTTGTATGGGATGTGGTTTATCTTTGATTCTATCTATTGTTTACCTTAGATTACGTAAAATTTATTTTGAATCAGAAAACCTTATTTTATACTCAAGATAATCGATTATCAACCTATATTAATCGATTATCAATAATCAATTATAACTTTCCATAATTGATTATCACGAGTAATTATGAGAATTTTTAAGCAAGTTTCTTACTGTTATGCATTAATTAAATGCATAATCAATTACCGTAATTGGATAATTGATTATCATACGTTAATTAGTTGACAACGGATGTTTGGAGGTATCCTTGAGTGAGATCTCTATAAATTAGATTGGGACTCTTATTCTAAAATACGAAACATATAAAAAGTGTATTTTTGAAATTCTTATCTGAAGGTTGCGGTGATAAGTATTCTAGGGTTTGATGAACCCTTGTGTTGTGGCTTTGAGAACTTGACATGTTAGCATAGAGCAAGAAATTTAACAGGGAGTATGATTGAGTGTTGTTGTTGTTGGTGAATTGAAAGCCTATCATCCTTTAAAAGAACGATTTGCGATAGGAAACCAATTCACCCCTCTCTTGGTTTATTGAACACGTTAATCATTTCGGTGCACTGCTCTAACACAATCATCATCAGACAACCCTGTGTCATTTGATTTTGATTGGGTATATAGACCATGAAGTGATTAATTTCCTTTTTCATCAATATCTTGTTCATTTAAATTCACTTCAACTATTACATTCCCTTCTACAATTTTTTTTCATGACTAGCAACATTTACATAAACATCCATAAGCCCTACACCCACTCCACCTGCGTCGTCCACTTAATCATCATCCTCTCTTGCACTAACAAATTCAATATGAACTTCATCCTCACCTTGAACCTCCACTTCATCCTTATCCTAAACTTCCACTTCATCCTCACCCTAAGCTCCACTTCATCCTCGCCCTCACCTTCCACTTCATGTTCATTATCAAGCACAATTTATATCTTAAACTCATTTTTGTGATGACCATCTTCATTGTTGTCTTTGCCAACTTTTGGAAAGACTCCAACATGACTATTATCTCCACTCTTTAAAGGCCCCTAACAGTGGTCAAGAATAGAGATGGCAATGGGTTGGGTTGGGTCGGGCACGGATAGTGCCTACCCGCAACCCGACTCGCCGGTTAAAATTGTACCCGCTACCCGTGCGGGTACCCGTTTAGAAAATATTCGCGGGTTTTAAAATACCCACGAATACCCGAAAAAAAATATTTTATACATTTTAAAATAAAATTTAAATAAAATTACAAAAAATATATATATAATATAAATTAAATTAAATTATATATAAATTAAAATTTAATTTTAATTAAATTTAACCTAATGAAATATAATTTAATTTTATTTTTAATTAAAATATATATAAATTATTTTTTATTATTATTTTTTGCGGGTAAGGGATACTCGCGGGTCGGGTAATATACTACTCGTACCCGACCCGTTTAGAAGCGGATATTAAAATAACCGCTACCCGTTACCCGTAGGTAATAAATATCCGCGGATAGTAACTATCCGTCGCATATACTACTCGTACCCGACCCGTTTAGAAGCGGATATTAAAATAACCGCTACCCGTTACCCGTAGGTAATAAATATCCGCGGATAGTAACTATCCGTCGCAAATTTTACCCGCGGATACTCGCGCCCGCAGATTTTTTTGTCATCCCTAGTCAAGAACTTCATTTAATTCATTTTCTATGACCTCTAACTCATCCATATTAATTGCACCTTTGTCATCATACAACTGGTGCATCATATTTTCAATAAAATAAAATAAATGTTTAACTTCAATATATTCCAATTCTTTAATTGAACCTATGACGTCAAAGTAACTTCATTTATCAGGGTTACATGACCTATAACTCGTTTCTCCACTAATATATTTAAATGATACATCATTTTCCAAGATTCCACCATGGTGGACTACAACTTCAAATCTCTCATCAGTCATCCCAAAACCACAATGCATGCAAGCTTGTAAAATTAAAACATACTTTAACTTCATAGAGACCACTTACACATTTAAAAAGCTTAAAAGGTATGAGAGCAATCCCAAAATCGACAACTAACACACAAATAATTAAAAATTTAAAGTATAATCCACTCACACTAACAACAACATTTTACTCAATCCATATCATACCGAAAACAACAGCATACCGAAAACAACAGCATACCGAAATAGGCAACAAAGTTTAACACATAAAAAGACTTTAACATTGTTGAATTAAAAGAACGATATTTGTACTATATATGGTCGAATATCCATCGATCATGCTGACTACATCCTTTAATTCAATTACTTAAGACAATAACATGATACCATTTATCGAGTACCTAGTGTCGGATAGCTTGTAGTTAATAAGATGACTGTTAGATACTTTATGAATGGATCACCTAGCCGGACACCAAATACCGGATACAAGATACTACATTTCATACACCAAAGACTGCATCTATTTTGATAACAATGTTGCTCATTAGGCTAGGGTACCGCCTATCAGTATCTCCTCGTGCTGATTGGGGACATTCTCACGTTATAAAACATAGCCAAAAACAACTCCAATTTCTCACAAGTAAGTTGGTTATTGGGCCTTTGGACCATTGGACCCATAATTGTGACCCATTCGGATGGAGATTCGTGGTCAACAAGGTACGCTTATAAATATCATTTTCATCTTAATTTGACATTACTTTTTGCATTAATTTAAGGTTTAAACCCTCATTTGGTCCTCGTATTTGTGTGTCAATCTCAAGTGGGTCATCGTTTTTTTTTCGGTCTCAATCGGGTCCATAAACTTGTAAAAATGAGTCAATTAAGCCCTCTCCGTTAAGTTATCACTGACGTTGTCAAACTGTGATGACGTGGTGCACACATGTGTATACATCTTATATGACGTGGAATTTTTTATTTAATTTGTTATTTGCAATGGATTGGGGCTTTGATTCTGTACTTTAATTGATGGGTCCAAGCATGCCCCATAGCCCTTGGCGAAAAACCTTGCACCAATCCCACCACCCTCTTCCAATTACCACACGCTTCACCCTCGCCGCTTCTACCGCGGAAACCTTCGTTGCCCAAGAAGAAAACATAGGCTATGTTACAGATCTACACAAGACTAGGAAACAAAAACATTATTTTGGGTTTGATGAATTTGGACAGAGGGACTTCCACCATCATAAGCAAAACGTCATAAGCAGAACAACACATTACAAACCAACCCTGATGTTGTTGGAAGTATGTAAATTTCAACTTATAAATCAATTTTTAAGTTAACTAAGCTTAAAATGTAATCTTTTCACAATCTCACTATTATTATTATTATTATATTTGTGTGTGTGCATTAACTATGAAAGGTTAGATTTTTGTGAGCTAACAGCAAGAGTGGATGAAAAAGAGTGAAGCTTTTTATTTGTTTGTTCTTGACCCTCTATTTCACTTGTTAAGTTACTGTTCTGAATGGGGACATGATCATGAAGGAGACAACCTTCACAGTGCCTCGCTGGTGGCCCCCACCCGTGATTGAAGGGTTTGTTTTGTGAGCTAACGGGCCAACCCGGGACAAAGGGAAAGTGAAAGTCCACATAATAAATATTAATAATTTTCTTAAATTAAAATAAACCAAATTAAATGCCACAGACACTAAAGGAGTTGTTGTGTTAATAAAGAAAAACAATGTAAAAAAGTAGTTGTAATAAGAATGAATAAGAATGAATAAGAATGAATAAGAATTGGTGAAATATATATTTATTTTTTTTATTTACCAAATCTCCAACTAGCTTGAACAAGAGCAATGTCGGGGTTGCCCACCAAGAAAGGAATGGAACGTCTGAGAAAATCTGGTTCTGGACGAAAATCAGCATCAAAAATTGCCACGTACTCGCAATGTTTCACATAGCTACGTTTTAGGCCTTCTTTTAGAGCATCAGCTTTGTATCCACCTCGAGTCTCTCTGGCATTCCATCTCCACCATTTGCTGCAATCACAGTCCCAAATCTTCCACACTCAATACACAGATTCAATCAATTCATACATCAAACTCCACAAATCATAAATGCATTACCAAGCGTGGAGGAACTCGAAGAACCTTGAAGGCAGCGTTAACGGACCTAGAATTGCAAATGTTGGGTGTTGTAGTGTGGAATGGATTGGGGCTGATGGAACACTTCGCTGGCTAGATCCAGCCGAGAAATCTTTCCGACAGTCGAGGTCAGCGAGTACCAAAGGAGAAGAGGTCGCCGCTACCGCGGCCGATGGGGCGATTCTCGGAGGGTTTGAACTCCCTTTTCACAATCTCTGCTTCTTGGTTCAGTTTAAAAATTTTACACATCTACGTGGCATTATTGATTGTACAACAGATGACTAATTCAATTTACTACACAATGTCACGTCATAAAAAAAAGTTACAGCTCAACATCTGTTTAACGTCGTATGTGCAAACTTAATGGAGAGGGCTTAATTGAATCACTTTTTCAAATATTTGGACCCAATTGGCTTATTTTTACAAGTTTATGGGCCGGATTGAGATCGAAAAAAAACAATGACTCACTTGAGATTGACACACAAATACGAGGATTTAAACCTTAATTTAAGTTTGATCAGAATCTCTAGTTTAGTGCTAACTTGAACGTTAAATGACTTTTTACATAAAGAAACTTGAAAAATGTATTTAATGAAAATTCGTAATTTGTGAAAAATTTTGCATGATATATTTAGTTATGTGAAAACATATCCATCTATTTTGGAAAATTACGTTACAATTAGTAATAAAAACATTCAAATTTTACGTCATTTTCATAAATTGAAAATACATTTAACCATAAATAATTATAATAAAATGTTATTATTTTAAATTGTAAAAACGTAATTATATATGAAAATAGGAGACCCTCTTAATAAAGAGGCGAAGTAAAAAAGGCATAGGTGCATGCAACAGCATTTACTACTGCTTTTAAAATAACCGAAGGTCATCGAAATGCGTAAAGAGAAGAAGATGAGAGAGAGGCCGTATACGGAAGAGGACCATACGGCTTGTCCGACACAGCCACGGAGACCACCAACTGGTGGTCCCACTCCAACTCCTATGTGGTGGGCCCCACATGTCCCTCCTAATCGTCCTTTATTTTCTTTCTGTTGTTGCATTTTTCTATTCCTCTCCTCAACACCTCTTCCTAACCAGACATTATAGCCACTTATGTCCCTCAAACTGACCAACCTGCCCCTACATGCCTAGGACCAACCATAATGGATTATGGCCCTAAAATAATCTATTATCTTTTTATTTTAACTTTTATTTTTCCATAATTTCCAATCTCTTTCTCTTTCCTTTTTTTCTTTTAATTTCTTCTAACCATCCAAACAATCACCTGTCATTCATTTCTTTGCATGTTCATCTTTTTTCTCAAATCAAAGAAAAAAAGTTGAAACTCCACCACAAAACCTCATCATCATCAAATTATGGCCTCACTTTTATTTTCCTCAAACAGATAATATCAATTTATATTATTGAAAATGTGTTTCTATGCATTTTTATTTGAAATTTTATTTTAAGAAATTAATGACCTGTAAATAATTTATTAAAATTTTATCATTACTTTTTCTTTTAAATGTTTAAATGATATACAATCATGGAAAGTGATAAAACTCTTTCTCTGAATATTTAAATACTACAATATTAAAAATTTAGTAAAATTAGAAAGGAATGAAAAAATATATAAGTTTAATTTTTTAATTAATGTTGAATATTGTAGAAAATTATATATGAGATTAATTTTTCTTGTATTGAATATATGTAGGATCTTTTATTTATAATATAAAATATGACTAAATCCAAAATACTAAAAATAATAATAAATTAATTAAAATAAATAAATATAAAATAAAGATAATATATTTAACCTAAGTTATAAGATAGTTTATTTGGTGAAAAAATTTTAAAAATTATAAAAGAAGTTGTGATTTCAATTTTTTTATTAAAAACAATATATTAACTACTAACATTTCCTTATAAAAAACAACTATTAACATCTATAATATCTATAATTATAAATAATTATGTAAAATAAAATATTAGTTCATAATCTTTATTAAGGTTTCTCTATGAAAGGAAAGTATCTATCGATCCCTTTTATTTTAACTTACTTTTTAGTTCTGTTAAACATTATTTCTTTCGCCAAATAACGATAATTTAAGACTTGTTTATAATATAAACACGTCATTTGCAAAACAAACGTACAAATGATTATTTTAATAAATCTATCGGTTGCAAATATAAAAATTCATTTGAGGACGAGTTAAAAACAAAACAATTAATAAAATATTAAAACTATGACAGTTTTGGTAGGACCAATAAAAGTATTATTTGATATAAAATCTAAACGAAACATCGTAAATGATTAAGTGCATAATTTAAGAGTGCTGGTTTAATAATTAAAGACGTGAGGAGAGTTGGCTTAATAATTAAAGTGATGATGCATCTTTTATCTTCACAACTTTTGGGTTCAAAGCTAATCAATCATTCAATAAACTTAATTATCTCTTCAAATAAACTCATTAAAAACAAGATGTTACTTGGGCCAAAATGATACAATATTTAGTTAATAAAAGTTAGTTTGTAACACCAATTATGTAATATTTTAGATATTTATTATAGTTGATAATTTTATGAATAAATAAAGTTAATATAGAAGAGGAGGCAAATGAAGTAATAAATGAAGGTAAAGAGAAAGTGTGTTGCATTATTTAGAGGTTTTGTAATTATGAAGTAGTGCAGTATAAAAAGAAGGGAGATGTGATAATTTTGGTGTAAGTTTGAGTAGACAGAAACATTAGTTTGTTGTGATGTGTGCGTAGAGAAGAGAGTAGAAAGTAGAAACCACCACGTGGTGCGTGGGGAGTGGGGGTTGGTTGGGTGGCACAACATAATGAGAGAGACACAAGGGTGGGGTAAAAGGTAAAAGCAAATGGCAAGACTTGAGAATGTGGGAGAAAGACAAGGGTAAAAGAGGAAATCTTAGTACATAGCTGTCGCTGTCAAACAGACCCGGTTTGTCTCCTCGGAAGTGGATCTTCGCACGTTACGAATACCAATGTAAAGAGACTAATGTACCCAACCCAACACATATGCCCTCACTCACTCCTCACCACCCCAACCTAAATTATCTCAAACTGTAACTACTACTATAATTTTCTTTTCTTTTTTACAAAAATAATTAAATTAAAATTAATTTATATATTTTTTAAAAGAATATTTACAAAATTACCTATTTATAGATATCTTTAATGGACTAAAGATTCAAACTTGTGTGTCTCTGTAAGATATCAACTTTATCTTTACTCATTGTATTGGTCTTTGTTTGTCTTGTTACGACCAACTATAACTATTTCTCCTCTCTATCTCTCTCTCTCTCTCATTTGGTGCAGGCACTTGATTGGAAGTTGGAAATCAACAAAACTTAACTCTCTTTCTCTTTCTCTTTCTCTTTCTCTTTCTCTGCGCTAGCTCTGGTTAAAATTTTGTTCTTTTCACCGAGGCTGGGAGCTTCTTCTCCTTGGTCCTGCTTTTCTTCCTCCAGTTATCAGCTGCTGTGGCTGAGAGGGGAGGGACTGAATGGTGAGAAAAAATTATAATGTGGTTGCCTCACTTACTTTTTAAGCCATGATAATGAAGTTTTCCTCACTTGGGTGTTGTGAGAATTGGTGCATTTGTTTAGAGGTTTAGGCCGTTACTGGATCTGCATTTGGGGTGTGGGAGGCTTGGGAAAAGGTTGAACTTTGATGGTTTTGAGAGGTGGTAGGTGTGAGCCACATGAAGAACTTGAGGTGGCACAAGCAAATTTCCAACAGTGGCAAGTTGGGGAGAAGGCTTTCACTTGGGGAGTACAACCGCGCAGTGTCATGGTCTAAGTATCTGGTGTCTCCGGGGGCTGAGATAAAGGGAGAAGGAGAAGAAGAATGGAGTGCAGATATGTCTCAGTTGCTCATTGGATCCAAATTTGCCTCTGGCAGGCACAGCAGAATCTACAGAGGGGTTTACAAGCAAAAAGATGTGGCAATTAAGCTCGTTAGTCAACCGGAGGAGGATGAGGACTTGGCTGCTTTTCTTGAGAAGCAATTCACTTCTGAGGTCTCTTTGCTCCTTCGATTAGGCCACCCAAATATCATTACTGTAAGTTTATCTCTCTTCAACTACGTGTTTTCTATCAACATGGATTCATACAATGGGTTCATAGTCATGTTTTTTTGCATATTTTTGTCAGAAGTTTGATCTCGGGGGTGATGTGTAAGAAATAACATGAACTGGTCAGAAGTCTCTTAAACTTCGTCACAAAATATCATGACTTTACCAAAAAAGTACAGAAAAATGAAGTATTTTGTTTTCTTGATTTGTTGTTCTGTTCTTGTGTCTGTGTTATTATTAACATTGGCATAGAATACGAGAGATGATTCTCTTGCTTACGTTGTTAGGAATATTTATTGGTGCCTTTTGAGAGGAAGATGCTGGCCTTCATACTTTGTCTAAATGTCCAATTCTCATTTATTCTTCACCTTTTGAGGATAGCTTCTTTACCCCTTTAATCTTTTCGATGGTTCAGTGGTAAGGTCGTTTTTGTCTTGCAATTCTAACTAGGCGTTGTGAAATTTCGTGAAGGAACTAGAAAGAACAAAAAGCAATCAGTTATCTTCAAAATGAAGTAATGGATTAGTTGGAAAAGTGGTGCAATAGGCTTGCGCTTATGAAGTTAAAACTGCCAAAGGTGCTTTCCAATGCCTTAGTATATCGTTGCATTCCATTTATTGAAAGGTTGAAATTGAACATAAGAGCAGAGATTCGTCTTTGATTTAGGCTGTTTCTTTAGCTAGTCATTTAATTACCCTCTCACCCCAATTATTCCAGAGTCTTGTGGTGGATCTTGTGGTTGATCAAGTCTTGAGTTTTAGGAGCTCTGAGAGACAAGTGTTTTAACTGATTAATGCTTTCTCTAGAAAGTTGATAATGGCCTAACTAACACAGAAAGCAATAAAAGCAGTCATTAATGCTTAGATTTGCTCATTTTAAAGAGAAGAGAATGTTTGAAATACAAGATTTCTGGTGCTGAATATAGAGACATTAACCCTTCATCAGGAACTGTTGACTTTTATTGATGATGCAGTTTATTGCTGCTTGCAAGAAACCTCCTGTGTTTTGCATAATCACTGAATATTTGGCTGGAGGTTCACTGGGAAAATTCCTGCACCACCAGCAACCAGATATACTTCCACACAAACTTGTTCTGAAGTTAGCCCTTGACATTGCACGGGGGATGCAGTATCTTCATTCTCAAGGGATTCTTCATAGGGATCTCAAATCAGAGAATCTCCTCTTGGGGGAAGACATGTGTGTAAAGGTAGCAGATTTTGGTATCTCATGCTTAGAATCTCAGTGTGGCAGTGCAAAAGGATTCACCGGAACATACCGTTGGATGGCGCCCGAAATGATCAAAGAAAAGCATCATACCAAGAAAGTAGATGTGTATAGTTTTGGCATAGTTCTATGGGAGCTTTTGACAGGAAAAACTCCATTTGACAACATGACTCCAGAGCAGGCAGCATTTGCAGTTTCCCACAAGGTTTGCATCAGAATTTACTTAAATTGTTTCACTCACACTCTTATTGTATTTCTTAAAGAAAATAAGTGCTCATTGCATTGACTTGTCTCATAATTAAACATCATATTTACCTAAAAAATTGGTGGTATGCACATGTTGTCTTCTGTCTCAATGTTTCAGTTCTTAGTGGTATAATAGATTGCTTTATTAAATCATTGAATGACACTAGGCATATTCAGTCACTAAATTTATACATGAATCTGGTTAAATCAAGTAATGTTCTCTATCTGTTGTCAAAGGGGAAAACAACAGAATGCCATACCAGATATTTTGTAAAGAAAAATACTAGTAAAAAACTTTCAAACAGAATTTCTGACACATTTTCTTATATAGATTGAAATTCATGTGGGTTCCATTTCTCATTTGATGAGTCTCGTTTTCAAACTAGTTGGACCCACAAGAACTTCATCCCGTGGAGAAGAACGTGCTAGAGAGAAAATGTGTTGGTAACACTGTTCATTGTTGTTAATTTCATGGATGCTGTTAAAGATCTCAATCCAGTCAAGCGAGCTAGAATAAGAAAAAGAAAATAGTTAGAAAGAACTTGAGCACAGAAAAGAGCTTCTTAGAAAGGAATGAAAAACTCCATCTCATCAAAGTAGATTTTGTCAATATATCATTATGATAGTACTATTGAGGATCTATTTCGTTCTCTATTATTCTAAAGTTGTTTTCTTACTGATCCTTTTAGTGGGAACAGTTTGCCATTGTATTATTTGTTTACACGTATATAACATGGGCATGCATGATTATTATCTATGTAACAAAAGTTTATCTTGTTCCTCATATTAAAATCTTTAATATCCACCTTTGTATGCATATATACATATATTTGTATGTTCGTTTTCACTATCTGCTTTAACACTATCATGTCTCTATGCATTCTCTATGCATGCACTTGGCTATATAACCCCATTTTGATGGTTTATGTGCCCCGAATCTTTCTCAAACGTGTTGGCGTGGTGGGCAACAATTATTCTCTGTCTATGATCTTTACAGAACATGTGGTTGTGTTTGTGATATGATAGCCTTGTTTATCCAAGCTCATTTACAACATTGAATTACGATGATAACATTAGATTTTTCTTCATTTTGCCTGACATCTGCATGATGGTTACTTTTCCAACATTTAAGATATGGCATAGTGTTAGATATAACATTATTTAAGAAAATCAATGATTGCTACCACCTCTGCTTCCCTGTCACATGCACACCACATCACAACAAGCTGCCACATAATTGACTCACTAATTGACACAGAAGCTTTTATTTTATTTATTTTTTTTTCTCATTTTTCTGATATTGCTTCCAACCAATCACAGTTGCAAGAAACATATACATAGTCCATTCCAACTTTTCGTTCATTGTCTTTGCACATGCTTCACTATCCTAGAGATATTCTTTGAATCTAAAAAAATGCTTAAAATATACATGCCATTAAGTAAAGGCGGTTTATGTGTGTACTATTTTGCCTTTGATATGTTCCACGTACAGGACTCATGAAACTCAGCAATATAACTTCATATTTCATACATATGTTTCGGAAAATTTAACTTTTTATTTTACAGTTTTACAGTACTACTAGTAAAAAATCATGTTGAATTGAATATGGTTTAAGGCAATTGTTCAACAAACTATGTATGTCTTAGACGATAATATAAAAATAATTTACACCATTAATATATATAAATTATCTAAGGTATGTTTGGATAACTTTTTTTCCAAAAACAAAAATGGAGTAACCCTTATGTAAACTAAAATCAACTTGGGTATAATCTTTTGTTAATTTGTCTAAAAAAGCTAACTTTTAACTTAAGCTAACCCTTATACTCTATAAGGTTTGGTGGGGTTTTATAACTACGAAAGCTTCTCTTATGGATTAAAACTTGCAAAGTTAAGTGGGGTTTTGTATTTTTTTTTTCTATGAATCTTGAAACTGAGTATGATGAATTTTTTGTGTGTGTAGAATGCAAGACCACCATTGCCATGTGAGTGTCCTTGGGCATTTAGTGATCTGATAAATAGATGCTGGTCAAGCAACCCAGATAAGAGGCCTCATTTTGATGAGATAGTTTCCATTTTGGAGTTCTACACAGAATCACTTGATCAGGATTCAGAGTTTTTGTCAACTTACAAACCAAGTCCTAGTAGTAGTAGTAGTAACACTATTCTTGGGTGCCTCCCAAAATGCAATGCACGCCATAAATTTGGTGCTTGCAAAGCTTAGCATTACCAATGGATGCTATTATTTCTCAGTTGTGTGACTATCAAGAATTGTATTATATCAGAACCTATAGGAAGAAAAAAGTTTGTTCAATTAACAAATGCAATTCTCTTCCTCTTCAAGACTAAGTAAGAAAAGACTAAACATGTGTTCCATCCATCAATTGTTTTCATTTCTATAGTAAAGATATATTAATTATTAATGGCTAAATGTATCTTCTTTTTTTACCATGAATTCTCTCTTCTCTGATTTTTTTTGGGGTTAGATGTGATGTTTAACCTTTCACCTAATGCATACAAGTAATAGTAAAAGCTGAAAAATCGTGTTGTTCAAAAATGATTATGCATTGTAGTAAAAACTGAACTTTTGGACAACATGACAAAGGTGAGTGTGCATCAATTAGACCAACAACTACTTTATTACGTGAGTCACCTATTTTTTTTTTCTCTCCACTAATTCTTCTTACAGATATGCTTTTTAACAAACTTTTTACTTTTAGTTAAAGTTCAATTTAAATTGCAAAACTTTAAGTGAAGTTTATGGAATGAGAAAAAAGAATTTTTGGAATTTTCAATAGTTTTTAACCAATAATAAAATATGTTTTTTTTCTTGTGTACATTTCATTTGGGAATTTACTATTTCCAACGAAAGTACATGCATTTTTTTTCATCTCAAAATATTGGTTTCTTTAGTTATTTTTTAATTTTCAAAATTTTGGTTCATTTTGAACTCAAAGTGTAGTTTTTAATAAATTTTAGTTAATAATAAAATGAGTTCAAAAAGTGTGTTGTTAAAAAGAGAATATTTGTGTACCTTTTTTCAATTATACCCTTATATAATTGCATAGTTAAAACTATTTTTAGTGGTATTTAATAATTTTTTTGAAGTTACCTATACTGGAAAATTAGTACTACTTTTTAGTAAAAACAAAATAGAAAACTATTTTATAGGAGTATAAATGAAGTAGAATAATACATAAAACTATAAAACAAGAAATAGATAATTTACTTTAAATTTATATAAATAAAATATTTATTAATATGAATGCAAAATCTTAATGATCTCCACTTAAAATTACTTATTTTGCATGAATATAAATATAATTAGATATTAGGATGGCTTTCAAAATTAAAGGATTAATTGTTTAATTAGGCAGATTATGTTACCTTTTGAAGTTTTTTAAGATTTCATTTGATTTTTTTCCATCATAACCTTTGTTTAACTTATATATTCTTGTGTACAATTCTACTTTATACAATATCACAAAAATTGAAATAGTCTTCTCTTTAAGACAAATCTCTCTTTATTTTTCACGTAGTTATATAGACCATAGAAGATCATGCATGGGCCAAACCCGTCTCTTTCAATCATTCGGTGATTTGAAAAAAGTAACATTATAACTTTAAAATGGAAATCTACTAGAATTATTCATGTTGGATAGCAATCAAAAGTAATAATTCATGTTGGATGAGAGCCAAACAAAGATATGCGATGTTAACACAACTCGTATTCTAGTTTGAAGATAAAAATCTTCTTCCTCTATTCCTCTAGTTTCTTCTATAACTTTTATAATTTTAAAATATCAAGTGTTACTTTTAATAATGTTGGACTTTAAGTGGATTGGTGAGAGTCTCTTTTCATTTCGTTGTTGGTCGGAAGAGCCTTCCATGTATTATTAGATTGGATTTTCACCTCTATGTTAAAAGAGTTTAAACTAGTCAAATATATTTTGACTCGGGTGGTACATTCAAGTTTCTTAGTAAAATTATAATTTATGCTTTGTTTATAATTGGATCGACATGAATTTCTAAAAACAAATTTTGGGAGAGATGGTTGTTTATTTTTATAGTTGGATCATCTGAAGTCTTTATTAGAGAAATTAGTTTTGCACTGTTATTTTGATAAAAATATTAGAGTATAAAATTGGCCTAAACATGCTATAACATCACAGTAACATATTCAGATAAAAAACAGCGAAAGCAAAATGAAAGAATAATGTGCGTATCTCTTGTCATTGCAATTTTTGTAATCGAAACACAGATAGTTTTGTTTTTCAAACCTTAACTCACTCAAACTTGATTGTGTGTTTTCTGAATAGAGGAGTAGGCTTAGTGATCAAAACAAAGAGTAACACATTCCCTTATATAAAGTCTGGCCATCAGAGACTCAAAAATAAATGGGCTTTACGTTTAAACAAAATTAGTAATTGCTCCATAACCTCTATGCAGTTAAAAAGATAAAAATAGGCATAATACCCAATTTTGTCCCCACTTTGGTTCGGAAATCTCAAGTTAGTCCCTTTATAGAAAAGTGAGTTGAATGGATCCTTACTTGTAATTAATTGACTCTAATGAGTCCCTTCCGTTAAATAGAAGGAAACGGAGTTAGTGGACTGATGATGTGGCATTTGTCTTTGGTGAGGTGTCAATACGCAATTGTTTGCGTGCTTACGTGGTTCAGAAAGCTTCAGGTTCTCCTCTTCTCTTCGCGCCATTCCAACGGGATGAGACCCAGAGTCTCTTTCTTCTCCCAACAGGTTCTCCGTGCTTATGCTATCAACCTTTATTCCACTTTCAAATTCTAATAAAATTGCTTGAATTGAGGCGAGTATTTGGTCCAATGTTTTTGAATAAAACGCACCAGCAAGATCGTTCTGGCCTATGTCAAACATGTATAACCCCTTCTCAAAGGAGTCTACAGCAGGGACATACTGATCAAATTTTTTTCCTGAAACATTATTGAGATCACTTTCCTTCAAACGAACGGATAAACAGCAAGCTAGATTTTGAAAACAAAGTAGTAAGAACAAAGTTCGTTATTTTATCAAATACCTTGAAGCAATTGAAGAGACAGAGCTCTGAATCTCAGAAACTGGTATACCTGAACCCCAAAGCTGAACGGCCTGATGGATGCTGCATTGGCTGGAAGGGGTGAAAGAACCCCAAAGCTCTATGGATTTTTGGTACCAAACTGATGTTGATATATTAAATTTCGTTTTAATATCTCTTAAACCATCAGAATCAGTATCCATCAGCGTATTTTAAAGGCAACACAGCAAAATAACACAGAAAAATCCAGCAGAAAATCCAAATTCATTAAACAATTGCGAGGTGAAAGAACCCTTCTTAGAAGAGGGAAAGAAAAAAAGGGAGTGGTGGCGTCGGTGGAGAAGCAAGCTCCGACGAGGGCAGCGGTGAATCTGGGCCGCGAGCGGAGAGAGAAGAAGCGTCGCAGCCATCTGGGTCCTGGTGACGTGCGGCGGCGTGGGATCCGTCCGCGGTGGCTGAATCGAGGCGCGGCAAGGATGGATTCGGAGCAGATCTGGGGCGTACGTGAAAAGCGAGGTCCTCCCCTCGCACGCGAGAAGGAGGGGCTGGAGCGGCGTCCGACGATGCCGGTTGGAATGCGGTGGAGAGAAGAACTGCAGGGAGAAGAAAGAGACTCTGGGAGAAGAACTGCAGGGAGAAGAAAGAGACTCTGGGAGGCCAGCGAACTGCAGGGAGAAGAAAGAGACTCTGGGTCTCATCCCGTTGGAATGGCGTGGAGAGAAGAGAAGAACCTGAAGCTTTCTGAACCACGTAAGCACGCAACGTATTGACACCTCATCAAAGACAACTGCCACATCATCAGTCCACTAACTCCGTTTCCTTCTATTTAACGGAAGGGACTCATTAGAGTCAATTAATTACAAGTAAGGATCCATTCAACTCACTTTTCTATAAAGGGACTAACTTGAGATTTCCGAACCAAAGTAAGGACAAAATTGGGTATTATGCCATAAAAATAATGGCTTAATGGACTACTTTATGTTCCTTAAAAATAAGAACTGAAAATGCTATAATATTTAAAATATTGCTAACATTCTCCCGCTTGGTCCATTTATCCAATTATTAACCACAACAAGTGACAGAATATATACGAGTCATGGCCATAGGTCCTCTGATAGTGAGTGTTATCTTCCATGTACTACAATATATATTTCTCTCAACATTAGCTCTCAACTTAATGCATAAACCATATGTTTATGGTAGATCAAAACTAAATGATATCTTCTCAAAATAAATGTGCACAAAAACATATGAGAAAAAACATCAAATTGAATAAGAGATTCATTGAAAATAATAAATGTACTGATAATGAAATTACATCATGGAACCAAGTCCCATTCGCACTACATGATCCTTAAAATTCTTTGGTGGCATGCCTTTAGTTAAAGGATCAGCAATCATCAACTCAGTGTTAATGTGTTCAATGACCACTTTTTTTCCTTAACACGTTATCTGATGGCTAAGTATTTGATATCAATGTGCTTACTTCGACATCCACTTTTATTGTTCTTAGTCATAAACACCACAACAGAGTTGTCACAGTACAACTTTAATGGCCTATAAATAGAGTCCACAATTCTAAGCCCAAAAATTAAACTCTTTAACCATACACAATGCGAGGTAGCCTCAAAACAAGAAACGAACTCAGCTTCCATAGTAGAAGTAGCAGTTAATGTCTGCTTGGCACTTCTCCAAGATACAGCTCCATCAGCTAACATAAAAATATAACCAGATGTTGATTTTCGTGAATCAACTCAGCCAGCATAGTCTGAATCAGAGTAGCCAATCACTTCCAAACATTCAGTTCGTCTATATATAAGCATGTAATCTTTTGTCCCTTGAAGATATCTCATTACCTTCTTTGCAGCTTTCCAGTGGTCAACACCTAGATTACTCTAATATCTTCCCAAAATTCCAACAACATATGCAATGTCAGGTCTAGTGCAAACCTGAGCATAAATAAGGCTTACGATAGTTGAAGCATATGGAATATTCTTCATGTGTTCCCGCTTAAAATCATTTTTCGGACATTGACTCAAATTGAGTTTATCACCCTTCACGATGGGAGCTACACTTGATGAACAATCCTTCATGTTAAACCTCTCTAGAACTTTGTTGATATACGTCTCTTGAGACAAACCCAAAATGCCTCAAAATCTTTCCCTATGGATCCTTCATGTCAAAGTTCTTTGAGAGAAATTGTTTCACTTCATATACCAAACCCTTATCGTTGGTTGCAAGCAAAATATCATCCACGTATAATACAAGGAAACAAATCTTACTCCCACTGACCTTTTGGTATAGATCCATGACGTTTTCTTCAAAACCAAATGAAGTGATAACATCGTGAAATTTTAGATACCATTGGCGGGAGGCTTGTTTTAATCCATAGATGAATTTATTAAGCTTGCAAACTTCATTAGAAGAGAATCCTTTAGGTTGTTTCATGTAAACCTCTTCTTCCAGATGACCATTAAGGAATGTTGTTTTCACATCCATTTGATGTAACTCAAAATCAAAATGAGCTACTAATGCTATAATTACTCGGAAAGAATCTTTCTTAGATACAGGAGAAATCTGTGTAGTCGATTCCTTCTCTCTGAGTGAACCCTTTGGCAACAAGTCTTGCCTTATGTCTCTCAATGTTTCTTTTTTATTCTTTCTTGGTTTTAAAGACTCATCTATATCCAATGGATTTTACACCATTAGGCAACTGAACGAGATCCCAGACTTTGTTGGATGCCATAGAATTCATCTCATCTTTCATGGCGTCATACCATATATTTGATTCTTTAGAACTCATGGCTTGTGAAAACGTTTCAGAATCATTTGGAGCTCCAATATTGTAGTCAACTTCTTGCAAATACACTACATAATTACTAGGAATTGCTGGCCTTTTAACTCTAGTAGATCTTCTTAATGTTGCATCATCATTTTCTTGAGGAAATTGTTGCTCAAGCAACTATTCAGTAGGTTGTTCAACATCATCTTGTTGTTCCCCATTAGCAACTTCATCTGTAAGATCATTTTCAGCAGGTTGTGAAGCTTCAATTATTGTTTGTCTAACACCCATTTGTGTTTGAACACCAAGTTTCCTCTCATGTATGTAAGAATTCTTCTTTATGCATTAATGTCAACGTCACTCACTAAATCACTTAAACCCGATCCCTCGGCGAAGAAGTCTATCCTTAATCACCAATTCATTCAATTCCTAGCATTCCTAGTAATTAAATGTGAAGATCAAGAGCTTTAAGACGACCAAGACTCACACCCTCATCCCTGCGCAATATTACTCTTGGGAGAATTCAACAAGAACATGAATTGTAAGGAACCTCCCGACACTCATGCAATTTATGAATGAGTTAAACAAAGCATGTAATAAGCACAGATGAATTACTCTAACAATTAATAAAAAAACATATGTTATTAAGAATCAATTCAAATACATGAGAGTTCACAAGGTTACATCATCCCCCAACAAAAAATAGAGTTTAGTTCACCATAGACATGATGAAACTAGATGAATAATGAAAAAGCATGAGATTAGCAAAACCCTAAATTAGAGGATGGAAGCTCCCGCATCCAAATCCACCTTCAGAGAGTGGAAGAGTGTGGTGTTGTGCTGCTTCTGCCAGAGATACAAAACATATGACGCTTGGGTCCTTTAAATAGAGTGAAGATAGAACAGAAACAAAGCCTAGGCCCGTGTCGCTGGCGCTCAAGCGCCCCACTTAGGGTGCCCGGGCAGTGAGCAGTGGTCTACCACGCTCAAGCCTCAAAGAAGACGCCCAAGCTTCGTGCCTCCAACGCTTAAGCGCCCCAAAAAGGGCGCCCAGGCGGTGAGCAACACTCTTCTTCGCTCAAGCCTCCAAAAAGGGCCCCCAAGCTTCGAGTATCCCTCCCTTCTGGTGCTTTTCCAGGCCTTTCTGAGCTCCATCTCCTTAGCACTTCATCCTTGTTTTCCATATTATCTCATTTTCAACCAAAACAAGGAGAATTAGTCATAAAACCATCAAATTCAACCTCAACTCTCTTATTCACACAACTTAACAAAAAAACATGATTCCAAGCAAGTTTCTAAGAAGAAAATGGTGCATTTAGTATCAAAATTACATCACAAATAATGGTATTTTCAACTGTTATCAAGGGTGTGCATGACAACCAATCTATCACTTGAGCTAGAGGGTTGAGCTTCATAGTGATGTCTTTCATTCCCAATGTTTGGAAACTGATCCCTCCCACTAACCAAGTCATTCGCAAGAAATTTTGCATTTCTTGACTCCACAATCTTAGTGTTAAACGATGGACAATAGAATCTATATCCCTTAGACTTTTCAGCATATCCAATGAAATACCCATTAATAGTCCTTGGGTCTAGTTTCTTCTCTTGTGGATAATAAATTCTCACTTCATACGGACATCCCCAAATGCGTATATGTTGCAAACTTGGTTTCTAACCTTTGAATAACTCAAACGATGTCTTTAAGACGACCTTGGTTAGGACTCGGTTTAATATATACACAGTCGTCTTTAGTGCTTTAGTCCACAAGAATTGAGGAAGTTTTGAATTACTCCTCATACTTCTCACCATATCCATTAAAGTTTTGTTCCTTCTTTTTGCCACACCATTCTGATCTGGAGAACCAGGCATAATGTATTGGGCAACAATTCCATGTTCTTGAAGAAACTTCGCAAACGGACCAGGTGCTTGTCCATTCTCCATGTATCTACCATAATACTCTCCACCTATATCTGATCTCACAATCTTGATTTGCTTTCCGCATTGTAGCTCAACTTCAGCCTTAAAAATTTTAAAGACATCCAAAGCTTCATCCTTAGAACGAAATAAGTAGAGATACATATAACGTGAGTAGTATGTATCTATAAAAGGTGATGAAGTATTTCGGACTTCTTGCGTCCATATCTGGACAACAAATATCTATATGAATAATTTCTAGTAAACTTGAACTCCTCTTAGCACCTCTTTTGGACTTGTTAGTTTGCTTTCCCTTAATGCAATCCACACAAGTCCCAAAATCAGCAAAAATCTAAAGTACAAAGTACTCCATCATTTATTAATCGCTTAATTCTCTCAATGGAGATATGTCCCAATCTACAGTGCCATAAAACAGAAGAATCCTCATTCATAACACATCTTTTTAACTCGGCGGTAACGTGCATAGAATCATAAGCGATATTATTTTGCAAAAAAATGGAATAAAGACCATCACACAATTCACCAAAACCAACAACTTTAGATTTATTCATTAAGGTAAAACCAAAATCTGAAAAATTAAAAGAAAAACCAAAAGGTATAAGTCTTGAAACAGAAAAATGTCTTTTCCAAATGCAAAACAAAACCACTACTTAAAACTAAGATGCACATTCCAATGGCCTCCACATGTGAACTCATCTTACTCCCTGAGTAGATATATTGCTCACTTCCCACTGGCCTCCTTAGGTTTTGCATACCCTGTAAGGTATTAGAAACATGGATTGTAGAACCAGAATCAATCCACCATGTGTTATGATTAAAACTAGTCAAATTAGATTCATAACAGACAAAGGCAAATGGAGTACCTTTCTTATCAAGCCAATTCTTAAATTTTAAGCAGTCTTTCTTCATGTGTCCTTTCTTTTTACAAAAGAAACATCTGGACTCCTTCTTAATAACTGGCTTAGTAGGAATTTTTCCCTTCTTATTAACTTGGTTCTTCTTATTCTCAAAAGAAGTGGTCAAGTTCACCTTCTCCCTTTCTTCTATCAATAGCCTTTCTTCTTCTTGAACACACATGGTCAATAATTCATCAATAGACCACTTATCCTTATGTGTGTTGTAAGAGATTTTAAAGGGGGCATAATGGTGAGGCAAAGTGCACAAAATATAGTGTACTAGGAAAGAATCAAACATGGTAACTTCCAAAGCTTTTAGTTGAGCCACAATGTCCCTTATGCGCATGATATGATCACGTACTCCCTTAATTCCAATGAGCTTTAAGGATGAAAATTGCATTATAAGGGTACTGGCAAGAGACTTATCAAATGTCGTAAACTGCTCAACAATAGCCCTTAGTAAATCTTTGACATTCTCATACTAGTCAACTGAATCCCGGATCCCAGCGGAAATGTTGGTTTTTATGAACGTTACGGAGAGACGATTTGACCTTTCCCATTTTTCATAAAGATCGATGGCATCTGAAGTGCTAGTCTCAGTAATACCCGGTGGTTCTGGTTTTCTAATAGCATAGTCAATGTCCATCTTGCCTAAATGAAGAAGAACTATTTCCTTCCAAACCTTATAATTATCACCTTTCAACTCGGAAATACTACACTTGATATCAGAAAAATTCTCAGATTGAGAAACTGCAAATTCAAGAATACATGCTTATTATATGATTTGAGACTAAAATAAATGTCATGTTTTACCAATGCAAACATGTCTTTACCAATGAGTTTATTAACATAAAACTTGTTTGTGGACTAAAATCTTACTCAATTAGACTCATTATCTTAATGATAAAACTGTCAAATTATGTTCCTTTTTCTTAATTCTTGTGGGTAAATTAAGAAATATAATTTAATATTTTATCCTAATTAATCATATAAAATGACAAAAATTCTTGTGGGTAGATTTTATCATATTAAATATAATTATTTACAATTAATGTTTCTCATGTAGCAAAACTTTATATACAATTTTAATTTATTAAAGATGTTGTGGCTATCCTTTAATTTACTAAAACTATATTACTACTAAAACATTAATAATATATAAATATTTACATAAAATTCTTAATATGCAAATAGTAATAATAATGCATATTCTATTTACACGTATAACAACAAATATATACATACAAATAATATCCACAAAATATACATAATTATTAATCCAAAAACATTTAAACATATATATTATAAAACATGATATGTTACGTATTCTATATTATATGTTTAAAAAAAATAATAATAATAATTATATGTTACGTATTCTATATTATATGTTAAAAAAATAATAATAATAATTAAATATAATTAAACATAAAAGCACCAGTGCAGCAATTAATGTTGCGTGGCAGGTTATTAAAATGACCTAGGGAATGGCTGAATTCTCAAGTGCGCAGCAGAGAGGAGTAACCCTCACTTTCTTTATTAATTTTGCAACGCGTAAAAACCAAGAAAAAAAAAATATAGGGTTCAATGACAAAGTTGCAAGGCGCGTAGAAACCCTTTTCTCTATCTTTATTAATTAATAAAGATGCAAACTTTAAAGACCCAATTCTCTGCCTCGAAAAATTCAATAGAGAAAAACCCTTCTTCATTTCTTCATCAAGCAACAACACAGTACAAAAATGACCAAAGTCGAAAGGATCCAAACAGGGACGAGTCGCTGCAGAAAATGATGAAGAAACACAGGCACAGAAAGCTATGGAAAATCCTACAAACTCCAATGAACAACCAGATATCGCCTAGGTTAAGCACCAGACTGTCACGCCGAGAAAGACGACACAAAAGTGAAGAAGGAAAACTTTAAACGAAACAGTTCATCGTCAACCCACTGGCTAATTTTATTAGCTTTTAAAAGGTAAAAGCTCCGTTTAAGACTACAAGAAAATTGTAATCAGGTTTTACGTTAATATGGGAATTTTAGTTTGGATTAAATGAATCAAAATAATAAAGTCCATACAAAACCAAATCAACGAAAACATGCAAGGCAAAGGAATGAATAGTAGCTCTGATACCAAATGATAAAAATATTAGAGTATAAAATTGACAAACATGTTATATTAACATATTCAAATCAAAAACAACGAAAGCAAAATGAAAGAATAATGTGTGTACCTCCTGCCATTGCAATTTTTGTAATCCAAACACATATAGCTTTGTTTTCCAAACCTTAACTCACTCAAACGATGGTGTGTTTTCTAAATAGAGGGATAGGCTTAGTAATCAAGACTGAGAATAACTCATTTCCTTATATAAATTCTGGTCATCACAAGTTCAAAAATAAATAGGCTTTACGTTTAAACAAAATTAGTAACTGCTCCATAACCTCAGTTAAAAAGATAAAAATAATGGCTTAATGTCCTTAAAAATAGGAACCGAAAATGTTATAATATTTAAAATATTGTTAACATTATTCTCTTCTACTTTTCTATTTTTTTTCTTTAAATTTTAGAAAATTATTACTTTGAATAGATCTGTTATTTTAACCCACATTCCATGAACTAGACCTAATCTCATTTAAAACTAAACCTCTTATTTTTTGCTCATTCAATATGGAGTTTTTTAAAGTTGTAGCCCACAAAGTCTATAGGAAGTAAGTTGGGATTGGGATAGGGTGGAGTTGACCCCTAAGTCTAAAACTCCTCCCTTCCTTGTCCCTCTGTCTTGAATCCCTAATCTCATCCGTCATTTCCCTCTCTCCACAACCCATGCCCTCACCTCTTCTCTCTCCATCATACAGTGATTGTTGGTTTCGCTCCCTTTCTGATTCCCTAAGGTTGTTGGCCTTTTGCATGTCCAAGCCCTCCTTTTCCCACCTCCTCACCCCTTATTTGCCCCCTCGTTCCCTCACATTTCTCCCAACTATCTTCTCGTTTTCTTCCACCTAGTCCACATCGCTCCCTAGACCATCGGCCTAATTATAGTCCAATTATGTCTTAATATGTACTATAGTCTAATTACGACCCAATTATATCTTAACATGATTGTTTAGCTACGTTAAATTGCTTTTCGATTGGTTAGTAGCATTGGACATCAACCAATAAGTCATTTTTTATGTTAACAATCGACGTGACTCATTGACTAATAGACTGATACAATGTTCTTGGTTGTTTGACATGTACGTACTATACACAATTAAAAATCAAATACTCAAAAAATACTTGAATAATAAGATAAAGATTTTTTTTAGTAGTTTATTTATATAATCTTTTAAAAGAATATAATGAAAAAAATGTGATAATAATAAAATAAATATATAATATACAAGAAAGGCATATCAAATACGCTAAATGATATTTCAAGAATTATTAGATATAATTTCTAAAGACACTTATATAATAAGTTAGATGAATAAAAGGTTAAAGAAATATGCTAGCATGACACTCAATTAAAGAGGTAAACATGAGTTAACAAATATACAAGGGGTAAAGTAGGGGCCAACTTATCAACCACATAAAATTTTAGGGACTTAATTGGAAGTAAATTTTGTTAAGAACAACTAGTGAGACAACATTCATATTTTTGGGGGTGCAAAAGTACTCCACTCTCTTTTTATAAGTAAAATCATTTTGAACCTTATTGGATACTGGGCCTTTGCTTCCTTCACACCTCAAATATTTCATCATACCTTTTTGTTTGTAACATGGAAATGTAAATGAGTTAAAACAACTTTCGAACACGTAGTCTAGAAAATTTTTTAACATTCCATAACGGTGGCTGGAATGCATTATTTTTCAATCTGAATTAACTTTTTTTACAAAATTAATCATTCTAAACGTCTTAAATATGTTTATTGCGACTATATTTTAATGTAAAATTGAAATTTATCTCTTTTTAAATTTAATTATATTTTAATCTTTAAACTTTAAAAATAAATTAATATAATTTTTTAATAAATGACATGTGTCAAATAAACTTATATTTAAACTATAATGTATTAAATGATATAAATAGGTCCAACGTTACCCTAAAATATCACAAAAAAAAATTAACATAATAAAATTAAAAGAACTTTATGTACTTATTTTTAAAATTTGATTACCAAATTACATTAAAATTTGAAAGAAAAACAAAAAGTTTAGACACTGAAACTATATTTAAACCTAAAGTTTATCATTGTCCAGTTAACTTTGTGGAATATTTCAAATATCAATCTACTATTTTTTTAAAAAAATAATTTGAAATTTGTTAGTTTATTTTTTTTTTTCTCATAGCTCCGATGACAAAACCAGATGCTTCAAAACTTTTTGTCTTTTATTATCTTTACCCTTTCCCCGACAACAAAATATTTAACAAACTCTGTTCTTTGTCTCTCCATCTTCATGTTCTTACTGTATTTTCTCTGTGAAATAAGATATTCAATTAAGGGTTGTTTGGTTAAGTTTTGAAAAGTTAGTGGTTGTTGATGGAGGCATTGAATGTTGTATGGAGTGGAAAACCCTTTAAAACTGCAGCAACAACAACAACAAAGCTATCACCATTTCCAACACCTTCCACAAATGGTTCCCTATGCCACCATTACCAATCGACCAGACAAGCCTACCCTCCCTGTTTTTCAGTCATCACCAAACAGTAACAACAAAAGCATCCTATGTTATGATTTAATTCAAATATTCCGGAGACAAGGTTCTATAATGAAATTAAATGCTTAAAATTATCTCCAAATTATCCATTTCAAAATACGAGTTTATCATTAAAGATTAGTTCCAAATTGATAAAAAATTATTTTAAATTATATCTTCTGAAATTGTTTTTATTTCTTTATACAATATATAAAACTACTATTTTCATCTAGCACGTCATAAGAAAGGAATATTGAAATTTTGGGGGTGCAATAAGAAATTTGTGAGCAAGAGCCACGGCCTTATTCAAGCTGGCTAGCCTACCGCTAGGTTGACCCATTCAATTAGTTTATGAGTTGATTCTATTTCAAGCTTTTATGGTCAAAAGCTCAATAAGTAGTCTTAGATGAATTAAACTTGAATGAATGGTTCTTAACCTTGTAAAGATTCAAAGTTTAATAACTCTATCATCCATGTATCTTCATTTATTATTGAAGTATTCATGGAGTGCAGGTATAATTTAGACTATTGCATATGTTTTTCACATGATTGACTATGAATTACATTTTTAAAATTCAATATACATTTAATCGGAATTAATATATTTAATCTAAATTAAAATAGATTAAATATAAATTTTATATTCATTTTTCCTAATTCACATTGAATTAGATTTTTCAATAACAATTTTTAATTTAATTTAAATTAATTTGCATAATTTTTCGAAAATGAATTTAAATTTTTATTTGAATTGGTCTAATTTGGTTTCGACTTAGCATATTTTGGATTTAGTCTCACTAAACAAAGTTTGACATGGATTGAGTCTAGTTAAATTCAATTTGACTTAAACTTAACTCGATTTGATCAAGTTTGACTTGTCCTTTATATAGCCCAACCAAATTTATCCTAAGTTTAGTTTAAAATGACTAATATTAACATGGGTTAAGCCCAATCCAACATAACATGAGTTCACCACCTAACCCAGACTAATCTAGACTCAAATTGGCTTAATATAAACTTAACTTAAGTTGCACGTACATACGATCCAACCAGACCTAATATAGGCTTAACCCAACTCAAGTGGCAAGAGTCAACTCAACCCATATGGACTTGGACTTAGGTGGATCTGACTCAATTCTTCATGAGTTAGGTTTAACTCGAACAACATTTCTTGACTTAGACCCATATTAGCATAGGCATGACTCGACTTGACTTATCATGGGTTTGACCTAACTTAACATAATTAGAACCCAACCCAATGTGAGACCTAGCTTGAAATGGACCCTACCCAACATGACTGAATGTTTCTTGACTATTTTTTTTATTGAACTTAGGATCAACCTATTTTGGTCAAATATGAGCTTGGCCAAACTAAGTTTAACATGTTCTTAACCCAAATAGGTCCAATGTAGGGCTAACATGACCTGACCAAACCTAACTTTGGCTCGATCTAAGTTAGTTTAACATAGGTTAACCCTGAGTCAACCTAATATGGGCCTTACTTGTAATGCCCCGACAACTTACAGGGAATATTGACTACCCCCACACATCAACACGAGGCTTTCCAATGTGTTTTGTCCTCACTCGCATACTTTCCGGGAAAACATCCCAGAAGGTCACACATTCCTAAATTAGTCCAGGCTAAGCACGCTTAACCATGAGTTCTTATGGGTTAGGCTACCGAAAAGCAAATATATTTTGGTGATATGAGTAGCCAAATCAATCCCTTTAAGTTATCCTTCAACTGTATAGTCCCATACCTATACAGTCTCTAGATCCCTCTCATTTCGGTGTATGTTCGATTCATCCATGTGTCTCTTCCACTGGAAGCCTACCAGGAGCCGCTCTTTGTTTGTGCATCTTGCACTTCGTGCCTCTTGCACCGATGACCTGAAGTGGGCTAGACTCAACCCAACTTGGCCTAAACCATCTTGACCTAAAATGGGTGTGGCTTGAATCTAACCCATCCTAACCAAACATGGGCGACCTAACTTGACTTAATCTAGTTTGGCCTATCTCAACTTATTTTAGTTCTAACTCAACTAGGCTTAACATGGACCCCACTTAACTTAACCTAACTTGGGTCAAACTTGAATAAACCTAACGTGGGTCTTGCTTGAGTTAACTTGATGTAGGAATTACTTGAGTCAACTTGACATGGGCTCTACTTGACATGAAATGACTTGACTTAGTGTCACCTGTCCCAAACCAACACAGACTTGACTCAACTTGGCTTGAATTAGGACTAGTCTGTCTCAACATAACCTGCACTGAGTCATCTTAGCCTTGGCCTAATGTGGGCTTGACTTAATCTTAGCCCAACTGGATCTAACTTGACATGGGTTTGACTTGACTCAGTGTGGGTATGATCTGACTTGATTTGACCTAATCCTACCTATTTTGACTTGATGTAGTCGTAACTTGACTTGGCTAAACTCATCCCCACTCATTACTAATTTTACTCGACTTGGCCCAATCTTGATCCAAACTGACTCACTCTAATGGGCTCAACCTAACTTAACTTGATGTGGCTCCAATCTAACCTAGTCTCTAACATATACTAAGTGTAACTTAGTCTGACATGGACTTAACCCTGATTTAGGTCTAACTCAACTAGTTTGAAATGGTCATAGCCCAACATGTCTTGGCCTAAATTTATTTAACTTAGGTTAAACTGAGATCAATTCGACTTGTCTTGAGTCTTGACCTAGACTTATACATAATTTAATTTGATTTAACTTTACAACATTTTATGAGTACAACCCAACTCAACATTTTATAAGTTCGATCCAACTCAAACGATAAACATTCTTTTAATATGATCCAATCTAACTTAACTTCAATTCTTGAATTCACCTTGTCTCACATAAACCCAAAATATTATCCAAACTAAATTCAATTAATTGAATTTGACAAAAATTAAAATATATATTTAAATTTATGATTATTTTATTAAAATATATTAAAATAATATGAATTTAAATAATTATTAACGGAAAATATTTATATTTTTTCACCCTTATTAATGTAAAAAATTAATAATAAAAAACCCTATGTTCTTTGGTGTCATTAATCACTTTGAATCTCTTAGATTACATATGAATTGAATGAGTTAGGTATTGCTATTTGGTTTCTGTGGGACACATTCCTTTATTATTATTTGACGGTTATACTTATCTTTACAAATTTTTATATAGCCAACAGTGACATTTTAGAGAAAGAACACACACATACATATTTTTCTCTTAGCTAAGCTAATTTGTCCTTCTCAGTAAATAAGAAGCTGTCATTATTTTTTTCTTAATTATTTTCATTTTACAACCCCTCTTAGTAATAGAATATAGAATCGTTAAATGGGATGGAGTATGAAAAAAAAAAAGTGTCAACATATCATTGTAAAAGTAAGAAATTTAAATAAAAATAATCACGGGCATACTAGGTTGTAACTCCCACAGCCTTTACTGTGACTTCTTTAAGCTTTATCGCTTTGCGCTCCCCTCAGGTTTTTTTCACTACCATTTGGATCTTAAATTCCACTTTTAACTTTAAAACAAAGTTAGACTTTCTACATTTTTATTTCAATTTTTTTAAGAAATAGATCATCTGTGCTTTTGTTTGTACAAATGCATCTTCAACCTGTCATCTAGTTCCAGTTTTTACTTTTGCTTTAAAGTAAGTATGCATTTTTTAAAAAGTTTAAGCATCAAGCACTTGGACCAGATCAGATACACATGGTACTCTTACTTTTCAAAATTAGATATTTTAGTTCAATCTCCAACTCTGTATAAATTTATTTATTTTCAGTCTTGGTCAATTAAATCCTAAATTTAGTATAATAATTGAAAATCCCATAACGCAACTTGAACCCAATCTCCAATAGAAGTTAATTATTTACGGATTGTTTATAAATGCAGATTGATTGAATTACATATTTGACCTTGATTTAGAGATGATTTTTGCATAAAATGTGAAGAAATACGAACCTCAAAATTTGTGGTCCTATGAAAAATATTTGCACGATGAAGATGAGACCTAGAAAACCACCTACCTTTATGACTTCAAAACTCTCACAATACAACACAATGGACTATCGAAAAAGAGAACCATGCCAATCCCCAAATGCTTCAAACAATTAATTATACGCTGTCAACCCTAATTTTCGATTTTATGCTCTATTTTTTTCTATTATTTTCCTCACTTCCTTCCACACGTCTAAACCCTTCTCACACCAAAAAATGGATCTAAGAACAACCGTGTTACCTCTTAACAACTATATATTCTATGATTCTTCAATAAATTTGAGTTAAGTAAAATTTATTTTTTAATATAATATCATACTTAACCTAAAACTTGTTTCTTGTTAGATTTATTTTTTCATATCCTATTATTCATAAATATCTGATTTTACGTTCCAAATGATTATATTTCAAAAATATTAAAGATTTTATTAATTAGAAATAACATTAAAATAAACTAATATAAACTTTATTTTATAAATTGATTTTTTAAAATTACTTTGATCTCTTCTTAATAATTTATCGTTATAAAAAAAATATATGTCTCATGAAAGATGTTGAAGATTTCATATATACTAAAGATAAATATCAAAATAAATAGACATAAACATCGTTAATTTTTTAAGGTTACTTTGAATTTTTCTTAAGAATTTATCGTTATCAAATCCTAGCTTGTTTCTTTTTTGTTAACAAGCTCATCTCCAACTATGATAACTTCTGTCTGTGAATAGCGGTGAAACAAGGACAATGTAGAAGCTATTGGGTGATATACAAGAGATTCCATGCATTCAGTACATCTTGCCGAGTATAAGAATACGTGGTTTCATTGATATTTTAACAAAACAATAATTGAAAATTGAAGATAACAAATTAATCATATTTATCATAGTAAGATACTAAATACAAATTAGTTAGAATTTGATTAATTTGACCACGTGTATTATGTTTTTAAAATATATTGATTTTAATATTCTAAATTATATTACATGTTTTTTAACAATCAAACCGTATCAACTTTTATTTTGCATTTTCTCATATTTGGATTCTAAAAGTTAATTTTTTTTATCATCCCTCCAGTGCATCTCTAAAATACAATAATGTTAATATTTTAAATTATATTAATTTTTTAAATATATCAAAATAAATATATTTTAAAGATTAAAAAAAACTAAGAGAGAGAATGAGTGAATAATTGAATAATGGAATTGAAGTTGCCATAAGAGGGATTTACCCCTATAATGAGTTTACTATAATGGTGTTGATATGGGGCTACAAAATCGAATACTCTTTTAGTGTTGTAAAGTATAAACTGAGATGCCCTATTATTACATCATAATGTTTTGCGAAAGCGAAGGAGAATTTGAAAGTAGGATTTCGTTTTCAACCATAAAAGTAGGTATATATAGGCTTCTTACAATCTAATTTTCCCGTCCAATCTTACATTAATATATGCATTATTATTATTATTATTATTATTATTATTATTATTATTATTATTATTATTATGCTGCAACTGCACGCGGGGACGCTAGTTATTCCCTTCACATGCTATCATAGTCATCACTCAATGCTATGCTATTCTTTTCCCTCTCACGGATTCCTTCACACCACAACCAATGAACTACTTGTAATTTACTCACTGTACTAAAATTCTATATCAAGTAATACAACAATAATAAAATAATGCTGAAACATCCAAATAAGTAAAACACAGACAATGTGAAATCACAGTATAAGAATATAAAATACCTTGTATGTGAATTTTCAGTTTTTCTTGGCAACAGACAACAACTGTTAACAAAAAAGAGGTTTAGAGTGAGGTTACAAAGGATGCAAGTAATTTCCTGACTGTGATTGCCAATCTTTCTGCATAACCTGTTTTCCAATCTCCGCAAACTCATCACAGAGATGCCTTTACAACTAAAACAAAAAGAATCTAACAAATCTAATAGTAAGTAGAAAATTAATTTAACCCTTATTAGTAAAATAATATATTTGAGATAAATTTTCTTAGAATAATTTCGTATAAAAAAGACCTAAGTTGTCTGTCTTCGTGCTTGTGCACATTTTCAAGGGGCAGAACGGTCCCGACAGAAAAGTGCTTCTGACACGTGGCGGCAGAAGGTGAGTTGACAAATAGAAAAAAAAAAGACAGAGAAATTAGAAAACACGTTCGGCGTGGTTGGGGAGAAGTCAAGTTCATATGCTTCCCTCCTTTTTCTGACATTACAGTTCTGCAGAATTGAGAAACCCTTTTTTTTCTCCGTCAAATTATTATCTTCATTACGTAGGTGGTGAATTCCCTGTTTTGCCCCTTCCACCACCACCGTTCTGGTCTCTGTTTCATTCATTTTTCTTCTCTCATACATCGCACCAAAAAAAGGTATTCTGTTGAGTTTCTCTTCTTCTCTCTGAGTTCTATCTCTATATATACGTACACTCATTCCTCTGTCTCTCTGCAACCGACAACCTCTGCTTCTCTTCACTTATGCCTCATTCTTAAGGTATGTGTCCCTTCCTCTTCTTTTTTATTCTTCGAATCGGTTATTTTTATGCCTCCGAATCCGACGAGGAAGAAAAAACCAAATGATAAAATTAACCCAAAACAAAATAAAACATAACCCCGTAATTTTCTCTGTCTTTTTGTTTTATTATTATAATATATATGTTGTTTTGTATGCCTCCGTGCAATCCGGTTTGTGGTGAGTTTTTTCTTTTTTTTACTTTTATCTTTCTTTGCTGATAATTGTTTCTATTTTTATGACACTGTTGGGTTCTGCAACTGTTTCTGTATCTCAACGTTGATGTTTCTGCCCGGGTTGTGGGATGTCCAAGGCTGACGAGTTTTGACTCTTACTAATCTTGGGTTTAGATGTATGTGTTTTGAACCGTATTGGTTTGTTAACTATTGTGTCTTCGTTAATAAAACGGTTTGAGTTAGACAATTGTTTTGTTTTTCTTTTGTGTGATGTGTTGTGTGTTTGCTTGGTTTGGATTGGATCTGGTTGTTTGTGGGTGGTGTTGATTTTGTGGACCACGTGTTTGATGATGATTGTAACAGGAGCTTGTATATCATGGAAGAGTTGAGGATGACAGGAAATGTTACGAACGGTGTTCGTGATGAAGGGGAAGGTAATGAGATGAATGTGAACCTTGATTCCCCTTCTAAGGAAACCTCGAGTGCGGTTAAGTCCCCCAGGGGCTCCTCGAGTCCGGGAAAAGGTGAAGGCGATACTGCTAATTTTGGTGTTGATGGGGTGGTTGAACCCTCCATTGAACAGCTTTATGAAAATGTATGTGACATGCAGAGTTCGGATCAGTCACCGTCACGGCAAAGTTTTGGATCTGATGGCGATGAGTCTAGAATCGATTCGGAATTGCGCCATCTAGTTGGAGGACGGATGAGGGAGGTAGAGATAATGGAAGAGGAAGTTGGGGAGGAGAAAGGGCAAGAAAGGAGTTCAAGTAGTGAAATATCTTCCGGATTGGATGGCTTGACCACTGATAAGAAATTGGATCAGGTGAATGAGATTCAGGAGGTTCAGCCTGCACCTACTAGTTCTGGTTCCTCAGTAAAGTCTGTTAAGGCATCGAGTTCACGGGTGGGATCTGATACGTCGCCCAAATCAACAGCCAAAGGAAAAAGTCCTGCCCCAAAACCTCCTATGCAAAGAAAGAATGGTAGACCTTCGAGGAAACAAAGTAGTGGTGTTACTGGCGTGAAGAATTTGAAGAATTCTCCTTCGGGAAATAAGTCAGTGTCACAAAACCGTGTTGAGAAAAGGGCCGAGTCCGCATTAGACAGACCTGAGAGGGCACCGATATTACTAAAACAAGCAAGAGATATGATTTCATTCGGGGATAATCCTAATAGGGCTCTTGACTTAGCTCTTCAAGCAATGAAACTGTTTGAGAAGTTTGGTGATGAGAAACCGAGCTTAGAGCTGGTTATGTGCTTACATGTTATTTCAGCAATATATTGCAGCTTGGGTCAATATGGTGAGGCAATCCCAATTCTTGAGCGGTCAATTGAGATTCCTGTTATTGGGGAAAGTCAGGAACATGCCCTTGCTAAATTTGCTGGTCACATGCAACTGGGAGACACCTATGCTATGCTGGGCCAGCTTGAGAATTCAATTAAGTGCTATACCACTGGATTAGAAGTACAGAAGCAGATTTTGGGGGAGACAGACCCAAGAGTTGGTGAAACTTGTCGGTACGTGGCTGAAGCTAATGTTCAGGCTTTGCGATTTGATGAAGCAGAGAGGCTTTGTCAGATGGCTCTAGACATTCATAAAGCAAATAATCCAGCTCCGTCTCTTGAAGAGGCAGCTGATAGGAGGCTCATGGGCCTTGTATGTGATACAAAGGGAAATCACGAAGCTGCTCTTGAGCATCTTGTTCTAGCCAGCATGGCAATGGTCGCTAATGGCCAGGAAGGGGATGTGGCTTCTGTTGATTGCAGCATTGGAGATGCATACTTGTCTTTGTCTCGATATGATGAAGCTATCTTTGCGTATCAGAAAGCATTAACAGCTTTCAAGACCAACAAAGGAGAGAATCATCCAGCAGTGGGATTTGTCTTTGTGCGTCTGGCTGACTTGTATAACAGGATAGGAAAGATAAGGGAATCAAAATCATATTGTGAGAGTGCACTTAAAATATACGAGAATCCAATTCCTGGAGTTCCTCTAGAGGAGATTGCTAGCGGTCTTACAAATATTTCAACTATCTATGAATCTATGAATGAACTTGAACGGGCTCTCAAGTTACTGCAGAAAGCACTGGAGATATACAATGATGTCCCTGGTCAGCAAAGCACAATAGCTGGAATTGAAGCTCAGATGGGAGTCATGTACTACATGTTGGGGAACTTTTCTGAATCTTACGAAACTTTGAAGACTGCTATTTCAAAACTTCGTGCTATTGGAGAAAAGAAATCATCTTTCTTTGGTATTGCTCTTAATCAAATGGGACTTGCCTGTGTCCAACGGTATGCCTTAAGTGAGGCTACAGAATTATTTGAAGAAGCAAAGAGTGTTTTGGAACAAGAATATGGTCCGTATCACCCAGAAACACTTGGGGTATGCAGTAATCTTGCTGGCACATACGATGCAATTGGCAGGTATTCACCTTTTTTCTCTTCCTTTTTGGGTCATTTCCTTTTTTCTATTTGCAGATATATTTTCACTATTAGATCATATGCAGCACTTTCAATTTACTGCGACATTGAGAAGGCTAGTAGTAAGACGATATGTTATATATTAATAGTCTGCCTAATCCAGTCACGCCACTCAGTATGTTAATTGAGTCATGTTCATGCAACTCGTGAATATAACATGTTTTAAGTTAGAATTGAAGAGAAAACAGAAGGCAAGAAACTTGATTTTGGCTTCTAAAAGTAAACTTTTCTCTCCTTTCCTCCTTTTACTTTTTCTTTACCCAAACCCAAAAAAAATGCACCATCTTTTTTGTTTTTTCTCATCTGTATCATCTTTCTTGGCATCCAAATGGACAGCTGAGTCTTAGATTTCCACAGAATGGTTAGTTAGTTATTCTCTTCTCATGGGGTTTGATATTTTTTATTTCAGAATGGATGATGCAATTCAAATTCTGGAGTACGTTGTAAGCGCGAGGGAGGAAAAGCTTGGGACAGCAAATCCTGACGTGGATGATGAGAAGAAAAGGTTGGGTGAGTTGTTGAAGGAAGCAGGAAGAGTTCGGAGCAGAAAAAACAGATCACTGGAGAACCTTCTTGATGGCAATGCTCACACTGTAAACAATGTTGTCATCAGGGCCTGACGATGATTTCTATCAATGACTCGTAAAAGAAAAGCTATGCTTTACAGGAACTCAAAGTAGCATATGCTGAAAGGCTGAAGAGATAAACCTGCAGTCTGGACAGTATTAATTTATTGGGTATAATTGAATGATCGAATAGTGTTATCATTGATGGGGTAAAATTGGAAGAGTGTAATTTTTGTGCTAGATTATTCTTATTTAAAAGCTATGTTATTGTTTATATGATATTATGTAAGTAATTATGGTGTATAGATACTCCCCTTGTTTGTGTATACAACATTTTCCCCCTCGTTTCACATATCAAGAGAAGACTTATTTTTTCTCCCTTTGTTCAAGACTCTGCATTGCCGATATTAGCTTAATGGTTGACAGTTACGTATATGTTGTTTCTTAAGTGAAGTTTGATAGAGAATGGAATAAATAAATGATTTGTGGTCTTGCCTAAAATGTCCAAAGAACACTTATCATAAAACTAACTTCGATTAATCATATGGCTCCAGAGCCTAGTCTTCTTTTTTCTCAAAAGGAAACTGAATTTATATGTCTATTCGTTTGCACTTTTGCAGACGCTTGTTTTAACGTCTACATTTCATGATAACATTACTTCCATGATAATATTGCTTTCTGTAATCCTACACAGTAGATTTTATAGAAATATATATTACGAGATATACGGATAAACCCAGCTTGGTTATTTATTAATTATTTATGCATCAAAAGATAGAATTTATCACTGTATTTTATTTTGATATGATTTCACTTTCATTTATTGCATTGGAATGATACAAACTTTTCTCTTTTCTAATTTTATTTTTAACATCTACTTGACAAAATATAAACTATACTTGTTCTGTTAGTCCACAATATATATCTATCAAAGACCACAACTCTCATCATCATTTATTAGGCATTTGAATTAAACACGTACAGAGATGCATGAAATTCAGTAATATTCTTAAAGTACATTTACTTTTGAAATATCAAAAGCAGATGCTATTTATTTAGGACGTAAAATCACACACAGACAAGGAACAACAGCACAACTTAAGCAAGAAACTTAGTAATTAAGGTGGTAGTGGTGCCAATTCAAAGTGCCAAGTTTGAGTCATCCATCACTGGGTTGAGAGAGGGATAGTAATGGGTTCAGTGACATGAGTCACGTGCTTCCAAAGCTTGAATTCTCCCTTCACAAAATCATAATAACCCCCCAACAGTCCTATGGTCTTGTTCTTTATTCCTCTTTCAACATATGGATATGTCCTCAGGTTCACTAACGAGTTATTCACTGACTCCTGCATCATCAGAACATTACAAAATGGTCACTACTTATTATTTAATGTTAAAAGCATGGTAGTTGAATCAAAATTGAAGTACATAAAACCTTTTCACAGAATTTGCATTGGTCCTTGAAATCATAGCCTTCGTATTCTTTCGGAACCGCGAGTTTAGCTGGCAAACCAATTTTCACCCAATCATCTATGAAGTCACTGCACATTTCAATCGAACAATGTACAAAAGGGTTAAAGCATGGCTAATTGGAGACTTGTTCCATCCTACACATTGTATACATTTTTAGTTTAACTCTTCTGTGAAAAAGAAGGAATTAAAATCTTGATATTAGCTATGTATTTTATATATAGAAATTAATTCTCACAAGGGGGCAGAACCGTCTTCTGGATGACTCATAAGCCTTTGGATTCCACCACAGCGACTGTGGCCAATGACCAGAATGTTTGGTACCTGTAAAAACATATGGTTGGTCTTATATACGTTGAGATTCCTCTATGCATTAAAAACCAAAAATAAAGTAATTGGTTTTGGAGAAAACTTTAATAAACCAATCATCATCACCTTGAGAGCAGTGATAGCATACTCAATGGCTGCGCCAACTCCACTGTGCCTTAGCTGTTGAATGAACAGAACATGACAGAAATTTAACCACTTTTGTTTAATTTTAAGAATATATGAAGAAAGAATTTCAGTAACATAACTTAAACTTCAAAGTAAAAAAGTCTTGTTAACTAATTAACTAGATTCCATTTGATCTCTATGTGAATTTTAAGTTTAACTTAACGTCATAATACTGACTTGAAAATGAAGTTTGTATCCACTTATATATTATGAATTAATTTTATCTCTAGTCTACTTACTTCCGATTAAACTTTGGATTAGTTTTAACACATCCTCTTACATCCAAAATTTCTACTTTTTAACTAAAGAAGCAGCGTCCAGAATGAACAGCATATGGGGATGTACTGATTGAAGAAAACATGTTAATTTAGGGTATATAAGTTGAGAATATGAGAGAAAGTGAACCTGATTAAATGGAGGCACCATGTTAGCAATGTTGCGGACCATGAAAGCTTCTCCAGGTTGGAAATGGAGGATAGTTGAAGGACTCACTCGAGAGTCCGAGCAAGCAAACACCAGATACTACACCATATTCAGAACATATCAAAATTAGAAGATCAAAGGTGGTGAAAAATGGTGATAAAACTTGTAACCATTCATCACCTGGGGGCTTTGACCATTGGCAAGTTTGCCATACAGTTCCGGATTCCTACTGCAAGATATAAATAAACAAAAAGAAACATGAGAAATTGTTGAATATGTATCATATTTCTCTTTTGCATCAACACGATAATGAAGAGTTGAATTTGAAGTTTACTCGAAATTGTTGATCTTGAAGTAAGTGAATCCGAGTATGATTCTTTGCAAGGCAGGGTCATTATGTTTTTGCAACTCAGCTATGACTTCTTCAACTTTTTCTGCTGCCACTGCATTAAGCTCTTCCTTTTCTCTGTAATCACTAAGCTACAAATGTTATTATACTAGCATAACTATTCTATATCTTATGATCATAGAGTCTTTCAAGAATTTTAGTTCATCATGGAGTGAAGTTAAATAAGTTTAGAATTTTCTTTTATTTATTTAAATTTAAGTATACACACATTTTTTTAATTTTGTAGAATAAATAAATAAATATATTTCTGACTTAACTGTTACACATTTGGACTCATTTTAATTTACTTTGTTTTCCGACAAATATCCAATATGTACTGATGTCACTACACTTAAATATAATTTTGATTCACTTAATTTTGAAGGACTATTATTATCAATTGGATTCAATTCTCATCGATATTTTAATTAAATTATATACTCATTTGACTCTCTTTTTTCAATTTTTTTAATAAGTAGTTAATTTTTATTTTTAAAAGTAAAAAATTAGTACTTTACTTAATTAAAAAAAATTACCTAAAACCCTTAAGTTTTACCCTTTTTATTAAAAATTCCTTCCAAATTAAACAGTTTTAAACCATCTTCTCCTTAAAACTCATTAATCAAAACATTAGATTTTATATGAAGTAAAAAAGAAATGAAATAAAGAAAACTCAATTTTTACCCTCTTTTTACCTTCATCTCTCATCTTACAGAATCATACAAATTTTATCAATTGTCTTCTATTTATAAACTTTTGAAAAAAAAATCACATTTCTTTCGTAATAACTCCTAAATATTGGCAAAAATGATAATGTAAAGGTTTTAAATAATACAAAACTTTACATAGAGACTAAATTTGCCAAATTTTAAAATGAAGAGACTTAAATAACTGAAAATTATAGAAAAGGAGCACGTTATATAAATAAAGAAAGAAAAACTACAATTAAACTTATATTTTTAAATGATAAATTTTCTAATTTTATTTCTCTAACTGGTAACATATGATTCAAGTTAGTTTATTGTGCATCATTAAACTAGTTTAAGGGTAAGAAAACAGTGTAATAAAGGAAAAATATTTTCATGTGATTGAAGTTTATGAATAATTAATTAACCTGAGAAGCTTCTTCAGCTCTTCAATGGCCACTTCAGATGTCTGTTTTGCCATAGTTATCTCTTCTGATCTGCAAATTCCAAAACTGTTACTAATAACAAGGCCATCAACAAACCATTTCATTATTTAATGGATTTCTGCAAATTTAATATAAAACCTGTTTCAAAAAATGTTTTTGAAAATTTTCCAGAGTTTTCTTTATTGAAATATTATATATATATATATATATAATAAAAAAAAGTCAAAATCACTTGTAACTTGTATCTATACATACATATTAGCATTGGATGAAATAAATGCATTAATTACATTGGCTTTCAACTTAATCCCATCTTTGTTACAAGAGTCATTTCATAGCATAATATTTTTTATTTATTTACTCTTTATTTTATTTTATTGCATCATTATTAAGATCTCTTTACCACTTTTACCATTTGAAAGAATCTTATAAGATACACTTTTATTAATATTTTATCTTCTCAAGACAAAGAAATAATTTTTTATTCTTATGACTAAACATTATATTTAATATTTAACATCCCTTTTAACAAAGAGTTCTTATAAAACTTAAATCTTAAATTTATAATTCTAAATATGACATCTGCAATAAAAATGTACTTCATGAAGGTTTTTTAAATCTTTAACTTGAAAAAAAAAATCTTGAAGAAATTTATCATAGATCTACAAATTACATTCACTTTCTTTAACTTGAAAAAAGTTTATTGTATAGGAAAATATCATTTCCTAATAAAAACGAGAATTTTAAGTAAATTCAAACAAACTTCTGCATAAAACTTATTTGAAATATAGTCATTAAAAACTATATATATATATATATATATATATATATATATATATATATATAAGTTTCTGAAATTATTTATTATTAAAACGTAGTATGCTTTCTTTTAAATGATATAACACGATAGATACTACAAAAATGAAAAAAATAATAATAACAAAAACTAAGGAAAAATAAACTCAAATGTAGGATTAGGGTTGAGATAACCCTATGAAACAAGCAATATTTTTTTTCCACCTTTTCTTGCTCCGAAAAGATATTACAGAAATAACTTGCTTGAGAGATTTTCTGAGAAATGAAAGTAACAAAGTTTTGGTTGTGCTTTTCTCAGTTCCAGGGTCTCCTATTTATAGCTGGCAATAAAGATGGTGGGGTTTTTTCTTATGTTTTTATTATTATTATTTTTAGCACTTTCCTTTATTTTATTAAAATAATTTTTTTTTCTCTCTCTAGTGATTTGACATTTCTAGTGGAATATGAAAATGTCAAGAAAATAATTTTTAAATAATATATAGCATTTTGAAAACAATTTTCACACACACCGTCCATGAAACAACTCTACCCCTATGATAATAAAAGGTAGAAGCTAGTGACTTTTATAGTTGAGATTGAGACCATGATGATATGGACAAGTTTTAACCCCTTTTTCATAAAAAAAAATATTTGATTACGAATTAAAATAAAAGTTTTAAAAAAATATAAAAAAGCTTTTATAGATTAATTTATACACAAAATTCATTTTAGTTTATAAATAAGTATATTTTATATTTCTTCATACTCTTCTATCCTAAAAATTTTTTTAAGTATGTCCAAATAAATTAAATATATTTCGATGGTAAGACGGATATTTTTGTTTATGATGAAAATTATTATTAAAATTTAAGTTAAAAAATGTTATTAAAATACATTAAATATGCACGTTATCTAATAAAAAGTAATTGGTACTTATAAGTGCTAATTTGAATTAAATGAGTCATTGTCGTTGAATTTAGTTAACGGAGTTAAGTTTTTGCACAGGTGGAAGATTGATGTGTCAAATTTTTAAAACGTGGCATACTGAGAGTTGAACATGGAATTTAACAATTTTTTAAATTTTAATAATATGAATTTCTGAAATGGGATTTAGGGTTCACAGAAGAGGAAGAAGAAGCTACAGGTGACAAAGAAGATGAAAGTAAATTTGTTATTAAATGGACAGAGAGGATGACCAAAAGAACCTCATGGATCTGGGAAATTTAGAGCTGGAAAGGAACACGCGGTTGGAGAATCTTATTGCCAAAAGAAGAAAGGAGATTGATATCTGAGAAGAATCTAATAGACTTAGACTTTACTGATATTCCCAGTAAAAACCCAACCCAGAAAAACCCAAACAGCATCCAGAGCACCACCGTGAATCTCCTCGCGCGATCTCCTTCTTTCACATGTAATTCCCAAAATCCAGAAAGCGCAAAAAAAAAAAAAACCAAACTGCCACTCTCCCTGAAATCGCGAGTCTTCTCCTCCATCATCGCCGCACAACCCAAAATCGCATCAGCCTACATCGCGCCACTTTCACTTGCAGATCCAGAAAAGCCAGAAGTGTCGTAACCACCAAGAACTTCTTCTCCATAGATCGTGACGCAAACCCTGTAAAAAACCACTTCTCAGAATCGCGCCACCACTTCCATGTTCTTCCTCCTCCAGAGATTTTGAAACCTACAAGGAAAGCAAAGAACCAGAAATAGATTCCTTAGTGCGATCCTTCATTAGTTAGCCAAACCCACGTCGCGATAGTGCATCATCTCCCCTTCGCGGCGTAGAAGCAGGAACAATTTTCCCCAATTTGCTGAAATGCAGTTGGGGTGGATTTGATCAATAACCACTTCCCAGATCTACAACCACTTAATCTCCATCCCTTCGTCTGATCTACAACCACTTCTCAGATTTTTAATCCCATTCAATTTGATTGAACCCTAAATCCCATTTCAGAAATCCTAATATTATATTATTATATTTTACCAAAATTCCACGCAAGCCTAAACCATGCCACGTCTTAAAATTTTGACACATCAATCTTCCACCTGTGCAAAAAACTTAACCCCGTTAACTAAATTTAATGGCAGAGGCTCAATTGATTCAAATTAGCACTTATAAGGACTTAATTGGGGATTATAATAAGAAGGGGATCAAACTGGGAAAAACCCACATAAATAGGGACAACTAAAGGGTTTAAACCTATAAATATTATATAGAAACTATCACATATTCAATAAAATAGAACAGTTAACAAGATGAGAAATAAAAAATTACATTATAGTTATACAAAACATAATTACTATTTAACTTTATATATAAGCCAACAAGACAAAGCTATATACCACACAACTAGTCTAAAAGAAACTAAACGTCTGCTGCACGTTCATCCAGAGCTTCCTCTACAAAAATATCATCATCCTCTTCTCATATCCACCAGAAGATCATTGCCAATAAAATAATGCATAAGAACACCTAAACCTAGAACAAACAAACAGGATAAGCTAGTGATACAAAACCAATCATAATATATATTAACATTTCATACATTCGTCATATTTCACATAAACAAACCAAACATCTTAATCATGCTAAAGACATAGACTAGATTGTCAGGATATAGTATGACTGTCGAGCTATGACGAGTTATGCACTTGTAGTGGCCTCTAGTGCTCTACATAGTCATTGTAAATGGGTTTCACCCCATCACACTCACAAGGTTAGTTTGTACCGTATCTTAGGCCATACTGGAAGCATCCAGACTAAGACCTCCTGCTACTCTAACCACACATATCAATCCTCTTTAATTGAGAATGAATGATCATTAGAGTATTAGGATAATCTCCAAGACTGAGCTCCGTACATTCATCCAAACAACACTTTATACAAACATTAAGAATTCTCCTTAGAACTCTTACAAATCTCACATCCATCTAATCATATGTTCCAAACCATACAACAAATCATAAAATAAATTATCATACCATTTAAAACTATGCACACAAGAGAAAAAAAGTTAAAACACCCAATAAGACTCAGACTCACTCGCCCAGCGCCAGAAACAAGGTTCCCAATGAGCACAAGCTAGGTTTTAAGAAACCCTAATCCATACGCTACACTCATTGGCCTAAAACTAGGTCCACATCCTTTTAGGCCTAAACTAAACTACTAGGCCCAAACCCAAACTATGGTCCAAATACATTATCCAAATATAATCTTACATTAAAAGACACATAATACAAAGCCTAAATTAACATATTCTAATATTTACAGAAGAAATCATAGACCAGGTCTTCACACCTTCCTTAGCCTAAATGAAATCAACTTAGGCATGCTCAACTTATGTGAAGTTCAAACTTCTTGGATCCTTTTAGCCATGGCTAAAGCGTTTGCCATCAAAGACTCCATATAGTCAAACCCTTGAGATAACTCTAACTACATAAAGATAGAGCATATTAATGATTTGAACACACCCTCGTTACAAAAGAGTAGACAATTAAATTGAGCTACCTAAAGTTATATGCAAACCTCTTAAAGACCACATGTAACATGATCAAGATTGACTCAAGAAAAAGAACACAAAGAAAACTTATTTTATTCACAATTTTGATTAGATAAATGTGATGCCCCATCGAGTTTTAAAATAGACTAAGATATTTAAGAGATGAGAGAGACAACATTAAAAACTTAGAAAGAAGGTAGAAGAGGTTTAGAGATTTTTTTTTAAAAAAAATGATGAAAGTTTCTATAAAATAAAACTTATTTTAATATAATTCTATTTATATTTTAACTTTTTAATAATAAAATATTTGAATATATAAAATCATTGTTATTCTTAATCAATTTTTCTAAATCTTCACATTTAACTTCAATCATGCAACATTAATTTCACATTGACACCATTCTAGTTAATTTTGACTATATAAAGTCTAATGTTTAATTGAAGAAAATTCAAATATATGATCAAAATTATCCCACTCTAATGTTCTCACCAAGTTAGCTATCCAGCGTCATCTTGTTGAAAATTTATCTTCCAATGTATATACTTAAAAAATAAACTTTTATTATGAGTTAAAATGTCCCAAAAGTTCTACATTTTGCATGATATTGCACATTTTGAAAGTCCCTATTGTCTACGTGTTATCAATTTTTCATGTCATGTTAGATTTGGTGGCAAAAAAAGCAAGCATATATTATCTTATATATGTGCAATTATTTATTTAATCAATTTCCGAAATACATATATCCCTTATAATTAATGTATTGATTAATTAACTAATATCTTTTTAAATCAATGGAGTTTTAAAAATATCAAAATTATATAAAAAAAATAGTTATCTTTGGTACGTTCCATTTTTCATAAGTAAAAACAACAGTAAACTCGTAGGTCTCGTTTCATGTTCACAAATGAAGTACGCAATAATATACATTCTCCCAACATATGAATCCACGTTTGGATGGTGAAGTAGAATCACTTTTTACTCTTTTTCTCGATGTCTGAAAAATGATTTTTTTAACTAATATTTTTATGCATTACTTTTTAGAAATTTATCATATTTCCATATGAAACCAATATAAAGATACAAAACTATGTGAGCAAAGTGTTTGACTAAGAACCAAATGTTAAAATCAAGTACAAACACGTGAAATACCTACAAATTATTTCTTTATTGTTCTATATGATTGAAATATATTTGTAATATTAAACAAAAGAGGAGTTAACTGAATTTTTTTAATATGATTAAAACTAATAATGCACACTTTTAATATGAACAGGAACTCATTATACACAATTTTAATATGAATATCTCTTGCATCAATTTTAGTGATTCATTACTGAAATATTCATATAGTCTATCAGCAGAATAAATGAGAAAATTGAACTCAATTCACATTTAGAACTACTAATCAATAAGAAAACAAACAATACGAGGAACCCAAAGTTATCAACACATAATTTATTCTAGGACTCTTTAATTAATTAAGCTTAAAAATGAAATCATAATTAAATATACGCCTCGTTCAAAAAGGGCCGACGAGATAGGAGACAATTATACCACTTAATTAATTAATTATAATAATAATTATTATTATTATTAATATTATTATTATTATTATTTCTTACAAGTTTTTCTTTCAATATATTTCTATTTTCTAATGATATAAGATATATTTTTTCTTGAGTGGAAAATCGAGTTTTAAATCATTAATATCACTTATGTAATTAACTAAAAATTTAGTTAAATTAAATTTTAAGTACATTATAAATTTGAGTACTTTTAATAGAGTTTTTATTAAAAACATGTTATATTAAGTATTCAAAATATCTTTTATTTTTGTCTAAGAACTTTGTCAATTGATTTTATATCTTTAACTGGATAATGTGAATGTTACTTTTGTTTTCTCAACTTCAACTTGTTCATCAACTTATTTCTTCAATCTTGGTCTACTTTTCGCTCAACTTACTCTTAAAAGAGAGAAGGAATAAGTTAATCGGTTGGCTAAGAAGATTGGAGAGAGAAAAAAAGTGAGTTAGAGATGAGAAAATAGCTAGAAGCAATACACATTCTCATTGGAAACAAAAATCAAAGAGTAAGATCTTTACATAAAAATGAACAAAATTTATCACTCAATAAAACAAAAGTTATTAATAAAATTTTAGTTTAAAATATTCAAATCTATAAAATATCTAAAATTATAAACAAAAAACTAACTACAAGTTAATGACTGATGTGGTTTTATTAAAAATACGACATATCTTAAAAAAATTAATTGAAACAAATCAAAATTTGAAGATCTAATTTAGATTTTTGAACAAAAATAAGAAGAATTTAACCTTAAAATTATTATTACTATTGTAAAAATAAATATAAGTGATTCACATAATTTTATTATAAATAATTATTTTAATTTTAGAAAATGATTAAATTTAAAAAATGGTGTAAATATCAACTTTTAAAATATGGATAAAATTGATAAAGTAACTATTTTAATTTAAAAATAATTATTATTTAAAGGATAAAAGGGAAAAACAAATGTGTCCACGATGAAGAATCCTCCTCGTATTAGTATAGATAATAGTATAGAATATCGCTAATATCTAGTGAAAATTATTATTATTATTATTATTATTATTATTATCATAAAATTAAATTAATTTTAGAATTTTATTGTAAATAATTTGTATTTATTTTGTAATAAAATGGTTTAGGTTAAAAAAAATAGTCTAGTCGAAAAAGGGTTAAATTTAAGGAAATGATCACTTAAAAAATAAAATTGATAAAATAATTATCTTAATTTTAAAAAAACATATATTTAAAGAGTAAAATTAGAAAACAAATATGGACACAAAAATGAAGAATCATTATAGTAGGAAGTGTTCAATTTTTTTTATCATAATTAAAAATAATAAAATTATTGTTATTGTTATTATTATAGTATTGAAATTAAATATAAATAGTTTTATAATTTATTATTTTATAAGTAGTTTTATAATTAAAGAAAATAATCAAACTGAAAAAAATTTAAATTTAAAGAAATGATAAAATTGATAAAATAAATATTTTAATTTATAAAGAATTTTATTTAGAGAGTAAATTTAAAAAATAACTGTAGATAATATCTTCTCTTCTCTCTCTCTCTCTCTCTCTCTCTCTATATATATATATATATATATATATATATATATATATATATATATATATGTGTGTGTGTGTGTGTCCGATCACCAATTTTTTATACATTAAAAAAAGAACATATTATATGTAATCGTACATATCAACTCTTCTTACGTAGATTGAATCTAAAAGCTTTTCTTAGCCCTTCCGTAAATCTAATAGAAATCCAAGTATCTAAGAACTCTCAATCTATATCAATACATCTTCTCTTAAATTCCAATAAAAGAGACGTAAAAATATTATTAAAACTTTAATAGAAAATGATACGCTTACCAAACTTAATAATTTATTGATTTACAACCATTCTTCTAGCTCCTTGAAGAATAGTTTGACAAAGTAACAACATTTAGAAACTTATATATATAACATTTAGAAATTTAGGAAGAATTCAAATTAACAAATAGAACAATAAAATAAGAAATAAATATTTAGCTTCTATACATAAATTTTTAAATATTTATCTATTTAAATTCTATCTTAATTAGAACTTATTTCTTTGTTTTCATTTAATGATTTACTTAAAAAGTTTGAATTCTTCAAAACCTTTTGGTAAGAACATAGTGCTTGTTTACAAGAATTGCCAAATGAAAAGTAAGGTTGTATAATGACCAAGAATTTTTCATGCATTGTGCTACGTCGACTAAATTCAACAAGATCATAGTAGCTGAAGGTTTAGCATCCTTTTAGGTGAAAAGTGCGTTGGTCCGTGAGTCTAACTTTTACAACAGACAAATTATTAGCTAATAAACGTTGAAATTACTAAGAGAAGGTACACTAATAGATTATTTATATGTATTGTATTGTGTATATTTATCTTTTCATGACATTTTATTTTGTGACAAAAATTATTTATCATTTATTCTACTAAAGTTACAAACATGTAAACATCAAAACTATGAACTTTACAATTAGATCAAGCGTTGGATGTGTACTAAAAAAAATCAAGAGAGGTATATTTTTCTTAAACAAGTGTAATAAAGTTTCATACTAATCAAGATTATTATAAACTTTGGTCGAATTGATTATTTCCATCGTCAATATAACTGTATATTTTTGAAACTTAGTTTAGGTTGAAATAGATTTTTGTATCATTTTTGTTTGTCACATAAATCAACCATACAAACAAAGTGGTCAAGAGAAGAAGCAACACCATTTTTTAAACTAGTTTCTAAAAAAATATTAATTAAGAGCTAAAGAAAATATATTTGAAAAACTAGTCTCTACATATTTTTTAAATGGTTAAAAACAAAACAAATTGTCAAAAACTATAAATAAATTTAAATTGTTAGTTTCTTTAAAAGTTGCACATCAACTAAAAATAAAACTAATTTAAAATATATAAATAAATACAAATTTCACTTCACAAAATTTTATAAAATTAAATTAAACTTAAAATTTACTTTTTAATTATTTAGTTTGGTTTTACTATTTTCAATTGAATCTTAGTTTTATAATATGCTTGTTAAAACCTCGCAAGTCCATTCAAATTTTATAAATTTATAAAATTCGTTTCAATCTTAGCATTCTTACAATATAAATCGATGGTAACTCAAACTACAAAAAAATAATTGATTATAAGTGTATGTTAAATAAAATTTTACAAGTCATTACATTTTTATTTAGTCTTTAAAATTCCAAAAACTTGTATGTTAAAATAATGTTTTAAAATTATAATCGAAAACAAGTCCTTAAATTTAGAGGTATTAAATAAAATATAAAAAATAAATATGCCGATAGGGATGTAATATACAGACACAAGAGTGGGTAAGATGCACCGCTACTAATTACCTAATCCATACAAATATCTAAATTCTAACCTAGCAAATAGTCCTCACCTATGGCACTTGTAGATCGATTCTTTAATGTTTGTGTGTTTATGTACTTAATTATTCCTATAATCAATTGAAGAAACAGGATTTATGCTTGATTACGTCAAAAAAGAAGTAAACTTGTCTGAATTAATTAAAAAGATATGATATGATTTTTTTTGTATTAAATAGTTTGATAAAATAAATAATCATTAATAAAATACACAATAACTACAGAAAATCTAATAGCTAAAGTTTCAAACTTGCAACACACTATAGTTACCCTTTAACATTAAAATCATTTCGCCGTGATATTAATTATATCCACCATTATCATTGATTGAAGATTTTTCCCTCCATATCATGGAATCTTGAATTTTGTATACAATGGTATTACAATGACTAAAATTTGGTTTGTTGGTAAAGAATATAGGCTTTTGCTTTCTGCACCCTATCATTCTCTTCCAGCATCCTGTCATATTATATAATTCTTGTCTTACCCTTCAGTTCGATGTCATGGAGGAGCTCAGCTCCATTGATGGCGGGGTGAGGTCCATTGTTTGGATTACACAAAAACACACACAGACATATATTATTTTTAAATTGTAATATTTTTATTGGTAAATGAATTCGAGATTCAAATTTATAAAAAAAATTATTTATAAAACAAATTCTGATAACTAATACTTTTTAAAAATAATAATTATCAATTAAATCCAAGATTTAACATAATGAAAAATCCTCTATTTTCAAGTATATGGTAAATATAAACAAAAACTTCAAAAAAATAAACAGATCGGATCATTTTCAGTCCATATTACCTAAATATGGAGAGTGATGAACAGAAAAAAAAAACTACTGCAGAAAGAAAACCTAAGGTGTAAACCTAATAGAAGAAGGGGTTAAAAAAAAGGAAAAAACTGAAATGGGTCAAGCCTAATCTAATTTCTGATTTTTATTTATCTTTTTTATCAATATTACTTTCACTCTTATTATTTTATGTATTTTTATTATTACTATTATCTTAATCTTTTTTATTTTATATATTTATTATTTATACTTATTATTATTATTCTGAAAACCTTTTAAAAAATATTTTTCCTACATAATATCATAAACCGTATGAAAATGACATATTTTACCATGAATTCAGTAATGAATTAAGAGAAAATGTCAACCCTTTCTTAACTTTTTGTCTTGTAAATCGTAGTTTTCTTTTAGTTTGTTAGGTAGTTCCACCTTAAGCTTTAATGAGATATTTTGATCACTAATCCCTGCTTTCATGTGCTTAAAGTAGTTGGAAGAAGTCTATGCATCAAATGAAGACACTGAAAAGCAAAGAAAGCAAGGAAAGCAAGAAAAACAACAAAAATGAAGAACCAGAATTTTGCTTAAGCTAGCTCGGGCGCCCCTGGTCTATGGGGGCTTGAGCGCCAGTGCATCAGGACTGTCGTGCGCCTGAGCCCCCCTCTTTCTGGGGGCTTGAGCGCCAACTTTACTGACATGGCAGATTTGCCCTATTTAACTCAGAGGCGCAAAGAGCTTGACATCTTTTGACACCTAGACGCGTTTTCTCTCATTTGAAGCTCTTGGAGGCGAGCTAGGAGCTGTGGGAACAATCCATCTTCTTTCTTGGGTCTTCTTCTTTCTTCCATTTCCACCATTGTTGTAAGCTCTCGAGCTCTCCATTTATGGAGAGCTAGTTTCATTGTTGTCAGGGATTGATGTAGCCACTAAACTCTTATGTAAACTACTGTGTTTTGAATGAATATATGCATCTTTCATTGATTGTTAGTGTTTAATTCATTTTCTTAATGCTTGTTGTGAAGTTGCTACCCATGACATGATTTTAGGGTTTGCTTGATATTGAGAAATGTTGGGTACATCTGGGCTTGGATTAAACACCTAAAGGAAATAGTATCTAGGGATAGAACTAGGACCTTTGGTTGTCTTAAAGCTCAATTTTTAATGCGGAAATAATTGTTAGGTCTTCCAAGGGATTGGAGCCTAATAAAGAAGTCTAGGCTCTCTCTACCAAGGGATTAAGTTAGAGTAATTTAGTAGATTGGCATTGGCATATTAATGAAGAGGAAGTGATTTTCTATACATAAGAGTGAAGTAGGTGAAATCATACCCCCAACAATACCATTCCATATCATTTCAAATCTTCTCATTTCCAAGTGTTTGAGTATCAAATATCACTTTTATCATTTACGTTGCACGTTTACTTTAATTGCACTAAAACCCAAATTATGAAGCATTCTTTAGTTTAATTTAAGTTAGTTGGAAAATATATGATTGTGTGGTGACAAGAGTCTTTTGGGAAACAATATCCTGTCCTACCGGTTTTATTACTTAAAACGATTTGGTATACTTATCAAAGTCACTATGATAATATTTGGTTCATAAATAAAATTTGAGTTATTAATAAATATAAAAGTTCATAAAATTTAATAATTTTTCATTTGGTCTATATTTCTTTTCGTTTGACTTTTAGTCCTTCAAATATTTAGACCTTTTAGTCCTTAAAATATTTAGACTTTGTATTTAATTATTGAAAATAATATTTATTTATATTTCATTCCTACAATTGTGTTTACTTGTTTCAAGGGATTTCTAAAATATTTAAAACTTTTGTTTAGTTCCTAACTTGTTTTTATCATAATAATCAATATATTTTATATCATATGATACAAATATTATACTGGTTTTTGATAAATTTTTACAGTTGATATTTTCTTCTCAATATAAACTTTTTTCTTTCTCATCTGTCTGAACTTTTATTTCTGCTTGGATCAATATCTTTTATTGACATCTTTAAGTGACAAGTAATGAGACTATCTACCCAATAGAATAGCACGAGTACTTTTAAAATTATTTTATGCGAAACAAAAAAAAAGTCATATGATACAAAATAAATAGTGTCATTCCCTATCTGAGAAAGATTAATCTTTTTTCCTTCATTATTTCCTATTTTACTACAAACATTAAAAGATAAAATAAACAATACCCATATCAAACATAAACAACTCATCACTTATGAACATCAATGATAACATAATTACAAGGAGTAAAATGAGAAAAACCTTGTTAAAGATTAAAACTTATATAAATTTGTTAGAACCTAAAAGGAAATTAAAATTCATGTAGAGATATAATTATTGTATTTTGAGTGTCAGTTTAGTGAAATACTAAAATATAAATTTTTTTTATGTAATAACATATAATTATTGTATTTTGAATGTTAGTTGAGATACTAAAATATATAATCTAACATGAGTTTAGAAAAAATACACGTGTTAATATGTTTAATTTCTGACCGAGTATTTCACAAACTAATCATTATGTAATAGATGCTTGAAAATATTAGGATTAAAGTAGAAATACAATTTTTATCGAAAATAAAAATCTGAATTTTCTTCGAGGCCATGTGTAAAATCTACAAATTTATAAGAATAAAAAAGTTATTTAAGCTTTAAAAGATATAGTTTTTTTATTTTTTATTTTAAAATAATTTTAAAAAAAGAATTTAAAGGACGGATATACATAGCGGCTGAAAAAGGCGAGGGCACATAAAATACTTTTGATTTTGGCTTTTTGTCTATCACTGTAGCAATAATCAACACTGCGAATGCGATGAGCAAAAACACACCTCGATTGGGAGTTCGGAGATAGTGCGACCAGGGGCTATGGCTTCTCAATCCTCGTCTCTTCCCATTTCCACAGTTCAAACCGCTGGTTTCACTCTATACTTTTTGTTTCTTTTTTTCGCGTGCAACTCGATAATATTATGCATGATCTGCGAACAATTATTTGAAGCTCACGAACACGCTCTCTACTTTGTACTTCGCATTTGGATAATCATTGGTCGATGAATTCAATTAATCTAGAACAAATAAAAATACGGTGATTTCGTTGTGTTTTATTTGTCGTTTTAGATTAAAGTATTAAGCATTATAGCTTTGTGTGAAATGATTAACCTACGCAGTTAACCTGAGCTCTGGTTCGTTCTTCGAGAGGTGTGATTACTGTGTGGATAATACTGTATTTATCATCGTGTTTATATAGTTTGCTGTGTCGCTATTGGATATTTCTGTGCTCGATGGTTATATAATTTGTTTATCGAATCTTTTGATTAAATTGATTCGTTGAATCTCTTTTTCATGGTGTAGGTGGTGAAATTGCACAACCGGAAAATGTTGATCGGCAGAATAGTGTAGAGGAGCTTGGTAAACAAAGTTCAGACACATCTGTGTTTGTTAACTCAGAACCAATGCGCGAAGAACAAATTCAGAATGCTGTGAAATTTCTGTCGCACCCGAAAGTTAGAGGTTCTCCTGTCATCCATAGGCGGTCATTTCTGGAGAAGAAGGGCCTTACGAAGGAGGAGATTGATGAAGCCTTTAGGCGTGTGCCTGTATGCATCTTGTTTGATTTGTTGCTCAATTTTCTATTGTATTTGCATGAATACAACCAGCTAATTGATTGTCACTTTACCGTATTTTCTTCTGTTAAAATTCTTTATCTTCAATTTTAATCTCAGGATTCAGCTCCCAGTGTGCAGACAGCTGGTGTAATTCAAGGTGCAATGTCTGATGTTGAAGTTGCCGAATTGTTCTTTTGTGTTTTTTGGACTTAGTTTAAGCTGCCATTTAGTTATTCTGTTCAAATACTGCATTTCCTCTCTGTATATCAACTTGTGGCTCACTGTAATACTCACAGATGAACAATTAAAACCATCTTCAAACATTCATCAGCAAAGCCAACCACAGGCTTTGCAGACGACTTTACCAGCTTCTACTGGTGTTATTACTTCACTGGGAACTTTGTCACGCCGCCATTTTCACTGGTCTCATGCCCTTATTGCCGTTGGATTACTAGCTACTTCTGGTGCTGGTACAGTTATACTAATTAAGGTATTTGCAACTAATTTTTCTGGATGATTCTATCTTAGTTGGTATCTTAGTGGGCTCGGTTTGATATATTTATCTTTTCTTGTACTTAACTTATTTTCTTGCCCTATCCATAAGCTTTATCACTCTGCGATTTGGTTTGAGACTCACTGAACTTTGGTAGCATGTTACTTGTTTTAGAATTCTGTTCTTCCTTGGTTAAAATCCTGGTTGCGCAATGTTGTGCTAGAAGGGGAAAATGACCAATTAAAGAGAACAGGCTCAAAACCAACTTTGGCAGAAGAAGCTGCACAGGCGGCAAAAGCAGCTGCAGTTGCAGCCGCTGATATGGCAAAATCTAGCCAAGAATTATTGACTTCTATAATTGAAGGTGGATGAATAAAACTTCAATTTAATACTTGTAAAATATCTATAAATGTTTTAATACTACTAATTTTTGTTGACATCTTTTGTTATTTGTTGCTGCATATGGTTTTACATTTTGCAGAGAAAAGATATTTTGTACAAGTTGTGAGCCTTTTGGATAGGCAAGTGGAGGAAATGAAGTTGATGATCAATGCAGTAAAAAGATTGGAAGGTATTCCACTGCTCTGAATATTTGCTAAAGGGTTTTGTTTAGGATATGACAAGGGCAATTGTATATTTGTTCAGAAGGCTCTTGATTGTTTGTTTTATCATCTTGCAGTGGCACTTTTATGTTTATTAAGAATGCTCTTGATTGTTATTTATAACCTCTGCATTTATAGCCCCCTCTAGAATGAAACAGAGATAATGATGTATCATGGTGAACAAGAGCTCTGATAACTCATATGCATTTTGACTTTTATGACTGAATTTCTTCCTGACTGTGCCAGCAAGCTCTCTCTTACACCTCATTTTACTTTCTTAAAATCTTGATAGGCTTCCTGAAAGCTTAGTGACTTTGCATGTCAGAAATTCTATCATATTTAGCCTTAAGATATTTCAAGGTTCTCATTTTTTACATTCTTACTAAATATCATTGGCTCCAAATTATGGATTTAAACAGCTTCTGGTGGACTCTCTGTCTCCAAGCAAGAAGATCGCCAAGTCACTCAAACAAGTTCAAAGGTCAGATTATTACGGAATATTTTGCCTTTAATGAAATTTTGACACAGCTCTGATCCCCATATGAGTTGTTCAAAATGTTGACATTTGACAACTGAAATTTTTTGAAATAGATACAGCAGTCTGTCCTTTATGGGAAGTCAGACTACGAGTCCCAATCAGGTTGTTATAAATTAATTTAATTCCTATCAAATACATTAATTTTTTTTTTGAATTATTACCTATGGTTAGAGTGTTATATGTAGTGAGATCTTCATCCTCTCCTAAATCTCTTCAACCATCTACTGCTCCGCATCCAAAATCATATTTGGAGGTAAATTTCTGTCTTATTTATGTTTTCTCCCCCATTTACCCCTATATGCACACACTTTCTACAGTCACAAGGTGATATTTGAGTCTTTGCTAATCAATCAATAAAGATCATTGTTCTACTAATCAAAAGATGACACTTGTTGGCCATTATGTACTTTGGAGTCTAGCTGTGGATTATAATTCCTCTTCTTATGGGTAAATATATTTTTTAATTATGGAAATTTTTCCTTGGTTTTTGCTTCTAAAACTTCCCAAATCAACACCAGCAAATAGATGATTGGGATTTAACTAAAAATATTAAATTGCAACTTTAGCTTATTTTGTTGTTCCTTTGACTTGAACAATGCAGGGAAACAACAAATAACAAATCATATCAATTACATTCTTAGCTCTTCTATTTTGTAACAATAAATCTTTCTAAAATAAGGAAGTAAAATATGTATGAATAAATAAGATGATTCTAAAGATAATATAAGAAGATTCTGAAGATATTTTGTCCTAATAATAAGATTTTGAAGGTATTTTTATCCATATCTCTATTTACAACACTTTGTTGGTACTGATAACATTTAATTTACTTCATCCACTTTACATGTTGATTAACCAATGTTTTAGAAAAGACTCAATATTAGATCCTCTATTTTGTTTATTTTAATTGAGGTCATATGATTCTTTGCGCGGATTATTTCCTTCCATTATTTTTCTGCAGATAATGGCCATGATCCAAAGAGGAGAGAAGCCTTCTAATATTAGAGTAAATATTTATTCCTTTCAATTGTTAATTGTAGATACATGCCTAAAATCATATATCTTGTTGAAATCATAATGAAATATTCTGCATTTACTGTATAGTGTGGCTTTAGGTGAGAAAAATCTAATTTAGACTAAACAAAATATCCTCCAATTATGTGACATGGTTGGCTAAATCTGTGTTTGAAGACACCATGGAACTTGATTTATGTTGAAAGGACTAAGTGACAAAAGAGGACACAGGGTATGATAATGCTTTCATACCATGTTAGATAACAGATTTTGTATGATTGAGTTAGGTTTAAATCCACTTTTTAAGACGGTATCAAAGTCTGTGCTAGCAAAGTTTGTTGGACTTTCATGTCACCCTCTCCTAAACTACTCACAAATATCTAGTCCATGCTTGAGTTATTTGGTCCTTGGTGGAACTAGAATAGGTTAACTCATCTTTTCTATTACCTATCTGACACCTATGTGTAGATCATATTTTTTTTTCCTACTAATGTAAGAATCTATGTAAATGAATGGATCAAATAAGAGTCACTCAACTCTCCTAGACATTTTTTCTTATTTGCCATTCTCAAGTATAACTTTCTCCCATGATATGGGAATTGCTAAAACCTTGGATCTACTTGTTGGTTGAACAAATTGGTAATTCATTTGCTTGCATCATCAAAAATTGGTTGTGGTGGCACCATGGTGGAAATCACTGGGGCTTTGCTGCTTGCCTTCACAACATGGTGGTGGCGATGCAGGTTTCTCGTGGGAGCCATTTTTTGCATCACGGTTAGTCAGTGCAGAAAAGAGATGGTGGAAAAGGTGGAGAGGAAAACCCTTGTTTGCAGAGGCAGTGGTGCAAGTGAAGAAAACCCTAGTGAGTAGGAGCAGAGACGCAGGGAAGAAATCCTAGTTGGAGAAATTTGTTCTCTCTTTTCCTTGTCTTCTGTTGGGTAAAACACCCAAATGATATAACTTTGTTAAAAATAGGGCCATAACCTGCTCAATAAAGTTGTTATATTTTAACCTAACACCCTAATACCCTACCCACGGCTCTCCTTCTTTTTCAGTCCCATTGCCACTTGCATTGACTCGCCACTAACATTGCCATTCATCTTTTCTGCATATGTTGTATTTCTTTTTACCGCAATGCATCTGCAATAACTCGTAATGGTTACTGCTATAGTTTCATAAAGGATTTATGCGTTCCCAATATTTTCCATTATCTGATATCAATGACACTGCTCCTTCCTTTGGTCTCTAGGTTCTTGATTCTAGTGTGCTTGGCCCACATTTTTAGTAAATAACTTTTTTCTCTTTTTTACATTTAGTTATTTACCTCGTATTACATCTATCAATGGTTCCCAAAGTCAGTCTCAAAGGATTGGCACTACTTGTCCCCTTCCTCGTGATTTTGTTCTCTATGTACTTGATTGTCCTTTTCATCTCCTTTTTGTCCATTGTCTCACCCAATCTCATGATTTTTTAATTACTTTTTCTAAATACATTGTTACCTCGTAAGAGCAATGTTTGGAACAAATGATTGGCATCGGATGTGAGTGCCTTTTTGAGTGCACCCTTTCGCACCATATGGGTTTAAGAATTTGTGGATATTTTCCTCCAACGGTAGAACCAATTTTCAAGTTCTTAAATTAATGTTATCAGTCCCGCCATGTTTCCCCTTTCCCTTTTCTCTTCATCTTTTGTGATCAAAATCCACTCTTACCTTTCTCTTTTCTTTCTTCCTTCTCTCCTATTGCTGCATTAAGCGGGCCACAAAACATCATCACGCCACTCCAAATCCCTTGTCGATATTAACCTCTTCATCATGCCAAACATCTACAACTAACAACTAATTCTAAGATCCAAATCCCCATCTGCGCTCGTGACATGCAGGCCATGTTCTTCTCAACATTCTTCTCAGATGTAGGATTTTAATTTGTTTGGGTTGAGATTGTGTCTTCCCTTTTCTTGATCTTAAATTCATAACAGAGATTTGTTTTGTTTGCTATTTTTGCTCATTTTTTATCCAATAAAAGTATTATTTATGTTAAGAACAAGTTATTTTGAAAGGTTCTTTAACATATAAGAATTCTCAAAACACAACCATATCATAACAACGTTTTCTTACTTTTAAGAATAGTTTAAGAACCTAGTATGGGAGATGTAAGGGCTGAAGGGCCCATTCCCCTCACTCCTTCCAGAAGCCCAAACACAGCTGTTACTCCAGCTCCAGCTATTGAGAAACCGTTAGAGGAGAGAGCCAAAAGAACCACAAAACAGCCACGTTACCTAAAGGATTATGTGGTCACGTGTCCAGCAACCAGTAAGAAGGGGAATTCTGTTAGCAAGAAATGATTGGAATTATTTTGTAATTTTTCCTTTATTTGTTATATGCACATGATCAGTACTGCAAGGCAGAGCCAAGCGCATATATAATACAATATTGTAATAGAGAGGGGAGGACGATATAACAGAAAAATTCCCTCTGAAATTTTCTCTCTTCATCTCTGAATATTCTCTTTCCTCTGCCATCACCCTTTTCTATTTCCTGCAGCATCCTTACATTGGTGCTTTCATTGACCCTTACTCCATGGCAGAATCTTCCCTCCCCCATGATGAGCTCACCAAATTAAATATAAAGCTTGAACAACTTTTACTCTCCCATGCTAACCTTTCCAACACCCTCCACGATATCGCCAACCGCACCACAATACTGGAAACTCAACCTCACCAAACCCACTCCCCCTCTCTTACCCGACCCTTAAAATTCGACCTCCCTATCTTCAATGGCTCCGATGCCCTTGGTTGGATCTTCAAGGTCAACCAATTCTTCGACTATCACCAAACACCAACAGACCAACGCATCAAGATCACATCCTTTTACCTGGAGGGTCAAGCCTTAGCTTGGTTTCAATGGATGTTTAACAATGAACTGCTTTCATCTTGGGAATCATTCTTACGAGCTCTCGAGTTGCGTTTCGCTCCCTCTAAGTTCGATGACCCCATTGCAGATCTGTGCAAGCTTACCCAGACTCAAAGCCTACAAGATTATCTATCCGAGTTTGAAATTTTGGCCAATCGCATCTCTGATTATCCACCCAGCTTTTACCTAAGTTGTTTCCTCTCTGGCTTGAAACCTTCTCTCTGCCGCGAGGTCACCGCTTTCCAACCCCCTGATCTACCCCATGCTATTGCTTTAGCTAAACTACATGAAGACAAATTTCGTTCCTCCCTTCCACCACCCAACCGTTTCGGCCGCACAACCATACCTCCTCCGCCCTTGACCACAAACCCTCATACACAACCTAAACCTCTCCCTCCTCTACTACCCACACCACCCACCAAACTTCCCATTAAACGCCTCTCTGAGGCAGAGATGCAGGCCCACAGAGAGAAAAACCTTTGTTTTAATTGCGATGAGCGCTACACACGGGGCCATAAATGCAAACCGCAATTTCTACTCCTCACCGCATTCGACAGTGACAACCAAGAGGACTGTCTCTCTTCTGAGAACTCGATAGCTGTTGAGGACACCTCACAAGAAGCGGGGCTCATCAGTCTTCATGCCTTTTCGGGTCAATGGACTCCTAGAACATTTCCGGTCACAGGATCCATACAAGGTTATGCTGTCCAGATTTTGGTCGATAGTGGGGCAACACATAACTTCATCCAACACAAAGTAGCCCAATTCCTCCGTTTACCATCACAACCCACACCAAGCCCATTACGTGTAATGGTAGGTAATGGTGAGTTTTTGCCATGTTCTACTTTCTGTCCTAGTGTTCTACTCACTTTGGACAAACAGGAATTTCCTATTGATTTGTACCCACTTGAATTGTCTGGCACTGATGTGGTTCTTGGGGTTCATTGGCTTTCATTGATAAGCCCGTTTGTGATGGACTATAACGGCCCATTTATGCGGTTCAATTGGAAAAACAAACTTGTGGAGTTACAAGGGGATCCGGGTCCAAATCCCTCACCCATTTCAGCCAACCAGCTCCGACGTTTACAATCCACTAATAGGGTTGAAGCCCTTTTTCAACTCACCATGGACTCCCACCCTCTTCCATTTCCTCCAATCATCACAACTTCATCCCCTTCAAGTGCACCCATTCCTTCCTCACCTGAACCTACACTACAATCCCTAATCTCCCAATACCACACATTATTCTCCATTCCCACTGCCCTTCCTCCACCACGCGCCACTGACCACTCAATTACATTAAACCCAAACACAGCTCCTATATCAGTGAGACCATACCGCTATCCTTATTTCCAGAAGCAAGAAATTGAAACCCAAGTTCAGAGAATGCTGGATTCCGGTTTCATCAAACCAAGCAACAGTCCATTCTCCTCTCCAGTCCTTCTTGTCAAAAAGAAAGACGGCACGTGGCGTTTTTGCGTGGATTACAGGGCCCTCAATGTTGCTACCGTTAAGGACAAATTCCCAATACCCACCGTCGACGAATTACTCGATGAATTGGGACATGCATACTGGTTTTCGAAGTTGGATCTTTTCTCGGGTTTTCATCAAATACTCATGGTACCTGCTGATTCTGAGAAAACTGCATTCCGAACTCACAATGGACACTTCAAGTTTCGAGTAATGCCGTTTGGCTTATGTAACGCACCCTCCACTTTTCAAGCTACTATGAACGATTTATTTCGTCCTCATTTACGCCGCTTCATCATAGTCTTCTTCGATGACATCCTTGTGTATAGCGCGACTCTCTCTGAGCATGTCAGCCACTTGGAGACCACTTTCCAGTTACTGTTTTCAAACTGTTTCAGACTCAAGGGAAACAAATGTTTTATAGGGCACCAATCCATCCAGTACCTTGGGCATATGGTTTCCCATGAGGGTGTTAAACCAGACCCGGAAAAGCTCGTCGCAGTAAGGAATTGGCCTACCCCTACTACAGTCAAATCCTTACGTGGCTTTCTTGGCCTTACAGGGTTCTACCGCAAATTTGTTTCAGGCTATGCATCCATTGCCCATCCCCTCACTGAGCTCCTTAAGAAGGATAAATTTTTGTGGCATGATATAGCTTCTGAGGCTTTTTTACATCTGAAGAACGCATTACTAACTGCACCTGTTTTGGCTATTCCAAAATTCGACTCTCTGTTCACTGTTCAAACAGATGCTTCAGGAATAGGCATGGGGGCAGTTCTCTCACAACAGGGTCATCCAATTGCTTATTTTAGTAAGCAATTTTGTCCTAAACTCTGCAATTCCTCCACATATATATGCGAATTGTGTGCCATAACTACTGCTGTTCAGAAATGGCGCCAATACCTCCTAGGTCGCCATTTTGTCATCCAAACAGATCAACGATCCATTAAGGAATTGTTATCTCAAACACTTCTCACACCGGAGCAACAAAAGTATCTTTTCAAATTGTTGGGCTTTGACTTTGAAATTCAATATCGACCTGGAAAAAGCAATGCAGCAGCTGATGCTCTCTCTCGACTTGATGCTTCTACTCATCCAGCCACAAATTCGCTTATGGTGTTGTCTATCCCACATTCAAAATTCTTGTCCGATCTCAAATCATCCTTACAAAGTAATCACGAGTTTATCACTCTAAGAGACAAGATCACGGCTGCCCCACAAGATTTCCCTCTTTTTTCATTAAAGGAGGATCTCATTCTCTTCAAAGACAAAATATGGCTACCTCATACGTGCTCTTTCATTCCACTCTTACTACACGAGTTTCATTCCACTCCAATGGCTGGTCACACGGGGATTTCACGAACCTTGAGTAAGCTAATGACTAATTTCCATTGGCACACCATTCGCAGAGATGTTAAGGCATTTGTTGAACAATGTATCACATGTCAACAAACTAAACTCCCTACACACGGCCAATCTGGTTTACTTCAACCAATTGCCCCCCCTTCTCGCTGTTGGGCAGATCTCTCACTTGACTTTATCATTGGCCTTCCTCCTTACAAGGGATTCACCACTATCCTGGTTGTCGTGGACAGGTTCTCTAAGGGCGCTCATTTTGGAATACTCCCAAGATCTTTCACCGCATCCAATGTGGCACAATTATTTGTTGACATAGTTTGCAAACATCACGGTTTACCACACAGCCTCATTTCTGATCGTGATCCCATTTTCCTAAGTCATTTTTGGCAGGAACTGTTTCGCCTAAGTGGCACTAAGTTGCGTATGTCAACTGCCTACCACCCCCAAATGGATGGTCAAACAGAGGTCACCAACAAGGTATTGCAGCAGTACCTTCGCTGCTTTGTCCACCACAAGCCGTCCCTTTGGGGCAAGTTTCTTTCTTGGGCAGAATGGAGTTTCAACACTTCAGTCAATGCGTCAACTGGATTCACACCTTTTGAGGTAATGTTTGGTAGCAAGCCCCCACTCATGCCTCCTTTCCTTCCAGAAGAAACTTCTAATGCAGCGGTGCAACACGAAATCTCCACCCGTGCTGAGATTCTTCAAAAGCTTGCCTCTAATTTGCAAAAGGCTCAAGCGACAATGAAGAAATGGGCGGACCGACACCGACGAGACTTACAGTTTGAGGTAGATGATTGGGTTTATATTCGTCTTCGCCCTCGTCGTCAATCCTCTGTGACAGGCACTACCCATGGGAAACTTACAAAACGGTTTTTTGGCCCTTTCAAAATCACGAGGAAAATTGGCGAGGTTGCGTATGAAGTAGACCTTCCCCCTACTGCCAAGATCCACAATGTCTTTCATGTTAACATCCTTCGTCCTCACAAAGGGCCACTACCTTCTTCCCCCTTGTCACTCCCACCTGACATTGAGGATAATCAACCTGTGTTAGAACCAGCTGCCATTCTGGATTGGAAATGGGATAATTCTAATTCTCCTCCAAAAATTCAAGTCTTGATTCAGTGGCAAGGCCTACCTCTTGAGGAAGCAAGCTGGGAACCTTGGCTACAGATTCAACAACAATTCGACCTTGAGGACAAGGTGTTTCTCGAACCAGGAGGAGATGTAAGGGCTGAAGGGCCCATTCCCCTCACTCCTTCCAGAAGCCCAAACACAGCTGTTACTCCAGCTCCAGCTATTGAGAAACCGTTAGAGGAGAGAGCCAAAAGAACCACAAAACAGCCACGTTACCTAAAGGATTATGTGGTCACGTGTCCAGCAACCAGTAAGAAGGGGAATTCTGTTAGCAAGAAATGATTGGAATTATTTTGTAATTTTTCCTTTATTTGTTATATGCACATGATCAGTACTGCAAGGCAGAGCCAAGCGCATATATAATACAGTATTGTAATAGAGAGGGGAGGACGATATAACAGAAAAATTCCCTCTGAAATTTTCTCTCTTCATCTCTGAATATTCTCTTTCCTCTGCCATCACCCTTTTCTATTTCCTGCAGCATCCTTACAGGAGATGGTCTTATGTTTTTGTCCCAACATAGCACGCCTTGCTACAGTCTCTCTGAATACCATTTTGCCACTAACCTGTATTTCAATTTGATAATTGAAATGATTTCTTGCATGGCAATCTCGAGAAAGATGTTTTCATGGAACAAATACATGGATTTGTTGTTCAGCGGGATTCCTCTACCGTGGTGGGCCACCTTCATATGTCCTTGTATATACTTAAACAATCTTCCCGAGTCTAGTTTCACAAATATCACAATATTGTGATAGATTTTGGTATGATTCATAGTAAAGTTGACTATGCTGTCCTCTATCATTAATCACCTCAAGGAAGCATCTACCTCAATGTCAAGATGGCACTCTCCATCGAAAATAATTCCTCACGTCAATCTAGACATACGATCTTGGTAAGCTTTAGTTATCATGGTAGCTCAATCCAAGGATCTCAGATGAAATATACACTCAATATTTTGAAGAAATTGTCCTATTGAATGCCAAACCTGTGGATACTCTTATGGAGGGCAATGGGAAACTGCTATCCAATTAGGTGAATCCCTTGTCAGATTCAAGAAGATATAGAAGGTCAATTGAAAAACTAAATTACCTCATTGAAGCAGAATAATGCGCCCTGCTTTAGCAACTGTGAACTTATCTTGCTAAAGCAACTCCTTAGAGAGATCCACTTTGAAGAGTCGATGCATATGATGTTGATTTGCAATAATCAAGTGCTTTGCATATTGCATCTAATTTAGTAGTTTGTCATGAGAGGACATAACACATTGAGGTAGATGTCATTTTATTAAGCATAGGATATCACGACTAGCTTTATTGACTAATATTTTCACCAAATTAGAATGAAATATTTTGCATTTATAGGCCAGTAATATATATGATTTGAAGGGAAAAAAAAATCCTCGGATTATGGTATTCATGTATTCAAGCCTATATCAACTAGTATCCTTTGTGTATTCAAACAGTAGCTTTTAGAGTACTACGCATCTCATTTGTGTTATATTGATATAAACTAATAAAATATTGATGGAAATAAAATTTGTTAGTAAAATGTGAGACAAGGAAGGTGGTGCTACTACCATGAAGTAAAAGATTGTAACACGCAAATAAATTTACTCTTATTCATTTGGTTTTCGAATTTTGCGTGGCCCCATTGTTACTTCTATGACACGGTGATTTAATGCAGGAAATTGATGATTCAGCCCCCAACCCTTATCAGCAACCATCAAACCCTCGCTTAGCCCCTAAAGCGAAGGTATATTTATATTTCTAGATCTTTCATTACATTTCCTAACAGTTTTTATTTTAAATTTAGACTAGTTTCGCTAGTCTGTAATTTATAAATTAATTTTTGTTCACATTTCAAGTGTTTCTATGCATTAATTCAATTGCAAAATTATTAGTTCTAGATTGTCGATTCTGATTACTGACCATTTATGTGATAACACCAATGACTCATTGGACCATCAAGGAAAAGATAGTTGATGTAGGCATAAATTTTATTCGTAGTTGTTTTGCAAATATCATAAGCATGCAGAATTGCAGAATCAGGTAACTGATTTATATGGCAATTTAACAATTATTATTATTTTCTATTATTTGCTTCCTATGGCTTCTAGCCTTGGGAGGTTAGTCAGGTGCAAAACACCTCATCCCAAGTCGTCCAGTATCAAGCAAATGGCAAGGTCCAAGATAGTGGTGGTGACAACTCAGTACCCTGGTGGCAAACGAAGGACATCAGAATCAGAGAGATTGATAACGAAGTTGAATATAATGTAGCATCTGCTGCATCCAGTCAGCAGCCAGTCCAACGATTGTGGGTTCCTCCTCAACCACCCCCTATAGCAATGCGGGAGGCTGCCGAAGCAATCAGGCGCCCAAAATCAGTCGTCCAAAAGGAAGCAATTCAGGATGATCAGTCAGCACCAAATTCTTCAGAGTTCTCTAATGGATCCAATTCCGAAGATGCTATAGAAGGCAACGGCATCGACTCACTTATCAGCTCTGGTGAGATCCAAAATCATGAATTCAATTACGAAGAAAAATAAATGTAGATCTTTGTATTAGGTCATCTTGATTCATCATAACAATACATGAAATTGGATCTAGAGGTCTCTAAGTTGTGGAATAGCTTGATATGGTTCAGCTTTTATTTCTACTATGCTCCCTTTTAGATGAGGGTCGAGTCCTCTACGTACACCAAAACATTAAGTGTCAAAATGTTAATAGTCAGTGGTTACCGTGTTTTTTCCCGCCTAAACAACTGTCTCACTATAGATGCAACACCACATAAGTACTTTGGTTATTCCCTTTTTTTTTCTTTGAACAAAACATTACCTTTTAATAATCAGTTAGTATTTTTTAAAATTTTTAGTCTGTATCTGATATCAGTATATTTCAATCCTATGTTAGAAATTAGCTGGCTTAGGTGAAAAGACTTGGTAGTAGTTCTCTTACGCGAACAGTTTGAAGGATAATCAATGAGGAGGAACGATGTAAAGCTTAAATTCAATAGAAAAATTATTCATATTGGTCAATTAAAATAGTTATTCTTAATTAAGTCAACAAATTTGTGTACGTTGTACTTTTTTTTATTTAATAACTTTGTGTTATTCAATTCTTACAAAACGGATGGTTAATGAATTGGAGTTGTAAAATGTGTGGAGTTTTATCATTTTGCATTGAGAGCGAGAATGGTACCCTCATGAATAGATAATAACCAAGTGAAGAAATTAAAGAATTTTAGCTAGCTTAGGCCTTCCGTCAGCGATGACACCTTAGTAAAGGAAATCTCGTAAACAATTAAGCAAATAAATCAATTCTTATGCAATGACTAAAATGTCTCGTATAGTATAAAATGTAATAATTTTATATAGGAGCCATAGCATAGTATTAGTTTTATACAAAACTAAAATGTAAGATTTGCTTAAGGCCATTATAATGTAGATGTCAATTTCCTAGAGACCAAAGCTTAGGAAATGCTTTTTCGTATAAGGACTAATTTGGAAGCCAGTGTAAAGACAATAAATAAATGATAGATTTTTTCTTTCTGCACCTTGCTTTCTTCTTGCACCTGCTTATACATTGAGAGATATCAATAATATTCTTATTTTTGGTTTATTGGAAAGATTTTGGATTGAGTGGTCAAATTTTTTTTTGAATTGTGTATTGTGGAAGTTAAAAAATGGGGTATTCTATTCAAGCTTTATAATATTTGTTCCGGTCGGGTTTGGTGTGACCCTACTAAAACACTCCTAATTGTATTGAAGACTGGGTGGATGCTAGAGATCGGACGGACGAATTCTGTTCAACGTGCTGCAGGATGAAGACCGGGTGGGCTTTGCTCCAAGCGAACTACCATTGGGAGCTGGGCGAACGTTGAAGACCCCTTAAAACATTCCGAGATGGTTTCGAGGCTAGACGGTTCCTGATGACTGGACGGACACGTTGAGGGGTAGACAGATCCATTGAAGGCCGGACAGCCACCTCGATCTTCCTCATGTTCCAAGTTGTTCGCTCTCCCTCCTCCTCCGAGCCAGGCGGGTATTTGTCAAAGGCACTTCGACGCTCAAGTTAGTAATGTAATCGAGCGGTAAGTAATTCATGTATATAGCGCATCCTATGCAACCTGTGCAGAAATCATACCCGAGACTCTTATTTATACTGGTTGTAATGGGCTTTTACCTTTTGTTGGCCTAATGGCGGCTCAATCACGTCTTAATCTCCATTAAGGGCTTTAATGAGCTATTATCGTTTGTAATCTAATCATGCGGTCTGTTCGATCGGGATGGTCGGTTAGTATGGGTGGTCGACCTGGTCGGCCGGGATAGTTGGCCTAAGAAGAATCGTTCGGTGTTAGGAAGGAGGGTACCGTACGGTACAATATTATTTATTTGAAGATCTATATAATCTTGGAATACAAAACTGCAGTTCTGATAAGGCATGCACTTACACGTTTTCTTAGTGTGAAAAGAGGTGCATGCCCACGGTTTGAAAGATTTGTTTGAATTAGGTACACACATTTGTAGTAGTTTGATTCATTTTTGTGCGACATATGTTTGCTCAGACATAGAGGGAAAATGATTCATAAGATGAATGAGAGAAACGAGGTTTGGTGGAATATCATGGTTTATTCTTACGCAAAGGAGGAAAGTTTAACACTGTTAGGATTACTTTTATAGGAAGGAGTGTGGGGTGCTTCACCTCCCTTTTTTTTCCTACAGCTCCCATAAAAGTGGCGCTCCTCGAATTATCCATCACTAAAAATATAGGAAAACGTTTCTTTAACAACTATATTGTGCCAACTTTTTGGCAACGTCACGTGGCGTTGTTTCATTGGTTGGTTTTAAAAGGCTTTTTTAAAAAGGTGGAATTTGTTCAGAAGGGCAATTTTGGAATGAATTTGGATAGAAACTCCTTTTGGCAGTTTATTTTTTCAGATTCACTTGCAGTTTGGTTTTCTCAACTCTCTCTCCACCATTGAAGCTTCCATCTCTCTCCACCATTGAAGCATCCATCTCTCTCCACCGTTTGGGTTCTCTTCGTTCCTCACTTTTCTTCACTCTTTGTCCACCATTGAAATGTAGTTTCTCTCTCCCCTTTGAGTTTGAGTTCGACTTTTCTTACTTCATTTCTTGGGTCATTTGGTCATTGTCGAGGATTTTGTCTCTCTCTTTATCCATTTCCCCATTTTTTGATGGTGTGACTGTGGGCTCGTTGGCGGTATATATCCATCGTTTTGGAATTTAGTTGATTTTGGCATGCATTGTGGTTGGCGACATTTTCGTGGTTGTGTAAGTCTTTGGCTTTTGTCTCCCATTGTGGTTGGCGGTATTTCTCCCAAGGTTTGGGTTTTTTCGCACACACCGTCGAGGTTGGTATCACCAAGGTTTGGGCTTTTTCGCACACACCATTGATTCATTACCAAACTTCACATTAGAAGTTGTAGAAACCATCAACCATGACCAACAAGGGTCCTTCATTCATAAAATCTTAAAAACACTCATAACACCTGGGTAGCACAGATCAGCTTTCAGTACAAAACTGCAAATTTAACCTGGTAATCGATTACAACCTTTTTGTAAGCGATTACAAGTGCATGTCTCCAGTGTGTATGGTGCAGGACCTAACCTGCGTTGCTAAGACCACCCAGGATGGGTCTTCCCTACACAGAAGACTTACCAAACTTCACACTACAAGTTGTGAAAACCATCAACCATGACCAACAAGGGTCCTCCATTGACAATATCTTAAAAAGACACTCACAACAAACAAAAAAAATCATGGGGAGCGCAATTGTCACATTTGGGTAGCGCAGATCAACTTTCAGTACAAAACTACAATTTTAACCTGGTAATCGATTACAACTTCTCTGTAAGCAATTACAAGTGCATGTGTCCAGTGTGTATGGTGTAGGAACATGTTAGCTCATTGAATTGTTGAGAAAAAATGTCATTTAGGTGCTTTCATGTAAGTTAGATGAGCTCCATAAGCATTTTTGGCCAATTTCTGCCCTGGTAATCGATTACAGGGGTCTTGTAATCGATTACCAGAGGAAAAAGGGTAATTTATACAGAAACTTCAACTATACTCCCCAGGTAGATGAACACTGCTCCCCAACTCTATTTTTCTGACCTTTGCTACTTGTTTTGTTCTTAACTTTCTCCACCAAACTCCAAATGACTTGATTCTTGTTTTGTTGGAATCTAGACTTAAAGAACTTTCCATCAAAACAAGAATTAACTCATTTGGAGTTTGGTGGAGAAAGTTATGAGCAAAACAACCAGAAAAGGTCAGAGGTGGTAGAAATATATAAAACGTTAACTTTAAGGAATTAACTGCACCTACTCAGATGTCCAAAAATTATAAATTAGTAGTCATTGGAAAGATTTTTTAGTCTACTTTCTAATAAAAAAAGAATCACATCATTTGGAGGTATGTGGAAAAATTTATGATTAAAATAGTCAACAAAGGTCAAAGTTGACAGCATGGGTTATGCACCTCACCTCAATTGGAGAAAACAACCTAAATGGACATTTTTATTTTGAAGAAATCAATGACCTAACCTCATTATTGGTGTAGAGAGCTCACCGAATAACATTGAACTCACTCACCCATCTCAAAAAAGGAAAAATTCAACAAAAATAGAGAATGGGGAGTAATGTTCATCTAGTTGGGGAGTACAGTTGAAGTTTCTGTACAAATTACCCTTTTTCCTCTGGTAATCGATTACAGGGGTCTTGTAATCGATCACCAGAGGAAAAAGGGTAATTTGTACACAAACTTCAACTGTACTCCCCAGGTAGATGAACACTGCTCCCCAAAGTCGTTTTTGTGTCCCTATAAGTAATCTTTTATATATTTTTTGCATGGATGACTCACCTTGCTCATCATTGATGGTATCAAGTGCATCAAAAAACAGTTTGGCCCACGCAATTGTAGATGAAACACATGTTGCTCGTCATTGATGGTGTCAAGTGTATCTAAACACAGTTTCTGCCCATTCAATTGTGGAGGAAAAAACTCCTATAGGTGTTTGAACCAAGGTAGTTCAAGTTCATGACAATTTTTGCACAACTGGTAGAGAAAGAACTTATTAACTTCCGCAATCAATTTGATCGACAACCATCTTCTTAGATTACATTTCATTGTATACTGTTATGTATCTTTTCATTTCAAAACTTGTTGTTTCATGAAATATCATTACGTTTTTTTATTAATGTATGTGCTTTTTAATATTGTTATAATTTTTCATTACTCAATACCCTTCACTATTTTGTTTATATTTGTTTAATATTGAAGTATTCCAACTTGAAGTGTTCCATTAATGATCCATCCATAAAACCTTCAAAAGATAGTCATAACGAATCCAAAATATTCCTGGGGAGTGCTTAAGCCACATCTGGGTAGCACTCTTCAACTTTCGGTGCAAAAGGAGATTTTCTACTGGTAAGCGATTACCAGCTCCCCGTAATCGATTACAACAACATCAGTTCTTTGTCAATGGTGCAGGAACTCACTTCTCAAGCCATAAACACCTTAACTTGGTCTTTCAATGATGACAAACAAACAACTGCAAAAATGGAGGAGGGAGAACACTGTTATGAAGAGAGAAGTTGAAATGAAATTCAAATCCCTAAAATGGAGAGAGAAGACAGTGATAAGGAGAGAAGATAGAGTTCAAAAACGAAGAGGGCAGTTTCGGAATCCAAACTTCAACCCATTCCAAATCAGATTTTAAATTAAAAAAACATTCAAATTCGACCAATTAAAACTTGACACGTGGCGTTTTCAAATTTTTTTCAAATTGGCGTTGTTAGAATATCGGGATCCAAAAATATAATAAAAATTCCATATCTCCTTATTTAATATTGAGAATATAAAATAAGTTTTCAAAACCAGCATTTCCGAAAGATATTTTCTAAATTCAAAAATACTTCCTGGAAAATTGTTCTAGAATGCAGTAATGCATGATTTAAACTTTATTTCACTTTACCTCAACGTCTTAGTGAAGTCCACCACTAATGAAAATGAAAGAGAAATGGAGAGTGAGTATGGATAAAAGCATTTGTTTGAATAAAATGAAAGTGTTTTTGCATAATGGATTTCGTGAAAGATATTTGCTGCAAAACGTTGGTGAGGAAGGAGGAGAATGAAGTGTTGGGTATGATGGAGGTGCAACAGTGTTGGTAGGAAAAAGAGATTGGAGAAGGGGATGCAGAATGTGAAGGAGGAACTACGTCACAAAGTTTAAGAGGAAAATTTAGGGTTGATTTTACTATTGACTTAAGGTAGAATGAATATTTTATAAACTAAAGGGTGCAGGAAGTAGAAGCTTGGAATGTGTTGTTGTTTCTGGTACTAGTTTGGGTTCTATGTCTTTTGGGTTTGTCGACACAAGCAAAAGTTTAATAGGCTTTTTGGTTCTTGCACGCTCTTAATAGTGAGAAAAAAGGCCTTTGACTCTTGGTTTAGAGATTACTCCCTCCACCACCGGAGGTTGCTCCCTCCACCTCCTCAACTTTTTTTATTTCCAAAATTGACTTTATTTAAATATTTATTTTTTAATTTTATGTATTTTAATCTAAAACCCTAATCTAATTTCACTCGCTTTCACTTTTCACTATCGCAACCCCTACACCCCCACACCACAAAAACTTCTCTTCTTCCTCTCTTCCTATTTCCCCTTTTCACTATCGCAACACCACACCCCCACACCCTCACAAAAACTTTATTTTTTCCTTTCACTCTCCTCCTCCTCCATTTTCGATGCTTTCATTGTCACCGAGTTGGTTTTAGAGATGGTTGGTTCGCGAACATGAGTGTGGTTCATGGTTGATTTCGCCCCAAAAATGCTGTTATATGTGCACTATTGTTTGAAAAACGTAGAAGAAGCCAAACGCGAAGGCCTAAACGGATATGGGAGATTCGTCCGACCTTCAACGAATTTTGATTTCCATCGACGAATGTCAAGATTCGTTGAAGGCCCAACGGATCTCGCATATCCGTTCAAGCCTTCGCGTTTGACTTCTTTTATTTTATTTTTCTCGTTTTAGTTTATTAATTTTATTCTTTTTGTAAAATTTTTTATGTGTATTATATAATTTTAGATTTTGAGTTATTTATTAATTTAATTATAATTATTTAATTTGTTTAAAATTTGTTCTGTATAAAAAAATCGTTCAAAGGTCAAACAGATCTTGATTTCCGTTGATGGATGTTAAGATCCGTTAAAGGCCAAACATATCTCTCATATTTGTTGATCTGCAGGGAAAAATGGGAATGAGAAAGTGCAGGGAGCAACATGTGGTGGTGGAGGGAATAACCTTACTTGGTATACCTCCTAACCTAACTCTTCCTCATTCTCATTCATGGTTGCTACCATAAACCTTGTGTTGCACCTCTACCATTGCTTGACATGTTGTTGCCGCACTGCCCCCTTCCCTTCTCCTTAAACCCTTCATTATTTTTTGCTGACACCTCATAGTCACCCCTAATATCATTTTTTTTTACTTTTCGGATTCATTATTTTAGAAACATACCATATTGGTCATCTTAAGAAAGGGACGATCCTATTCAGGAAAGATAACGATCGTTTCTGACTTTGAATTCTTTCTAAATATAAACAAGAAAATAAGATAAAGAAAGTGAAATTAGACAGGAATGAAATGATGCCATAATATAGCAGATTGATAAACCAAGGGAGATTTTCCATAAATATGTTAATCTTTCATAAGAATCGATGTTCTAAAATAAAAACCAAGAGAATCCTTTCTTTTGATAAGAATAAAATTCAATATATGACTAAAAGTGTTTACATTAGCTTTTGGTACCTCTCTCTCTCTCTCTCTCTCTCTCTATATATATATATATATATATATATATATATATATATATATATATATATATATATATATATATATATATATAAGTTTAAGAAAGCCTAGAAATCCTAAAAGAAAGTTTAAGCCCAGAAATATAAAAATATAAACTAATTTCTAAAAGAAAGTCCGAGGTCCAAAAATATAAAAACATAAACTAATTTCTAAAAGAAAGTCTAAAGCCGAAAAACATAGAAATGTAAACTAATTTTCCTAAGAATTATTCTTCGAGTAAACTCCAAGCCATGATTTTTACTCCTTCATGTCCTTTGAATGTCAAAGGCTTCTCCTCATGTTCTTTTTTATGGAGTCATGTGACAATACTTTATTATACCTTCCTTCTTGAAGCACAGTAGTCCTCAACATCGTACCATGCTTTATTTATTCTTAACAACATAAGGAAAGTGTTCAATAAATTCTACCATTTGAAAATTCATTCTCCTTATTAGAAGAAGCTTACTCCACCTTAAATTTCTCCTTATCCTTCCATGAAGTGGATGATTTCTTGAGTAGCTCCCCTTATGAATGATTTTTGAGGTAGCTCCCTTCTTAAATTTTTTTCTTTATCATCTCCTTCTTGGAGAAAATCCGACCACGAATTCTAAAAGATCCTACACAAAAAACGCAAACATAAGTCAAAAACACAAATTTAAAATAATCAAAAATAAAAATTCTACTAAAATGAGATCTAGATTCTGAAAGAGGCCAATATCTTATTATCAAAGATTTTGAAGGTCTTCCTCTAAGTTCAAATACCCACTTACACATATCATCAAACAATTTAAATTAAAGATGCAATGCTCAAATAAAGTCAAAAGAATATTGCCCAAATAAACACTCAAATTTTAAGTATGACTTTTTTTTGTCCTTAGGTTGCCTAGAGATGGACAATCAAGCTAACTCATGTACATATATATATATATATATATATCCAAATTCTCCTTGCCCATAGATTGGTTGGGAATGGAAAAACAACTCTAACTGATGTATAACTATTTCTAATTTTGTGTCCAAACAAAAAAAAGGCATGGACTATCCAATGTAATTGAAAAACAAGCTAATAGTATCAAACACATATTCATTGAATGTCAAGCTTCTGTCTTCCTTTTCTATCATATTTTCTTCCTTTTGTTATTGTCACTACTCCTTGATGAATAAATATTTCCTATGTAACATCATTCTTTCCTCTCCTTATTGTTGATGTCACTGTTTCTTGACGAACAATTCTTCCCTAGGAAACAAAACAAAATGAGATGAATTAGTATGTTCTTTCAATGACAAATCAAGATGTTTTTTTCTTTCTTTTTCCTTTTCTCTTTTTTTTCTCCTCCCTTTCTTTTACTTCTTTTTCTCTCTTTCCTTTCTCTTCTTTCTCTTTCTTTACTTCCACTTCTCTCTCTTTATTTTCTTTCTCTTCTCTTTCTCTATTTTCTTTTTTTTTCTTCTCTTTCTCTTTTTTCTTTTGCCTCCTTTTCTATAAGTGCTTAATTTTCTTTTACTCTCTTTATCTGTTGTTCTTGTCTTCTTTTCAACACATCTAACTTTTGCAACGTTCTTTTTTCCTCATCTTTAAAGTATATAATGTAGTTATTGAGGTTTGCATTGGTTATGAAAGTTGTGCTCTAATTAGAACACTAATGATTTTCATGGCCATAAACATTTAATGCATCTTAAAACACTTGTCCTATCTGTTAACAAAGATTTTTGTCATGCTTATGCCTTCTTCGCAGCTCAAATATTTTTCCATTTATATGTATTTTTTGTTATACGATTTCATTGACTTCTTTCTCCAAGACCATACAAACACTAGGTGTATATCTTTGTGCATCTCTCTTAGTACTTTCAATTCCTCTAACCAAATGATCCAATGAGGAGTGGAATAAGTAAAACCATATGTTAAATCACTTTCAAAAGGATGACTTTGTGGAAACATACTGCATTGCTCAAAATTGATAGATTATGCAAGCAAGGTTAGTAAAAAAAAAGGTTTAATTGCTTGTTTTGTCCCCAGTTTGGTTGCAATGTGTCAAGTTTGTCCACCTTTTTAAAAAAATTTCAATTACATCCAAACTTGGTTTAAAAGTGTCAGTTTCATCCAAACGTTGTAAAATTTGATTCAATAAAGTATCTTTCGTTAAATAGGCAGAAACAGTGTTAACTTTTTTTTGTCTCTTCTGTTTTTCTGTGCAATGCAGCCTCTTTATCAGTGTTTATAGCATAAAATGATTACTTTTCAAATAAATCACTTTACAACCACTTTGCACTATGTTTCACTCCATTTTTTATCAACCTAACTATTACGTTTACATATATACCTTTCTTTAAATAAAATACAATGTTTTAATAATATAAAAGGACAAAAACAATATATATATATATATATATATATATATATATATATATATATATATATATTATTGTGTAAATATATCTAAACAAAGTATATATTTTTTTTGTTAAAAGACCCGTGTTCAAAAGAATATTAAATTAATAAAATTTAAATAAGTTTGCAGCTTTCTCTCTTCTGATCTCTAAACACCTTTTAAAATAACATCTTTTAACATTTAATTTTCACCTTCAACTCTTACAGAACGTATTTAAAAAGTATCAATTATTATTTTTTATAAAACAATCCCTCCTTTTTTATTTCTCCTGCTTAAATTTATGTACATGTTTTTTGTAGTAACCTTTTAACTATGAAAAGAAAAGAAAATCAATTATTTCATATGAAATATTATCTTTTATCTTACCCTTTTAACTCTTTATCATTAAAACACAACTATTTATTTTATTCTGTTATTTTTTTATTTTTTTGTTTACTGTCGTTCTATCATTATTTATCTAAAGATTTAATGTGTCATTTTTTTGAATGACTTACAGTTGTCTTCTACGCTTTCAATTAGCTTTTATTTTCATCAAGTGAAAAAGGAAATAGTATAATATTTTACATTTATAATTTTAAAGAACTAAACAATTTATTATGTTTTATACAGCAGAATATTTCTCCATGCTAATTTTATAATTTTAATCATTTTAGACATTGAAAAAAAAAATATTTCGTAAAAATTTGCTCATCTCAGTTTACAGTGAAATTATTCATTATTACTTATGAACAAGTTATTATGAAATTGAATCTTAATTATTCGGATGAAATATTTCAATTACTAATAAATACAATTATTTAAATTAAAACAATCATAATTAATGTTGTTGAATTTCTTTTTCAGTCAACATTTACAAAAATTAAACAAACAATTGATAAATAATAACATTTGTGTTGATAGTAAAAAAAAACTCGCTATAGATATTAAAAAAATGAAAACTGCCAATTAACAATTCATAAAAATATTAACTTTTTTTAATAAGCTCTCGTATTTTCTCTCTTCGTCTATGTTTTATTTTTATTTATTAAAATTATTTAAATACTACTGAGTTTTACAAATTATATTTCTATTTAACTTTATTATAATATTTTTATTGTATTAATATTCTTTTGAAACTGGACGAAAAAAAAAACATATACTTTGGTTAGATATATTTACACAATAATATATATTGTTTTTGTCCTTTTATATTATTAAAATATTCTTTTTTATTTAAAGAATGGTATATATGTAAACGTAATAGTTACGTTGATGAAAATTGGTGTGGAACACATTGAAAAGTGGTTGCAAATGCTTTATTTGAAAAGTAATCATTTTATGTTATAAACACGGACAAAGAGGCTGTATTGTACAGTAAAAGAGAAAAAAAAAGTTAACATCGTTATTGCCTATTTAACGGAAGAGATTTGATTGAGACAAACTTTACTACGTTTGGACGAAATTGACACTTTTAAACCAAGTTTAGACGTAATTAAAACTTTTTTAAAAGGGTGGACGAACTTAACACACTACAACTGGGAACAAAACAAGCAATTAAACCTAAAAAAAATAACAATAATAGTTTTAAGTCCTCATCACTCTTTTAAGTGTTTCACTCAAATCCACTCGTATATCACTCAAATCCACTTGTATATCACACTTGTAGGCTTTTTCTCAATATACTCTTTTACCTTTTTCTACTCAAATTCCCCGTAGCACTTGGCAAGGAACTTCAATAGCTTAAACCAAAATTGACAATCAATATGAAAAACGTTACAAAATCTAAACTTCACTCAAGAGGTCAAAAATAAAGAGACTCTAGACAAAACTTTAAGATATTTTAAAATACACAAAACAATATAGCTAGAATAATTAGGACTACCAAAGAGAATTAATTTAAACAACATAAATACTCTAATAAAAGACTAAATTTCAATTAACAAATTAAACAAACCATAAACAATTAGTGCAAAAAGATAATTTGTGTTGAACTCTACAATTTTCCTTTTGCTTTTGGACCCTTCCTTTTCCTTTTCTTTTGTATTTGGATCCACTAATTTTTGTTAACGAATTTTGTAGTTCAAACACCAAAACTCATTTAAAGCAATGTAATTGCACTTATAATAATTAATTGGAACATAAAACATAAAAACATATAATTTCTAGGAATCAAATGCAAAAAATTTCAATTTAAAATGAAAAACATGACGAATAGAAAATATAGGCTTAATACGACTATTGGTTCCTATTTTTGTTAACTTTGTTCGATGTGGGACTCATTTTTTTTTAATGTTCAATGTAGTCCCTTATATAGTTATTTATGTTTAATTTGGTCCTTTTGGTTGACGACGTTTAAATCGTTAACGACACAGTGTCAAAGTCAACAATCAATAAATGATGTAACCTATTTTATCTGACGTGGCTGCCTCTCGTCATCTTCATCCTGACCATTTCATCATCTTCCATCTTTAACCTTTTAGAATCTAGGAACCCAGCCTTAGGGTCACGTAAGAGAGATTCTTCCCCAATCTCTTCTTTTCTCCAATTACCATAAGCAAAACCAAGAAGCTTCAAGCTTCTTTCCCTTCCTTTCTCGCGGATGAATTGGTCTTGGGCGCCATTTTTCTCTCGTGCAAAGTTCTTGCCTATGGAGGGTTTTCTTTTGCTTTTCTTCCTCTTCTCCTTCGCCGTTCTTGTTGGGGTTTTGTGCAGGTAGGGCGCGAACATGTGAGTGACAACGGTGCGCTACAAGAGACCCTAATGATGGTGTAATCGTGGAGGGGGAAAGTTGACCTGGTGTTCGCGGTGTGGTGGCCGTCGTTCATCAGCGCTCTCGCGACCACTAAGGTGGTGCATCTCATAGGGAATTTTGGTTTTCTTTTTGGGGTTTTATTTATCTTGTTTGCGAAATTGGAAATGGAGATTTAGGGTTTTTCGGGCTGGAGAATTTATGTTCTCAATCATTCAACGTTTGGGATTGAGGTTGATGGCTACATTTTGGGGTTGTCTCTGGGATTGAGAGTTAGGTTTTATATCTGATTATTGGTTTTTTTCTGGTTGCGAGAGTTGTGGCAAAGGAGGCGCAGATGGAGGTGGCTATGGATGTCACGGTGGTCGTTAATTCGATAAAAAACCCTAATATTAAGGTCATTAGATATCATAAAATAAGTTTCAAAAAACATAAATCCACCTCACTATGCCTTAAAGTGTCCACGTCAGCCAACATGTCATTCACTAATTTCTCATCTGGACATTTAGTCGTTAACGATTTAAACGTCGTTAACCAAAAGGACTAAATTGAACACAAATTACGATATAAGGGACTCAATTGAACATTCTAAAAAAATGAGTCCCACTTCGAACAAAGTTGATAAAAATAGGAACCAATAATGGTATTAAGCCAAAAATATACTAAAATGTTATTCAAGAATTTTAGAATAAGAATTCAAAACAAAATATTCAAAAAAAATTGTTTTTCTTCATATGATAGAAAAATAAGATATAAGATAACATAAGATCAAACATTCAAGAATTTTAGAGTTTTCTTTATATGATAGAAAAATAAGGGTTTAATGTCTCTGTAGGTTCTTATTTTGGTCCGGAATCTCAATTAGGTGCCTTTTTTTTAGCGTCTCAATTGGATCCTTGTTTTTGTAAAATTGGAGCAATTAAAGACCTGCCGGCAAATTGGACAAACGACCGTTTAATTGTGCGTTACGTGGCATGGTAGTATTTTCACTAATCACACGTGGAATTAAAAGGAGTTTTGAATTAAAAACATGAAAGCTATAAAATATTATTATTCCAACTTTTTTCTACAACCTAGTACCCTACCCTTCTAAAACCTAAATTACTTTATCTTACACATGGGGTCCACCCAATACTAAATAACAATTCCTTATTTCTCTTCTCAACAAATAATTTTAGCATTCTAATACACTCACGGTCCTGCACCTCTCTCCAACTCTCCTTCTTTCTAATTAAATTTCTTTTTCTCTCCGAAAGCCAAACCTATTCCCAAGTACTTCTCTCACATCTTGCTCCATTTAAACACAGACCCCTCCACACATCAATCCAATTTTGTTTTCTTCCCCAATCAGACCGAACTGATCAATGTTTCTACTTCTCCTCCTTCAATCTTTTTCTACTTCCCCAGACAGTATAATTAGTTTTGTTGATTTGTTGTATTGTGGTGGGTGTTTTCTTCCTCATACCTCTCTTATCTGTTTCAGAATTGTGAAAATGCTGAAGGTGCCGGAGCACCAGGTGGCGGGTCACATGACAAAGAACAACGTTCTGGGTCCGCTGGTGGACGATTTTGGAAAGTTCTACAAGCCACTGCAGGAACACAACAAGGGCTCCGCCGAGCTCTCCTTCTACACCTCCCTTGCCGTCCCACCCTCCATCCTTCCCTTCTTCCTGGCATTCCACGGCACCGCCGTCGTCCCCGTCTCGGACGACTCCAACCCTCACACCCACCTTCTCCTCCAAGACCTCATCGCCCTCTACACCAAACCCTCTGTCATGGACACAAAAACAAGGATCCAATTGAGACTCCAAACAAAAAGGGGACCTAATTGAGATTTCGGACCAAAATAAGAACTTACAGAGACATTAAACCAAAAATAAGATATTAGATAAGATAAGATCAAAACATTAAAGAATTTTAGGGTTTTCTTTATATAATAAAAAGATAAGATAGAGTAAGAAATTCAAATCAGAACCTTGCTTTAGACGCCAAAAGGATATGTGTATCTTAAGAAGATATCTAAACTAGAACATTGGTTTGAATACCACAATGATATGATCATATCCAGAAAAGATTATGATCGTTTTTGAGTTTGACTTTTGTATGAAATATAAACATGAAAATAAGATAAAGAAAGTAAAATTAAACAAGAATGAAATGATGTCATAATCTAACAGATTGATAAGTCAAAGAAGAGTCGCCACAAAGATTTTAATTTTTTATAGACGCCAAAACGATATGTGTATCTTAAGAAGATATCCAAACTAGAACATTGCTTTGAATACCACAATGATATGATCCTATCCAGAAAAGATTACGATTGTTTTTTAGTTTGAATTTCGTATGAAATATATACAAGAAAATAAGATAAAGAACGTAAAATTAAACAAGAATGCAATAATTCCATAATCTAACAAATTGATAAGTCAAAGAAGTGTCGTCACAAAGATGTTAATTTTTTATACGGACCAATGTTCTAAAACAAGAACCAAAAGAATCATCTCTTTTGATAAAAATCAAATTCAATATATAACTAAGAGTATTTTCATCAGATTTTGGTACCTTTATATATAGATACATAAGCTTAGGAAAACCTAGAAACCCTAAAAAAAATGCAAACCAAAAATCATAAAACATAAAGTAATTTCTAAAAGAAGACTTAAGGCACCAAAACATGAAAACATAAATTAATTTCTAAAAGAAAGTCTAAAGCCCATAAACATAGAAACATAAACTAATTTTCCTAAGAAATATTCTTGAAATGTACTCCAAGCCATGATCTTCATTCCTTCATTTCCTTTGAATGTCAAAGGTTCCTCCACAAAATTTTCTTGTATGGAGTCATGGGATAGTCTTTTATCATTAGTAATGTGTTGGAGTGTTTTAAATTGTACATTTTTGAAAAAAAGTGTTCTCGAATGACTAATCCAGAAACATATTCTAGAATATGAAATTTAGAAAGAAGTTTTGGATTTAACATTTCAGATTCAGAATGCCCAATATCGTACATGTTTTCACATTACATGTTACGGAACATGTTCTTTTGGATCCTATTGTTATTGTAGCTAATGATATTGATATATTTTTTTGCATACTTGTATATATTCATGGTTAGAACAAGAGGAAGTGGTTCTCAATATGATCATGTGAGACCAATTGCCTTAGTAAGACGATGAGAACATGGGAAACCTAGTTTGATTAACGAGGTAGACCATGAAGAAGAGAATGTCATATTAAAAGACCTTAAATTGGTGAAGGATGATGGTTATATAGGAGGACATGTAGAAACCTCATTACTCACTAATCATGAGAGACATTTGGCTCATCTTAAGTATAGTTACATGAAAATAACAAATATATAATGAGATGAGATATATTGTGTTACCTATAAAAAGTACTACAATTGCATCATCATTTCATATCATTGACACCCCGACTATAAGAAGTGTTTTAGTTATTCTTATCATTAATTACCTCTAAATAGATTATCATAATTTATAATGTTATTAAGTTCTTTGAACAACTTCATGCGAACAACATCTCATGACTCCTCCCTTGTATCCAACAACACCACAATGACACAATAACACAATCACATTACCACATGAAGTATACCCCAACATAAAATTGATCAACGAACAAGATTAATATCCTTACCAATGTGTCTTTTCAATTATCCTTTGTCAGATTTACAAGTAGATGAACTATCACATTAGGAAAGCTGGTCCACATGCTAAAAATAAAATGGGTTAAACTTTGTGGATCTTGTAAATTTTTTATCGTAACATTTTATGCACCTTTTGTTTTTTACTTTTTCTATGGATTCAATCAATGAACTTCACTAAGTTTACTCTCTATGTTAACCTTGTAAAGAATATTTAAACCCATTCAAGATGACATCAATTTTTTTGTTGAGTAAATAACTTTCTGGATCACATAAAATATAAGAAAAGTTTAATCGTTTCTATATGAAGTGCATTGAATCTAGAAGAACGATATCAACACCACATGAAGCTAATAAGACTACTTTTATTAAATTTTTGGCTTAAATATTACTTTGGTTCTCATTTTCGTTTCATTTTTCAATATGGTCTTAGTTTCTTTTTTTGTTCAATCAAGTCCCAATTTTCGATAATTTTATTTAATTTGGTCATTTTTGTTAACGACGTTTAAAGAGTTAACAAAAGTGAATAGTGTATGTCACGCGTGACTTCATGATTTTTTTAATTTTTATTTATTTATTTATTCTTAATTTTAAATAAGTGGTCCTCGTGTCAAGTAGTATCATGTCACCTACCAGTAGCAGTGTCACGTGTCAATATCAGTGTCACGTGTCAATGTCTTATATTCAATTTATTAATTTTGTTCAATTTAATCCAATTTTTTTCAAAATCGAACCATTTTGTTTCTCTCCAAATTGAGACCAAATTTAATTTTTACATAAATTTACTCCTTAAGATAAATCCCACTTCTTACAAATATAATATAATGATATATTTCTAAATTCTTCATTATTTTTAAACTAACTCTAATCTTATCTTTGACATGTAGCAAAAATCTAATAATTATATTATAATAATATATAGTTAGAATTGGTTTAAAAATTTGAAAGAAATATTTAATAAAATGGGAATTTTAATAAAAATTTCACTATAACAATTCATATAAAAATTAAATTTGGTTTCTATTTAGATAGTAACAAAATTATTCCATTTTTAAAAGTTCGAGACTAAATTGAACAAAATTAATAAAAAATTAGACTAAATTAAACATAAGTAATTAACACGTGATATTAACTCCGATAAATGATATTGATCCTAACACGAAAACCATTTTTATAAAATTAAGAAAAAAAATAAAAAATAAAAATCAAAAAGTGACACATGACATATATTGTTTACTTCTGTTAACTATTTATACACTATTATAAAAAAAATCAAATTAAACAAAATTAACAAAAATTAAGACTTGATTAAGAAAAACTAAAATCACCTAAAAAAGATTGATCACACTTAGGGACGAAAATAACATTTAAACCTAAATTTTATTAAATGTGTATATATTTTTTTTAAAATTTTGATAACATATGTTATTATATTAAGAAATTTTTTTAAATGTGATTTCTACGAGTAACTGGTATATGAAATTTTCACACCTAAAATTAGAACGGCAAAAAATGGGTTTGATTTTTTGCATCCGTCCAAAAAGTTTATAAATAAACCTGAGGAAGTAAAACCAATTGGGGGTGTTTCTTCCTACACCTCCATTTTTTGTTCCTTTACCCCTAGGTGAAAGTAAAACCCTCCTCTCATCCGTCGATTCTTGCACCTCTAATATGTTTTTCGGATTCATTAATGGGTTCCGGATTGGAGAGTCCGAAAAGATTTTTCAATTTACTCCTTATTGTACAGTATTTGATGCTGAGAAATGGCGATGATGTTTACTAAAAGCTTCAAGGCACTTGAAAAAACACTCAATGAACATATGCATAGAGAAGGAAGGTGGAGACAGGATACGGCTGCAGTGTATAAAATGAAGAATAAGAAACAATATGAACTTTTTTTAAATTAAATTTTGGGGGAATTCGTAGTAAAATCAATCCAAAAAAGAAAAGCTGAAGAATTTTCCAAATTATAATAAATGTAAGTGCTTAACCTTCAATTAAATAAAATAAAACACTAAAATACATGGAGTTAATAAAAAAAATAATTGAAGTTAATAATGAAGCTTCAAAGTGCCATCATAGGAGACAATCAAGGTGACTTACAAAAAGTTGGAGAAACCGTGATTTTTAAATTTATTTTTTATGACATTCACACTAAATCTATTAATTTGTTATCTTTTTTTTTTATCTTTGCTAGAATATGATTTATAAATTTTGAATATATAAATTTTTTTCAAGATAATATTGACTTATTAAGGTGATGTTTTAGGGTTTTGTGGATGAAATAGGAGAGAGTTTTGGAGCAGTGATTAAAAGCAGAGAATAAGAAGTTTGTCTGCCACTATAGGTGAAGATAGTTGAAACCTAAAACACTCATAAGTGGGTTACAACTGAACATGCCAACTCCTCTATACAACATTCCCTATGAATCCTTAATTCCCACTAACATTACATTACATGATAGTAATGTAAGATCCTTCTACCAATTGCTACTATATTCTAACCATCCAAATGCTATGTTATAACGTCATTTAGAATATCTTTATGATGAGTGGGAAAATAATTCTTTATGATAAATTTTAAGAAAAAAAATATGAGAGAAGAAAAATATATTATTTAATAAATTATATATAACTTCATTTGTAGAAGTTCTTTTGATAAATTTTACTATTTTTTGTTTCATTTTTAATTATAGTAAAAAAAATTGTAAAGTTTGGATAATGATTCTTATCCATTCGAGTGCAATTCTTTTCTCTCTAAAAATTTATTATGTTTCCTTCTTAAGTTCGTCGAGAAATATTATTAGGGTTAATCATCATTATATCCGAAATATTATTTGTTTTGAAGTCTGGAGTTCTATAGCGATTTTATTCTTAAAAAATGTATTGGAAGGTGAAAGGAGAAAAAAATATTTAAATTGTTTTTAGTCGCAGCATGATGATTGATTTTAATTATTCGATGAACTTAAAATTAAAACATTGAAATTATACGTGGGAAACAAAAACAATTTTCCTAAAATCGAGGATGAACCCTTATTCCCTTTAAAACTTAACTAAAAAAGTTTATGTTTTAATACATCCAATAATCTTACATCGTTTAAGTTAAATATTATTTTTTACTCAACTTTTTAATGTTTTTTAAGGATAAAATCGTAATGAAATTTCTGTTAAAAAAATTAATATATAAAATGCACTGATCCTAATTATATTACGACATAAAGAAAACCTTATATACGTCTTTTTTGTTATATATCAATAAAAATGTAATAAGCAAATATTACTTTCTAAAAACAATGTCCCTCTCTAAATGTCTGTGTGCATTATTTTCATGAAATATTTTATTCACAAATGCTAAAACTATCACATAAGTTAACCAAAGCGTGTTGGTTATTGAAAAATATAGTTCTAGACGAGTTTTATTTTAGGAGTTTAAATTTAAGAATGAATTAATTTGAAAAGTATGTTCCGTATGAAATCGTGAATAACGACGATTTAGACCTAAGATTAGAAGAGAATAAATACAACTTACATATAATTGTGTTCACATTTACCTCAGAATTGTAATGATAACGAAGCTAAAAGGATTATGATGTGAAAGTGACCTTACACATAAGTCAATAACCCACAAGATACACACCTCAATTCTCATTTACTTGGAAGATAATTACTCACTTAATAATAAAATATATATAAATATTATGGTATCCGATCACGGACACTCATTATTCACTAATAATTTTTAATTAGTGAATTTTATTTAAATATTTTTTTAAAATTCAAATGATTAAAATAAAATTATTTATAAAAAAATTATTAATAATTTAAAATTTTATTTTATATTTGGAATTTTTTATTTAAATTAATAAATTGAATTTATTTTTGTAAAAGATTACTTTTTAAAATTTATATTTTGATAAATTATTTAAATTTATTTTTCAAAAATAACAAATTTATCTGCATTAGTATGTTATCAAATATCTTGATTATAATTTTACTTAAAAAGTAGTTTTTCTTATCTTAATTTATACAGGATTTATTTTTAATTAATTTTAATTAAAATTTTAAACCAAAGAAAAACATTCAAGAATATCCAAGAACATCCACAATATGAAAAGTAAAGTTTAAGAATATTTTTTTGCGAACATCAAATGGATAAAAAAAGAATGGGTTAAATATGTTTTTAGTCCCTAAACTATTGGTCGTTTCTGGTTTTTGTCCCTCTTTCAAAGTAAGGTACAATTTGGTTCTCATTCTTTTCGGAATTTTGGTTTTAGTCCTCATTTGTTGCTAAATAAGGACCAAATTTTTAAACAGTGTTTAGTTTTCGAGGACTAAAACGAACGTTTCGAAAAGAATGAGGATCAAATTGTATCTTACTTTGAAAGAGGGACGAAAACCAGAAACGGCCAATAGTTTAGGAACTAAAAACATATTTAACCTGAAAAGACTAAATGAGACAACTTTTTAAATGGAGTTCATATTAATTTTATTAGACTATCGATATCCTACCTAACTTCTTGTTGTTTGTGTCGTATCCCAGCATAAGAATATTAATTTTATGCTAAAAGTTAAAAAATACGGATGTAAACATTATAATAAAGATTTTTATTCGCCAAATAAGAATGATTCTTCACATTTGACGTCATGAAAAAAACGAAGAGAAAAATGTTGTAACAAAAAAATTATAATAAAAACTAAAATAGATAAAAAGAAAGTATGATCCGAATTAATATTTAATACGCACAATAAATGATTAATTAATACAATAATTTGATTAATTGATTATGTAAAAAGTTTGTATTTATAACACTAAAAATGTATAGAATTTAATCTTATGTAAAAATTAATTATTTTGAGAGAAAAGAGCCGTGGTGTGGTGTGTGATCTCTGAGATGCTTCTTTGAAAAAGCAGAAGAAAGTGCAAAGCATGTTTCTTTCACTTTCACTTTCACTATATTGTGTTTTCTAATGCCTATTGGGTAAACATTGTGTACTGGGACTACATTTTCATGGAGAAAAATTCACAAAGGAGACAAATTAATAGAGGACACGAAGAATACAATGAATATATCCTTCATAAACTTCTTTTAAAAAAAATAAATACAAATATTTTTTATAAATTAAAATCAACTTATGTATACGTTAGTTTGTAGAAACTTTTTTTATATAATTTTTCATAAGAAAAATATTACTTTTTTATAAAATAATTTTTTTAAGTTGTAAACAAGTTAACTTATTGTATTTTTTTAAATATAATTTTTAAGAAATCTTTAACATCTTTACCTTATGTTTGACGAGGTTGTTTATAAGAGTAATTCTTCGTACTACATGAATAAAATAGAAGAAAGGGAACGAGACACTGTCTTCACACTGTATAATAATTGGCACTCTATAGTCAATAACTATATTAATAAGTATATTGATAAGTTATTTGTGTATGTACAATATTTAAGGTTTACATTTATATTCCTTTTCAATTTAAGAAATGATATTTTCTGTGGAAATTATTATTAATATTAATAGTGGAATAATAAGTATATCATCGTTAATTTGAGTACCATATTAAGAAAATAAGTTTTTAAGTTAAAAGAAATGAATCTACAATTACAAATTTTATTTTTAGTCTTGATTTTTTAAAACTCATTTCACTGTCACAAATATGCTATCTAAATTATTAAGAGGCTAAAATGAGTGCATTTCAAAATTAGATAAACTAAAAATTGTAGAAATAATTAGAGAGAGATTAAAATAAAATTTAATTTACAAGATTTAGTATGACTTTTTTTTTTTTTTTACAAAACCAAATATATTTTTGAAAGATTTTGACTCCAATAACTTCTAACTCCGACTTCATATTTTAGGTTGGAATGTTTAGGTACTCCTTCTTTTTATGATATTTATCTTATCCAAACCGAATGAGAATGATATCTACAGAAGATATTTCAATGCCCTAACCAATTAAATGTATTATATGATAATAAATACAATAATTAATGAATATGATCATTGTATCTTGTATAATGTGATATTTATACTATGTTTATAATTTTTTTTTATCTAGATGGACCTCATCCATGTAATTAATAAATATGGTAATTATATCTTATCATGATCTTAAATTAGTTATTTTAATTAACACTTTTCATATGTCAATCTTGGTTAGTTAATATGTAGTCAACCAAAGCAGTCATAATGCATGGTCATATTATAAGAATTGAATACATCTAAACATGATGACTGAGATGTTTTTAAATGTATATGATAGACTAGTCCTTAGACTCAGTATGTTTATACTCAAATCTTCATGCTACCACTATGAGTTAGTATTTGGTATAGTTAGATAAAAAAATTGTATTCTTTTTAGTCTCTTTTCCATTCTGGAAGTATAATATTGTATTATAAAAATGATGTTCATTTCTATAATGTGATTCAACTTTTACCTCTTAACATTTTATTTATTTTTTCAATATATTTACCATTTTTATATTTTTAATTTATGAATATACTTTGTAAACGTGAAATGATTACTTTTCAACAACAAACGCATCTAGAAAATTAGATAAAGTTTGTGTCAACCACAAAAAGTAAATACGGTCTTTAGAAAGAAAGAAGAAAAATACAAAAGATGGAAACCCCGAAATTTGTGGGGTTGGATCTACGTCTATAAAATGTCCCTCGTGTAACATGAGTTGGAATTGGACATTTGAAGTGAATTTTTACTCCAAAAAAAATGTATATATATAAAGAAAAAGCTAATCCTTTAAAAAAATATTTGTAGAAACAAACATCTTTTTAAAATATACAAAATAGTTACTTGTTATTCCTTTATTTCTTCAAAAAAATAAAATAAAAAAACACACTAGTATTACTTGGTAAAGCCACTTTTGGATTTTAATGGGTATTATACTACAACAAATAAAGAACTTGTGTACCATGTAAGGAAACCTCTCAAAAGAAATGATGTAAAAATGAACATTTTCTTTTGAGAATAAATTTACAAAGATACAACACTCTCTTTTTTCATCTACAAGATTGTCTAAAGACCTAACAATTGATATCAAAAGTAGCAAAGTCCATGCAATTCATTGCGTAATTTTATACATTATTAGTTGTTTTTCAATGGTCAGGCTTTCATTTTTTGGCTCCGTTAAACATGATTTGTCCATCGAATTTCCTCCTCAAGGTTAGTAACACAGGCCTTTCACTTATCATGTTTTGCAAGCAGTCACTGTCCCATTACCACAAGGTTCTTCTTCATGCTATTAAGAAAATTTGCAACATGAATGACTTTATCTTTAGGTACCCAAATTCTTGTTGGCTATTGGAGGCCTTAACAACTCTTCATCTCATAGATAAAAAAAGATAAGTGCTTCTCGAACTTTAGATTTTTATCCTCTTCAAAGCCTAATCCTTGTTTGTTAGAGAGTTTTTTAAACAATCTATTGGAATATTGATTCTCTTATCGTCTTTTGTAGATATTGATAACCTTCTCAGAGTTTCTTTCTCTAAAAGTATATTGATTACTCTTAAAGAATTATCATCTTTAGATTATCTTCTTTCCATATACTTGATATTTAAAATAAAAGAATCATTTCCTTGTTCTTTAAAATATGAAATTAAGGAGACGTAACTTTATTTTAAGCTTTCGTGAACTTTGTTTAGTTGTTTAAGAATATCTAATGTATATGCACTTTTATTTATAAGATCATCTATATTGGTAGGCTTATTTTGTAGGGTTTTTCAATTTGCTTTGACTAACTTTTCACTTTTCTTTAGGAATTTTTATAAGTTCTAGAAGGAGAGAAAAGTTTGATCGGAATTCATGATAAGATTTAATACTAGAATAAAAGATTAAAAATATATAATTTATTATTGGAATTTTTTGGTAAGGGTTTAGATGATGTATCAACCATTAGTCAAGTTCTAATTTATTGAAGTCTTTCCATGTAGACATGAGAATTTTCTTGATGTCCTTCTTAAAGAAATGTGGTTTGTTTCCTTTGGCTTTTCTCTTTCTTAGGTTATTGTAATATAAAGTGACAAGGTTTCTTCCACTCTTAGTTGATGATTTGAGTATTCTTGTCTTCGGATACTTTACCTTGTCAAGGAGGAGGTTTTTTTCCTCTTAAATTGACTTTCTTTCTCCACATTTGGTAGATTTCTCTCAAGATGAAAGGGATCTCATCTTCTTCCTTAGAGTCATCATCATCTAAGGGTGCATTAATTTGATGTTTATTCAACCTTCAATGCTTTATTGGGAGTGCCCCTTTTATTATGAGCCCTTAAGAACTAGAAGGTTCTTCTTCTTATTAAGTAGTCCACTTTGTTGGAGTTTAACCATGTATTTTAATGATGCCTACAGGCTCTTAAAGTGACTTTGTCAAGGCTTTTTAATGTTCTTAACATTATTGTTTTTGGTCTTTACTATATAGGCAAACTTCTCATAATTTTTGTTAATATGATCACAATCATCATAGTGTTTGCCTATTGAAAAAAGCTCATTCAATATAGTTTGAAATTTATTTAAATTTTTCTCAAAAATCTTTTTCTCCTTTAAGTGCATGAAACTTGTAATATTCTTTTTAGGAGAAGGCACATAAGAGTGTTGTGTGCCTTTAAATTTAGAAAATATATTTTGTTGTCCTTATTTGTTCATAGGATTATGGGCAAGGTGTCATTGGTTATGTCCATTGGTATTAAGTTGTAATTCTTTACCATGTTCATCATGCTCATATAATAGGATTTAGAGAAAGTTGTCATTTGTTACTTCAAGTAGTTGAACTTTTTACCTTTAAATGAAGGTGATTTATGTATTGTTTGACCTTCATTATCATTGTAGAGTTAATTTTTTTTATTCTAAAAAGAATTAAACTCAAGAGGACAATTTTGATGTCATTTGAGAAGAACAAGTTAACTTTAACTATGAGAATGAGGTGGGGTAGGTGTGAGTTGATTATACTTGTCCTTGCCTTCAAAGTAAAAATCCAAATTTGTCCTCATTTTTGTGGGTATCAAATATACTCAAAGTTGTATGGTACTTCTTATATTATTCTAAATATTAATGAAATATTTTTATTACAAAAAAAATGTCAAAAATGTCGCATGATATTATTAAGGATTCAATGTTAAAAAGATATGTATATTTTTCTTCAATGCCAAATTACAAGAAAGAAATTACCATTTGTGTGAACCTTGAAATAAAGTACATATAACAATTGCATAAAATGTTATGTAATTATACAAAGGTGTAAACAATTACACGTAATTGAAATTTCATGACAACTTAACATTTATTATTTTTGCAAATGTTGAAAGGAAAAGTATTTCAAGGATTTGAGTAGCTTGGTGGATATCAATAAAGTTAAATTATTAAAAGAGAGAATGAAAAATTTTGTAGCCAAAGAAAACTATATAAAATAAAATGAAATAAAAACCAAGGAGAAAGAAATAAGTTGACTATTTTATGTTACCTAATAAAATAAATATTTACACTATTGAACACTCAGACTTAATAACCAAATATTCTTACGGTGAAAAAAAAAATAAACCAATAAAAATGTTAAAAAGAAACATGTTAATCTGGGTTGAATTGAGGAGTAAAAAGTGTTCAATTTCAAAAATCATAGAATGAGTAGCCAAGCCTGAACTGCAAATTATGGCATTCTGACCCACGTGCGCCCCAGTCCCTATTGCTCAGGGGCGCCCAAGCCCCGGCGAGCCTGACCAGATTTTTCATCAACTCTAGTTTTCTGTTCTGCTTCAAATTTTTCATGCTCCAATCTGCGTTTTGCGATTTTTCTTGCATATATAGTGTGCTTTCTACCTTGTGAACTCATGATCATGCGATCTAATGATTGTTTGTTACAAATGCATACTTACATTGTGGGCTCACATTTGCAAACTTTATTTTCAATCTTTTGTGCAGAAATGGCTTCTTCATCCAACTCCAAGAGAATAAAAACAAATGTCGCCACAAAGAGAGATGTCAATAGAGGAATATGCGACCTAAGTAGCATGGCTTGGGGACCAACCCAATTTATTGGGGGAGGTGGAGCCAAAACAGATAGTGCAGAAAATGAGGAGTCTGACAATGATGACGCGACTGCTGATGATGACGCTACAAATATGAGTGACTAGAGTACATCATGAGCTTCATAGGACCTTTTATTTTGCTTTCTTTTATTTTGGTTGCTAGTTTGATTTGATTTTAGCTTTTTCTTGAATGAAAATTTTTCTTTTTCAATTTTAGTTAAGTTGTTTAAGTTATCTGCTTTATAGACTGTGTTGATCCATGATGCTTATGATTGAATATGAAATGATGCTTGAGATGGGTCAATTTAGTTCAAATTGTGGTTGCTTTCTTCATGAAAAGTCTGAGAATGCTTTATGTTTAAATGCGATCAATATTCTTGGCAGTTGCTTGATGATGTTTGTGGAATCTTGAGAGATGTGGTGCCTTAGATTTTTCTTGTGAATACTATCATTTTAGATCACAGTTGAGTTTGACTAAGTTTCTCTGAATAAAATCATTTGCTTGCGTGTTACACATGATCAACGCCATCTTACTCTTCTACATCTTTTATATGTTTAAGCCAAATAAGCCAATACAAACCTCTTGAACCTTAATGAAAGATGCCTTCCCTCCTTGAACCTCAAGCCTAATGAAAATTCCCTGATTTACTTACCTTGAGCTGAATGGAAAAATCATGTTTGCTGCAGGTGAATGGTTTAAAGTTTGGCGAAGTTTGTTCTATAAGGGTGTATTGAGAAAAATAGAAAGATAGAAAAATGAGGAAAAAGAAGAAAGAAAAAGATAAAGAAAAAGAATGGAACGAAAGAAAGGTGGGATATAAGTTCGAAAGTGGTTGTAATTTAAGTGAAGCAAAAGAGAAACTTATGTGTATGATTTGAATTGTTTAATCTCTTAGCTCAAGGTGCTTTGTTATCTAGAAAAACCATGTTTCTTTCTTAGCCCAGCCACATTACAAGCCAATCAAAGTCCTTGTGATGCTAACTTGCTTGTGAATGTGTTTAATTTGGTTGAAACGAATGACAAAGTTGATTTGTGTGACATTGTGATAGTAGAGTGATAGATACACATTCTTATACACCAGTGCATTCAAGTGAAACACTATCTTGGGTGAGGATTGGTTCTACATAATTCAGTAAAGAATTCTGCCATGATTGTTGATCTCTTATAAATTGTAGCATTTGATTGATTGAAAATGTTGTGAGCACCACAGTGGAAGGCTAATAATCTGTACACATTTCTTGTCGTTCCAAGTTAAGAAAGTGTTGTGAATTCTACTATGTTTGTGAAAATATGTTTTGTGTTGAAGCCATATACCTTTTGCTTGAGGAGAAGCAAGGTTCTAAGTTTGGGGGAGTTGATAATGACATATTTTACCATGATTCCAGTAATGAATTAAGAGAAAATGTCAACCATTCCTTAACTTTTTGCCTTGTAAATCCTAGTTTTCTTTCAGTTTGTTAATGTTACCAATAAGGAGTATTGGTAAATCTTGAAGAAATTTGTTTTGATGATGCTACAAGAAGTTTTAGTTGCAGAAGATATTAGAATTAGTTAAAAGCAATTTGTAGAAATTAAATGTAGTAGGAAATTCTTGTAAACCTTGTAAACTTGCATTTTTAACTACAATAATCGATTATGATTAAGCAATAATCGATTATCACAAGTCATACTTGAATAATCGATTATCACTTCATATAATCGATTATCACATTTTTGAAAACCTATAACGAACTTGAATAATCGATTATCACTTACAATAATCGATTATTCATGGCAGTTGGGAGCTGACCTTTGGCACTCAGTGTACTTGGCTATATATTTTGTTTTGGAGAAATTAGAAAGCAACGTTTTTTGAACTGAGAAAGCTTAGAACACTGTGTGTTAGAGGAACGTTCTCAGAAAGCTTTTTGTTCATTGTTCCCTTGCTTGGTCTTGTGAAAGGAGAGGCTCGCGTATCGTGTGTCGATAGTCGGAGCAGACTCTCTTCAAGTTAGCAAGGTGCTCTGCCTGGTCTTGTGAAAGGAGAAGCTTGTGAATCGTTGGTCGATTGCTGAAGCGGTTCTCTTCAAGTTGGTAGAGTGGTTCTATTCATTTTATTCTTGTTCATTATCTTGTAATCCGTTAAACAATTTTTTAGTGAAAAAGGTTAATCACTATTTATAGTGATTAACGACTGGACGTAGAATCTTTTGATTCGAACCAGGATAAAATTTTGTGTTGATCTTCTTATTCCCTACACTCATTTTATTTTACGTATATCAACTGTTTGATTAATTTTCTGAAAGAACATTATTTTTACTAAAAGGACCAAATTAAGTTTAATTGTGATTGAATACGCTTTCCACTCTGAGTGTTAATTCCGTTGCGCTATACTCTTCGAAAAATACCCCCTCCGATACCATCAATTGGTATCAGAGCATGCTTTGATAGTTTTTCAAAATTTGCGAAAATGGCTGGTCACAATCAAAACCATGTATATGCTGAGGGTGCTTCCATTAACAGACCTCCATTGTTTACTGGTGATAACTATGCTTTTTGGAAAGTTAGAATGGAGATTTTTATGGGGTCTGTTGATAGAGGTATTTGGGAAGCTGTACAAAATGGCCCTTATATTCCTATGAATACTGTTGATAGTGTAGAGACTAAAAAACCTTATTTTAATTGGACTGCTGAAGAAAATAGACGAGCTCAGTTTGATATTAAAGCTCGCAATATAATTTCATCTGCTGTTGTACTTGATGAATTTTATAGAATTTCAGTGTGTAAGACAGCACAGGAAATGTGGGAAGTCCTCAGAGTCACTCATGAAGGAACAGAGGACGTAAAGCGTGCTAGGAAGAACACTCTCATTCAGGAATATGAGATGTTCAGAATGCAACCTGGAGAAACGATCTCTGATGTTCAAAAACGATTCACTCATATTGTGAATCATTTAACAGGGTTGGGTAAGACTTTTGATACTGATGAACTTAATGTGAAAATTCTGAAATCTCTGGACAGGTCTTGGCAACCAAAGGTGACTGCCATCTCGGAGTCTCAAAATCTTACTCAGATGTCAATGTCAATCTTGTTTGGAAAGCTCCGTGAGCATGAACTTGAGCTGAGGAGATTGACTGCTGAAGAGGATCAAGGCAAAAGGAAAACTCTAGCTTTCAAGTCTGAAATATCTAAAGGAAAAAGCTCTAAGAGGATCAAAGAAGATGATTCTGATGATGAAGAAAGCATGAGCTTGATGACAAAAAAATTTGCAAAGTTCATGAAAGCAAAGGGAAAGGACAAGTTTCACAAAGATAGGAAAGAAAGTCCAGAATCTCCATCAAACGTAAAGTGCTTCGGTTGTGGAGAAAGAGGGCACGTAAAATCTGAGTGTCCAAAAAGCAAGAAAAGTGAAGACAAGAAGGAAAGAAAATTTCAAAGGAAAAAGAAAGCATACATAGCTTGGGAAGACAATGCATCTAGCTCAACAAGCTCAAGTGATTCAGATGAAGAAGCCAATATTTGTCTAATGGCTGAATCAGAAGATACTGGAAGCCAAGTAAGTGATTCCAGCTTTGAATCTAGTGAATTAGACTTGCAAAAGGCTTTCTATGAATTGTTGATTGAATCTGAAAAGCTTGATGCTGCACATAAAAAACTTAAGAAAGAGCACAATGAATTAAAATTGAATTATGAAAAGTTGCTTGATGATGAAGTTGTCTTAAGAAATAAAGTTAGTTCTTTAGAAACAAAATTATCTGATGCAAATGCTACTGTTGAACCTGTTGAATGCTTGTCTTGTAAGAATCATATGTTTAACATTGACACACTTGAAAATTTACTTTCTAAAGCAACCAAGTCTGTCTCACATGTTTTTAGAAGGAGCAATGTTAGAAATAAAGAAATGCATCATAAAAAGTCTAAAGTTAAGAGAACTCGTAGAGTTTGGATTGAAAAAGGAACAACTGTAAAAACCAAACTGCATGGTGTTTGTTGCTTCTATTGTATGAAAAAAGGACATACTTCAAACAATTGTAGAATCAAACATTTTGATGTTCCTGATGGAAATGTGCTTGGATTCCCATTATAAAGTAATTTGTCTCTAACCCTGAGGACCCAAATGAGATTGTGGGCACCAAACCTCTCTTGGATGGTTTTGCAGGTTAAGTTCTCAAAAGGAGAGGAGAGATCCATGGTATTATGCTTTCGGAAATAATGATCTAAGAGCAGGAAGTGAATCTATCAAATGGCATTCAAAGCCTTGGTTCGAACTCCATGTGATTGAGCTAAGTGTTGTTTGAACTGTGTTATTGCACTTTGTTCTTGTTATCTTTCTAATTTTCCATTATTTGATTACTGTTATATTCATTTAAATGAGTTGGTTGATAGATTTTCATTGGCATTTTTAGATAATTAAGTTATTTGATGATTGAATTGGCATTTCCGTTTCAAAGATGTTTTCTGTGGAGATCTATTTATATGCATGCCATATGAGCTATGATTTGCTCCGCATAAAGCTTGATTTCAAATTGTGAAAATCACTGTAGAATAGTCTTTAAAAGCAGTTGTCGGAACTGCATTTCCTTGTTTGAGTCAATTTTTCAGTTTTAAATTCTGGTTTGCCAATATTTCATGGATAAAATCCATTGAACCAAGATAAACAAAGTTATTGAATTAAATCTGATTACTGCATATTGTTGTTTTAATTTTTATATATGTTATTTTATATGCAGAGTTGAATTCATTGGGTTGAACAGATTAGGATATGAGAGTGCATGAATCATAGTTGTTGTTTTGAAAGTTGTAAATTGTGTTGTCAAAGTTATTTTTTTTTTAACTGATTGTGCTAGCTGAAATGCTTTCATGTCAAACCTGTAGCAGCTGTGATCATTTCCATTTAAGCTACTGTTGCATTCATTTTAGTTTATAAATTGGTTGCTTAATCATTGATATCTTAATTGTTTGAAAAGTGGTTATTGATTTCGTGGGTTAATTGAGTATGCTAAAAACTAAATTTGAATTGCATATTTAAGGGGGTATCTTTACTTTATGAACTTAGAAGAGAGTTAGGAGTGTTAGACATATCTTAGAATCAAAATCTATGCAAATTTTTGCATTTTTCGTAAACTTAACGCTTCATAATCGATTATCACTAAGTTATAATCGATTATTCATGCATCAAATTCAATTCTGGAAAATCTTGAGCAGATAATCGATTATCATTATGCATAATCGATTATCACGCTGACAGTTTCAAAAATAGAGCCGTTGGAGCATCCCATAACGGCTATAAACGACCATAAACGGCTAGTTTTTCCATTTTTCTTATAAATAGCCCCTCATAATCGATTATTAGACACTCCTTTGCACCCAAATACTGCTGAAATCAAATCTAGAGCTCAAATCTTCTTCATTTCCCTTCACCTTCCCAAAATCTCTTTTTCCCATTCTTCCTCCATGGCTGACTCAAGAAGGCACCGTCGTAGAACAGCTGGAGCCTCCTCTTCTTCTCAACCACGTCTTGCAAACATAGATGGATGGATTTCAGATCAAGGGAAACATGCAGACTTTGTTAATTCTTGGCAAGAAAGGAAGATCATGGCGGTAAAGTTTATTCGTCTTGACTTTTTCCGCTTCTATGGCTTTCAATTTCCAAACACTTTTGCTGAGCAGGGGTTAACGCATCTGTTAGAACAAAAAGGATGCATTTATCCTGATCTTATAAGAGTCTTCTACTTCAACTTGCGCTATCGAGATGGGATAATATCTACTAAGGTCAAGGGAGTACGCATCATTTGAGATGATGATGTATGGACTAATGTTGCTCAACTTTCCATTTGGGATGATGCTGTCAAAGTCCATTTAGGACTTGAAGATTTCAACCGGATGATGACTTTTCAATCCTTCCTACGTCATCCTGACCGGCAAACAAATAGAAGGCAATTACTGGTTGGAGGTTTTAAAGTTGAAGAAAGATGATCCACTACTTGATTGTCTGGATTTTATGTCCTAGAGCAACCAACCATGCTCAATGCTCTGAGCAGGATTTACTTCTATTGTACGGGATTCTAAATCACATACACATCGACTGGCCTGCTCTCATTGCTGACACAATGGTAAAAGCCAAGAAATCCCATTCATATCAACTTCCCTATGCTCTTCTTATCTCTAGGATTTTAGAATTCAAAGGTGTACCTGTTGAAGGAGAACTAGTTCAAAATATTGAAGCTGTGGGATCAGAAATTGGAGATACAACCTTTCGTCAAATGGGATTCATTACTAGAGGAAGAGTCCTTATTCCCAAAGATGATGATCATCCTGATGTAGATGAAGATGATGACATGGACACTCATATGGCTGACCCAGTAAGTGCTGCTGCTCCGTCTGATGCTGGACCATCCAACATACCCTCCTCTTCCTCAACTTCTATGGAAGAACATTTTGCAAGGTTATCTAAACAATTGGAGGATATGAGTCTTGCACAAAAGACTCACTTTGAGGAGATTTATGAGTGGCAACGATCTGTTGATGAGTACATGGTTGATCAATTTCTTGATCTTGATGTTCGTCTATCTAACATCGAGAATCATCTCAACATTCAACCTCCCGAGAGATCTCTTAGTCCTGAGTTTTAGATATAGGTTCTATGTTAGACTGTTTTGTTGTTTACTTGCCATTTCATCTATGTTATAATTCTGTCTGTTATGTGTCTTCTTATAATGTAATCTTTATTTTCATAAATAAAATGATCTCTTGATTATATGCATCCTTTGATTAATTGAGGGGGAGATCATATTTAGGAGGAGCCTTTAACATCCGATCTTTTTGCTTCTGATCAAAAAGGGGGAGAAGAATAATACAAGAGGAGAAGTATAAATTATTACAGGTATTGCTAACCTTGTTGTTGTTTGTTAGCTTGTATGTTTTGCAGGTAAGCCAAACTTGCTTTTAAAATTGAATTTTTGATCATCATCAAAAAGGGGGAGATTGTTACCAATAAGGAGTATTGGTAAATCTTGAAGAAATTTGTTTTGATGATGCTACAAGAAGTTTTAGTTGCAGAAGATATTAGAATTAGTTAAAAGCAATTTGTAGAAATTAAATGTAGTAGGAAATTCTTGTAAACCTTGTAAACTTGCATTTTTAACTACAATAATCGATTATGATTAAGCAATAATCGATTATCACAAGTCATACTTGAATAATCGATTATCACTTCATATAATCGATTATCACATTTTTGAAAACCTATAACGGACTTGAATAATCGATTATCACTTACAATAATCGATTATTCATGGCAGTTGGGAGCTGACCTTTGGCACTCAGTGTACTTGGCTATATATTTTGTTTTGGAGAAATTAGAAAGCAACGTTTTTTGAACTGAGAAAGCTTAGAACACTGTGTGTTAGAGGAACGTTCTCAGAAAGCTTTTTGTTCATTGTTCCCTTGCTTGGTCTTGTGAAAGGAGAGGCTCGCGTATCGTGTGTCGATAGTCGGAGCAGACTCTCTTCAAGTTAGCAAGGTGCTCTGCCTGGTCTTGTGAAAGGAGAAGCTTGTGAATCGTTGGTCGATTGCTGAAGCGGTTCTCTTCAAGTTGGTAGAGTGGTTCTATTCATTTTATTCTTGTTCATTATCTTGTAATCTGTTAAACAATTTTTTAGTGAAAAAGGTTAATCACTATTTATAGTGATTAACGACTGGACGTAGAATCTTTTGATTCGAACCAGGATAAAATTTTGTGTTGATCTTCTTATTCCCTACACTCATTTTATTTTACGTATATCAACTGTTTGATTAATTTTCTGAAAGAAAATTATTTTTACTAAAAGGACCAAATTAAGTTTAATTGTGATTGAATACGCTTTCCACTCTGAGTGTTAATTCCGCTGCACTATACTATTCGAAAAATACCCCCTCTGATACCATCAGTTAAGTGGTTGCACCTTAAGCTTTAATGAGATATTTTGATCATTAATCCCTACTTTCATGTGCTTAAAGTAGTTGGAAGAAGTCTATGCATCAAATGAAGACACTAGAAAGCAAGGAAAGCAAGAAAAACAACAAAAATGAAGAACCAGAATTTTGCTGAAGCTAGCCTGGGCGCCCCTGGTTTATGGGGGCTTGAGCGCCAATGCATCATGACTGTCGTGCGCCTGAGCCCCCCTTCTTCTGGGGGCTTGAGCGCCAACTTTGCTGACAGGGCTTATTTGTCTTATTTAACTCAGAGGCGCGAAGAGATTGAGATCTATTGTTGTCCAAACACGACTTCTCTCGTTTGGAGCTCTTGGAGGCGAGCTAGAAGATGTGGGGACAATCCTTCTTCGTCCTTGGGTCTTCTTCCTTCTTCCATTTCCACCATTGTTGTAAGCTTGAGTTCTCCATTCATGGAGAGATAATCTCATTGTTGTTGGGGGATTGATGTAGCCATTGAGCTCTTATGTAAACTACTATTTTTTGAATGAATATATGTCTCTTTCATTGATTGTTAGTGTTTAATTTCTTCTCTTAATGCTTGTTGTGAAGTTGCTACCCATGACATGATTTTAGGGTTTGCTTGATATTGGGAAATGTTGGGTAAATCTGGACTTGGATTAAACACCTAAAGGAAATAGTATCTAGGGATAGAACTAGGACCTTTGGTTGTCTTAAATCTCAATTCTTAATGTGAAAATAATTGTTAGGTTTTCCAAGGGATTGGAACCTAATGAGGAAGTCTAGACTCTCTCTACCAAGGGATTGGGTTTGAGTAAATTAGTAGATTGCATTGACATATTAATGAAGAGGAAGTGAGTTACCATACATAAGAGTGAAGCAGGTGAAATCATACTCCAATAATATCATTCCATATCATTTCTAATCTTTCCATTTCGAAGTGTTTGAGTATCTAAGATCACTTTTATCATTTATGTTGAATGTTTACTTTAATTGCACAAAAACCCAAATTATGGAATCATTCTTTAGTCTAAGTTAGTTGGAAATTACACGATTGTTTGGTGACACGAGTCTCTTGGGAAACGATATCCAGTCTTACCGGTTTATTACTTGAAACAATTTGGTACACTTGCCAAATTCTTGATAGTAATCATAATATTTTATGGTTGGAGATTTTCATCCCAGTTATAGGGACATTCATAATGTCAATTATAAAAAGATGATGATAGTTTTCTTTCTATGCTTCACAATGAGGATTTTCCCAATGATAGTAAGAGACATTTTGAGACTCGACAAGGTAAGAAGTGTTGGTTTTATAAGATGAGGAGGTTCACTGGGTAGATACAACACTGATAAGACCTAAGCCCAACAACAAAATGGATTGACACTACTCTCAATACAAAACCTTAAGGCAACAAATTAATGGATCTTCATCCTTATATGGTGCTCCACTTTCTCATTTTAATCCAATGTGGGATTTAGACTCACACTTGGATTCACAACAAATCTACTCCTCAAGGGTGAGTCCCTTCTACATTGGTACACTTCCCCTTCAGTGGAAGCATTCCCAATCACAAGTACCCCTTTTTGTACCACTATTCATCTTAACGGCCTGGAACCCCTTTTAGGAAGATTTTTTATATAGGGACCATATTGTACTCGTTTGAGCTGGTCACCAAGACTAACCTGGCTTTGGTACACTGTTGGATTTATTAGAGGAGGATGTTCATTAGAGAGATACAACACATATGAGACCTGAGCTCAATCACATAAGGGATTGACACAACTCTCAACCCAAAACCTTATGGCAAAATGAGTTAATAAGTCTTCATCCTTATACGGTGTTTCACTTTCTCATTTTTATCCAATGTGGGACTTAGACTCACACTTGAATTCTCAACAGGAATATGCATGAGATTTAGTGACTACTTCTTCCTAATAATGTAGTTTTGTCTTTAGTGATAGTAAGACATATGTTTAGTTGTGTGATGCTTGATATGACAAGTATGATTATTAGTTTGTAGGTGAGTTAAGATATGGTTGATGATTAACCTATAGTCTCATTAGGAAATAAACATCATTTTTTAATGTCGAGAACTAACATTGTGGTTGTTGCATTCCTATTTATGGTTCTTTATCAATTAATATTTTTATTTTGACGAGTAGGGTTTTTAGGTTGGGTTTAATGCTATTTATAACCATAATAATGTATTTAATTGTCTTTTTTTACATTACCTTGAGGAATTTAGTGTTTCTCAATTGTAGTTCCTTAGTATACATTTGCACTATCTTGTTACATAATTGACATTCACTCATATGTTTAACATGCTTTTTCATACATTTTTTTATGTGATAATATGAGGTAATTGATCATTTTTCGATCTTGTTGATGAGTTTGAAAATTTTATATTCTTGTTTGGTGCATCTTTTAATTAATAAATCATCATATTAAATCATATAATATTATTATATTGTTGTACTTATATAAATTGTTAAACTTCGTATAAAGATATCAGTAACACGTTTGATTTCATTACATTCTTTCTTAAAATAATCCATGAAAAACTCACAAGTTTTTCCATGTTTTTAATGAATTCTAAGTGTGCATCAAATAATTGTTATAAGAATGTTTCATGAAGTACTCTCCTTGCTAATGTCTCATATTCCTAAAAACATGGATTATAGATTTATATGTTTAGCTTGTGTTGGCACTTAAAAAGGATTCATTAGTAATTATTTTTGACAATTAATAATTTATGTATGAGTTCATGACATTAAATAGCTCAATTAATAATTTATGTTGAGTTTCTTAGAGTTAAAAGAATTCTAATCAAGGTGATTTTGAAAACAAAGAGAGGTTATGTTTACTATATATGTATATAGCATATAATTGTTGTATTAAATATGTTTTTAATTCCTTAATTTTATGCAAAATTGGAATTCATCTACGTCCAAAACTTTTACATATTTTGATTTCTAAACTAAAAAAATGAATAGATATAATTTTTAACCTAATTTAGTTAAAATTTATTGACGTGTCAAATGTATCATCTAATTGATATTAAAGTGAAAACTTATCAAATAATATAAATAATTCAAAATATTAGTATAAAACATATTTCACATATAAGAAAATAATTAATATAATTTGATTAAAAAATTATATTAGTTCAAAGTTTGAAAATTAAAATATATTGAAATTTAAAAAAAAAATTCAGTCTGCATCAAAGATAAATTGTAAAATAGTTATCCTAAAAGTTATAATATAACTTAAAATTATTTTACATTTAAGTCAAATTTACATATAAATAGAATTACTAATTGCTAGACAATCCATATTGCAAATAGAAGGAGCAAATCATTTATATAAAATAAAATTACCAAACACATAAAGTTAATATGGTTTTGAACATTTACTTTGTTATTTATTTATTTTTGGTTTTATATTGTTTTTGAAATTTCGAATTTCTAGAGAAAAAGAAAAAGTATGAAGGTGATGGCTTCTTGAATCTCTCGAAAGAGTTAAGATTCAAAAGATTATGTTTATATGTCGGATACACAAATCAAGAAAGAGAAGAGAAGTCCAAAGTTCAACATCATAGTTTCTAGAAGCTAAACTTCTCCCAATCTTCTTCTCCTTCTTTTCTTTGGTCAGAAAGAGTAGAATTAGGTACTGACACTGATTAATACAGCTATATAAGATTAATGACCCTTTTGAATGCTCATTTTTCTTTAGATTCACCAATATTTTAACATTAGTTTGTTCAAACCCTTAAATCCCACAATAAATTATTCTATTCCATTCAAATTAAGGAAAGATATAGTGATTTTTTTTATACATTATAGAATTACATATATTCTTCATCTTATTATAAAAAATATATATTTCATCCTTAAATTAAATTATAAATTATTTCATCTTTAAATTCTATAAAGTTATGCAAAATATTCTTTTTAATAAATAACATACAAACTATTTCTCAAATAATAAATGGTTATAATATAATAATTTTAAAATTCATAAATAAAATAATTTATAGTTTAATTTAGAGAACTAGATAAAAATAAATTTAAAATATTTTAGTGTCTTTTCTATCAGACTTTTCTTTACCAAAAATAATTATACAATTTGCGTCTTTTCCAAAACTGGCATAGGCAAAATGCTAAAGTTGTTGATTCTCATTATTGTTAGGCTTAGAAATTATTCTCTTTATTTTTCTTTTCGTGTACATCTTCGATTTAAAATCAATGTTTTATGATAAAACTAAACATGTTAATATTTAATTAAAATCATATTAATTGATATTTGAATGTGATTCTAGATTATCTAAACACATTACTACATTTTCTTTGCACGGAAGAATGATGTACATACACATTTGGTCTTACTTTTTGATTAAGCCTTAATGAAATAATAAAATAATAGGTTTATTAAAAAGATTGCATGTGTTAAAACTTGGGGAGAAAATTATAGCGTACACGGATCCAATAACCTATTTCTCTTACTATTCTTCGCGTCTTCGACTATTACTCTTAATTGGAGCACATTCTTCTAATCAGGGTTTAAAGCGCGTTAAACAACCTACAAAACTGCAAAAATTACAAATATGGTCAACTTATGCCTTCACATATATAATTCCAATTTTCAAATAAAGGCACAAAACCAGTGCCATACGTTTCATCCCTTTTTATTTCAAATATTTATCCTCTTCCTACATTTTATTTACAATTCTTCTAATTAAAATAATCCTATTTCATTGCAAAAATTATATATTTTTATTCAAATCTCGCAATTTGTTGCTTTTTAATATTTTTTTAATTGCAACAGTAACAAATAAAGAGACTAATATTTTCATTTGTAATAAATTGAGCTCCCGCAAAAGATTGAACAACAGTTTTTTACTTGATACCTATATGAGAGGTGTAACAAGAACGAAATATTCTATTTAGTAATAAACATCTTAAACCCTAATTAATTATATATGTGTGATTCATCGTTTCGAATAATTGGTATGTCTTAATTACGATACATATTCTAATAATATCCACGGTTTGCTATTTTTTTTAGTTTTTAAAGTTTTATTATTTTAATTAATTCATTACAAGAAAATGATTTTCAACATTAATTTCTAGTCATTCCTAAAATATTTGATAATTAGTTAATAATGTCAAATTTGTGTGGCAATGAGTCTTAAAACTATAAACATTAATTCATTAACTTTTCAATGTCAAACTCTGTGTACTGTGAAGTTAGATGCTATCTTTTCTTTCATTAAAGAAGCTTCTCATCTCAATCATATTGTTATTATTTTTCATCAAATAATATGATAATGAAAATCTATCGCAATTTTATAAAATTAATTTATAAGATAAAATTTATATCTATTTATATATTATAAATTAATATTATTTTTAATTGATATAGAACTTAAATGTCTACTTTTAATTTTTATCATTCTCTTCTTATTAGTATGTTTTTCTAATAGAATACAAATACAAAAGAGAAGATATGGAAGAAATATGATACGTAGATTCTCATGTGTTATCGGAATAAACTTAGTGCTTTTTCTTTCTTCTCTCAAATTTGTAAATTAAATATATGTAGCTCAATCAAAAATGGAGATGAAACTAAATTATAATACATAAAATATAGTTTTATATCCGTTCAAATATGCATGTGCGAGATCAATGCCTCTACTTTAATATTACGACTTAAGTTCTTTATTTTACGTTAGGAAAACGTGCAAATTATAAAATCAGTATTAATAAGTGAAGGTAAACTTACATTAAAAATTAAAAATTAAAAATTAAAAAATATGATAACATTATTTAGATCTATACTAATTTAAACAAAAAGTAAAAAAAAAAAAACAAATCCTATATTGATTTAACTAAATATAAATAATAAATTTAATATTGAAGTCAATTAAATTAACAATATTGTTACTATGAGCTTATAGTCGACCGATCGGATACGGTGACGAACTAGATGGAAAGAACCGAACCGTTGACATGCGAGAAAGCGTCACACAGTCGCTCGGTCTCGACAACAGTTGAGCGGAGTTGAAGTGCAATTAATGCTTCAACGGCTATTGTTCAGTGGGTTAAGGTTTGCATTGATGATCATTAAAAGGTAAATTAATTGGTCAGATTCTTATAAACCCACTTTGATTCATAATTGAATTACTAAGAAAAAAAGATTCTGACTTGAGCGTAGTGTATTCTGCAAAAGTCACCCCCAGACACCGAGTAAGGAACGGAACGGACGTTCGGCGGAGACAACAACTTCATACAAGCGTCATCCTCATCCTATTTCAGCCGAAACAAATACATTTAATAAATGTTAAAAATAAATTACATTAGTGTCATTTAAGTAAATAATTTTAAAATTAACTTTAAATTATAAATATGAAATATAAGTAAAATTAGTGTGAACTTAATTAATTTTAAATAAATTATATTAACTTTGATTTAGTTCATATTAACTTAAATAAATGTTAAAAATAAATTAAAATAACATCTAATTAATCTATAATGACTTATATAAATATAAATTTAAAATTAAATAAAATTAATGTTATTTTGAAATACATTAAATACTTATAAACATTAAAATTAAATAAAATTAGTGTCAACCTAATTAACAATATTTTTATATTAAATAAATGATATTAACCTTGACTTAATTCATATTAACTTAAATAAATGTTAAAAATAATTTAAACTAACATCTAATTAATCTATAATAACTTATATAAATATAAATTTAAAATTAAATAAAGTTAGTGTTGTCTTGAAATACTCTATCTTATGTTCAATTTTATTATATTTAAGTTTGATTTCAACCTAACAAAGTTGACTTAACCTGAATCTATTCTCTGTAGACTATATATAATTAATGTCATAATGTAGTATCTAATTGAGAATAATATTATTATAGTGATTCCTTCCGTTAAATGTATATGCTTTTGACGTAGTTAATGAAAAAAAGTAAGTTAAATGTTATATTAGCCACTAATAATTAATAGCATAACAAAATCTCATAATATCGAATATATATATATATATATATATATATATATATATATATATATATATATATATATATATATTTATATATATTATATCATTGATAAAGATTGTGTGTAAATGATTTCTTTTGTGGAAAATTAATGATAGTCACTAAAATCTATTATTGATGGTATATATGATTCCTGAGACAAGCATGAGAACGGTTATAAAGAATTATGTAACACGTTATCTTACTCTTTTTGAAACAGTCATTACAACCTTCACCTTTACACACCATTCCTACCTATAATCTTATTATTATGCTAAAGACCAACTTAATCAAAGCTGCCGTTCACATCTTTTTTACTAGTATGGATAGGGTATAACCTTATAAAGATACTCCAATTTTTTATATAATAACAAGTCTTCAAAAAACATAGCACCAATTTTTTTATTTTATTTTATCATATATAAAATATAAAATTGAGAACGACAAAATTTAATTTTAACTTTATTATTTAAATAATAAAAAAAATACCCCTTTGGCATGATATCCTTTAACATTTAAAGTAACCAACCAAACCCTAAACTTAGTTAGTCTTTCTAAATCCTCCTTGGCAGAAAGTGATATTTTCAGGTATACCAACATAATACTACCCACTCTCTTTCATTAGAAGAAGAACCATTTTTATATGCTCTTAAATAAATGAAACCGGGACAAAATAATACAAAAAGCAAAGACCATATAATATAATTTGATTAAACTTGCAAAGCAATTCACCCTTTATATTTATTTATATAGATTGTAGACTTAAAAAATTCATCTACTAATTAATTAGGAGTCCCAAAAGCAACCCAATCTATACAAATCCCACTACCACACCATTTCATACAGAAACCAGCTAGCCCCACCACAAACTCAAAACTCATTACCACTTCAAGAAAGCAAAACCGTGGAGAAAAAAACCTTATAATTTCCACAGAATATACATCATAAAAAGAATAAACACTACAACAATCTCGTCCTCTTTAATTACAAATATACCCGCCCCAAAACTACCAGAACATCATGCAAACAAACCAAAGATGAAGAACATCAAGTACCAATAAAACAAGGAATATAATAATAATGAGGAAATATTAAATGGATTAATAATTAACAACTAATAATAATATTGCGCTGAAAAAATCAAAAGGGGCGCAAATTCCGACCAAGCCCATTGACATTGGTGAAAAGTCCAACCAATTCTGGTCTGTAAGGCATGAAAGACTTCCTCTTGTTCTCTTCCGCATGATGCTCCGTAACGACTGTTCCGTTCTGAGGTTTCACTTTGTTCGTCGGAATCTGAAACACCATTTGCTTCTGTTGTTGTTTTTGTTGTTGTTTATCTTTCCCTTCACTGTGGCTCCTCAGAAGCAAATCCCGAAGCTTCCACCGTTTCGATGCGGACCCCGTCGAGTTGCTCTTTTTCCGTTCCCTTCCGACGGAGTTCGGAGTCCACACACAGTACGCGCCTTCCGCCACCCCCTCCAAGTCAACGCTCTCGTCCGTTGACGACGAGCACGACGCCGTTTCACCCTCCTCGAACATTAGCTTCCTCAGAGGGAGACGACGCCGTCTCACTGTCCCCTCTGGAGTTGTAGCGGTACTACCAGTAGTGTTCGGAACACTCAAAACGTCGTCGTGAGAGGGAACGCCGAAGATTGGGTACATGGGCTTGATCTGGCCGTTGTAGAAAATGTCGTCCGCTGAAACCGGAGAAGCCAAGTCGTGGGAAACAAAGGCGAACTCGAAACTGTTGTCATCGTCGTCGTTTTGAGCCGTGGACTCGTCGTTTTGTACGGAGAAGTCGTTGTTTTGCGCGGTGAAGTGGTTGTCGTCGTCGTTTTCCCACGCCGGAAAGAGCGCGTCGTCGTCGGAATGAGAGTCGCGGCGGAGCTCCTGAATTACCCTGGCGGCGATCTCCGCGAGTGTCTCCGAGGAGTAGCTGCTGAAACTGGGAGACGGGGATGCCTTTTCGTGATGAAAAGAAGCTTCTTCCACCTCCACCTGCGGCCGCTGCTGATGCTGCATCGTTTTGAAATTTGGAAATGCGATTCCGTTCGCACCAATGGGGAAAAAAGAAAAAGACAAAGCGATATATGGAGAGAAAGAGAAAAGGGCTTGGTTTTGGTGAAACGAAGGAAAGTGTGGTGGGTGGTTCGGGTGTGGGATATATAGGACGCTATCGGTTGTGGTGGTGGTGCAGACAAGATTTTTCTTTTTCTTTTTCTTTTTTTCTGAATATAGCTTTTATTGATTTTGATTGATTATTCAATTCGTATTATCTACAAATTTCTTCTACCTTTATCTAGTCTACAATTTCGTGTATACGTTTATTATTTGTTTTACTTTCCAATAAATATAAATACAAATACGCGCATAAAGGAAAGGGAAAGGAGGAATTTGAGGACTTGGGCAATGTAAAGTTTGGTACGTGTGAGCCCAATAAATCGGCTACTTGTATGAGTAAACTTGTTGTTTGAGTGACACGTAAGAGGTGTTGAGATGGTGACGCGTGGAGTGTGACACGTGTAGGCATGTGGGTAAGGTGCAGCGATGGAAACGGCGGTGGATGAAATAATGAGGTGGTTGATGAAGATTGATTAAGGATTGAGGATTGAGGAAGGAGATGATTGGGTTGATTTAGGATTTATGTAACGTAGCCACAGAGAAGGAAAGCAAAGGAAGCAAAAGGCATTGTCGTCACGGACTTTGAGCAGCAGAGGAAGGGAAGCTAGACGTGTGATGAAGAGGTTCGTTTTGAGTCACTGTTTTGGTGATGATATAAAGATGAACGTGTGTGGAAGGTAAAACACCACCACCAATCCTATATCCTCATCAGACAAATTGCAACTAAACCACCATCACATTCACAATCAATTTTTTCCTCTTCCAGGGAAAAAGACAACTCATATGCTCACCGTCACAACCTCCACCTTCACTTTTCTATACTCATTAATATACCTGAAAACGATCACATACATTATTTTTTTCCTATGCGACACCGTTAAACATTTTTGGACCTTTAATTTTAAAATGTCTAAAACTAAATTTCACATTTTAATTATCACGTTATTTTGGTGGCACGTTCCTTGGTGAAAAAGGTTGTCTGAGAGGTTAATATTTTGGAGCTTGGGGAAGGCTAAAGTCAGAGTCTTTACACCGAAATCAGAAATTTTATATTTTTTGAACTAATAATACATGACATGTTTTTATTGGATAGACGTAGAAGAACATCAAAATCTTTTCTTTTGAAAGTAACGTCCTTTAATTATATGCAATTAGTTTGGTAGCTTGTTCCACAAACAAAACAAAGTCAACTAATAGAGACTGGAGTGAGATTTCCAAACAAAATAAAAAAAAGAAAAAACTAACACAACAGTGGACTGTGTTTGTGAAAGAAATTTAGAAGTAATAATATATTTTGATTTTTTGCAGAATCAAGAGGAAGCAATGGAGGACGAAGTTGACAAATACAAGCGTTTTTTGTTCACATGTAATTTGATAGGAATCATTGAAAAGCATGATAGTTCTCTTGTTTAAGCGTCCAGTTAGCGTGTGAAAGACAAACCGAGGAAAGTGGCTACTTAGCCCAGAATCAAAAAGATTACCAAAAGATCATTACTTGTGTGATCGCGGTGGATGCCACAAACCAATGTTGTGTGATGTTCAACACCCACATGGCTAGATTCTCACTTGATGATGTGGCACGACTTCATTGGCTGACCATTTCCATCATTTTCTATGTGATGTCATTTCTACTGTCAGGGTGATATAAACCTTTTAAGCATTCCAACAGTATCTATACCTATGATATTTGATTATTTTATAGAAAAATCACATTTTACCCAGAGCATTCAAGATATAAATAAAGAAAATTCTCTCCTACTTACACTATTTCTTAATGTATATATTCAACATCTCTCTTTTGTCATAATCGTATACATATATATGATTCTCTAAATGAGATACTAAACATATCTAATATGTATATTCTAGTTTATCAACAATGACTATAAAGTTATGCTCTTAAATTGATCTAGTTCATATAATGATTGCATCCAAGCTCGGATGGTTATAACTCTAAAAGCAACATAACTTTTTTTTGTTACTTGCACTAGCCGAGCTTATGCGGGTAGAATAGTCTCAAACTCTAACTATGTCAAAACTTCTCTTTTAAAGTAGAGTTTGTGTTTTATGATTTAGAAAACTGAAATTATTTTATATTATTATTTATGTATATAAGTTGTTGGAAATTTTCAATATATAAATCAGTGTAAATTTTATTTTATAATTCAGTTTTATAAAATTAATTTAAATTTAAAATTTACTTTTTAATTTAATATTAAAGTCATATATTAAAATTTGTTATTTATTAGATTTATTATTATATGCTTAAATTCACTTCTTCTTGACATAACAAAAAAAAAGGTGATAATAAAAAACAACTATTATTAATATTATCTTAAAAGAACAACTCATTAATATCTATCTCATATTTAAAGTCTCTTTTTTAAAATAAGATAAATCATAATAATAAAAATTTATTAATATTATCTTAAAATCAGCAAAGAATGGACTCTAAGCATATAGAATAACAAAAAAAATCTCCACACAAATTAGGTAACAAAAAACCTTCATTCCCAGAAGTACTCTTTATTAAATCCCACATCTAAAGCAATAGTTCACGAGTGTCAAGGTTTTAAAAGCTGAATGAGTTAGAAAGAGAAAGAGCAAAATGGTATTTAGAAAAATAAGGGGTGTAGGAACAAAATTGTGGAGGTGTAGAAAGGAAAAACCTATATTATTGAATTCGAAATAGAAGAAAAGGATTGATTTTAAGCCGATGGAGAAGGATGGTACCGAATAAACTATGATTGAAGCGATTAATAAATGTGGTTGAGAAAAGCACGGGGCAAAATATATGCTTGTTTATTTGAATGGGTAAGGGTTATGATCAATCAATCAGAAGATTTCGTAACAGCTTGCGTAAAATAGATCCTTGATGTAATGAATAATAAAAACTCTTATTCATTCATGATCATTTATTGCATTTTTTATTACTTTATTTATTATATGATGGCATGGCATGGATTAAACTTTGTGAGTAAGCAAAAGGGCACCGCGATAATTAATGTTAAACAACAAATAGCGTGATGTGTTTTACTAGTTTCCTATCATTCCAAATAATTTTTACTATTTTCGTGTAATTTCATACCTCTTCGTCATTTTGAGATTCATCTCATTTCAATTGATTTTCCGACAAAAGTTATTAATATAGATCGAACTCGGATGAAATTGCAGGAATCAAATATTTGAGATTTCAAAGTTTACGTTCAAGAGATCTTAATCGAAGTTCCGGCGATTTGTTCTAAATCTTCTAAATCAAGAACAACTAATTATCCATTGAAGAGCTCAATCAAACTCTATTATGTTTGATGATCGAAAGTTTGAGTAGACTCTATTATAAACAGTCTAGTAGTGCCATAATTAATACATACTCTAGTCAACATTTATTAGATGTGTTTCTCTTAACATTTTTTTTTTTACTTTTTGTTATTTCTAAGACTTAAGTTCTATATAGCGAGACTCTTGTAGATTAACATGGTGACAATAATTGGTTTAAGATTCTCTCTGTATATAATCTTCTAAAATCAATAAAGTTTTTTTTATTATTATTAAGAACTCCGCAGTTGGTACTTTATGCGTGAGAACAAGAAAACATATTAAAAAAGTTGAAGAAATGACCACTAAGTTTAATATTAATAAAGTCTTTTTTTATGATAATAACTTTGTCCTTATATAACAAGATTGTAATGGGAATATAAGGAGGCAAACATATCAACGTCTATATCTTTGAACGAGAAGACTAACATGATCAACACAGTTAAAAATGTCATAATTTTATATCTTGATGATTAGGCACTAAGAAAAGTCTGCACATTTCAAGCATCTATAAAAACATCCCAAGCATCCACACAATCTATTAACATTTTGCATTTAACTTTAATATTCTTGTTAATGTGGAACCAGCATAGGAGGTTGGATACGTCAAGAAAAAAAATGCTAATTTCATTTACTAAGGCAAGACTTTTATCAATGACAATGACTTGAGAGGACATATCCGATCGTAAAAATAATCCTATAAGTTTTTGAAGGGCCCACATGAAGTTATTTTCTCGTTCACTTCCTAATAACACAAAGGTAATTGAGAAAGTCAATCATGTGGATGTCACACCTACAGTTTCAAGCAAAGATAATATATATATATATATATATATATATATATATATATATATATATATATATATATATATATTATAGTTGGTTTTTTAAGTGTTGTCTATCAAGAATACAATGCTAAAAGCATATTGCAATTTTACTAAATTAGGGTGTGTCAAAAAAAGATTGGTCACAATGTATGGAGACTGATTAAACCTACTTTAATGAATATAATTATCATACAACAACAACATTAACTGTTGCCTTTCAGTTCTACATCCTATTTGTGATTTCTTGTGTGAATATCGAGCATTATATAATTGTTTGATCATTGGGACATTCTTCTCATTGTTCTCTTTTAACATAAGTAATATGTTAGTCAACTACGTTAAACTTTTGGTCATGTCAATAAGCATGGAATGTTCATTTGATTTCAATATGCTAACATAGGAGTGACCAATTGATTTATTATCCAATTCATGATGATGACTACCACATAATACCTTCAAAACTCAACATTCTCTAAATTTACCCCTTAATTTAAAGGGACAGTCATACTGTCTTGTGCTAATTACAGTGACGTCCAACCCTTGCTTGTATTTCATGTATTTACCGCCCCTTTCACAACCTATTGTTCATTTGTTATGTCAAACCTTAATATGACTATTACAAAATGAAGACTAAAGACCATCGACAAAAGGTTGTCCCCTCTAACGAATTCATCTTCATTTTCCAAATATCTAATTATATTGGATTCTTCCATCTTCAATTATTGATCTACCTCATTGGATATTTTACTTAAATATTCCATCTATCTAAAGTGATTGCAAACCAACTTATAACTTTTAGTCTAACCACACATTCAAACAACAATATAACACTCCAAATTGTACAATTTGTAATACAATTTTATATTATGGATTGTAGAATTCGAAATGAAATTTTACGTTCTACTTATACAATCTGTAATTTAAATTGCATTACGAATTGTACAATCTATAATTTAAATATGCATTTCGAATTGCATAATCCAAATGGCAAGTATATATACTGGATTGTGTAAACTGAATTACAATTTACCTTCTAGATTATCTTCTAGATTTATATTCAAATTTATATAATCTAAAACGTAATTCTATGTCATACTATAAATTTATATTTCAAATTATATAATCTAAAATGTGTAAAATTGATATTTCTCAATTTCGGATCGTGTAATCTAAAATATCTATGAATTGCACAATCTGAAACTATAGTTCAAACACAAAAGAAAACTTACACATAGGGAATCAAAATGAATTGAACAATCTCGTCCTACCACCTCCAACTATTACCACACCTAGCAACCACCACCCACATGCACTCACCACCAAGTAGCACCACTAGCCACCAAAGAGACAAAATGCAAACAAAACAACATACCTAAACCATCCGACACTCTCTCCTTTTCTATTAATTTAAGTACGTGTATGGTTGAAATTATAGAAAATGTGGTGTAGGAAGAAATTTATAAGTTGGAGATGTAAGTGAATAACTAACCACACAATTAAATTTGGGCTTTTTTCAGCATATAATCTATGGTTTCGTCCTGCACCTCATTGTTTTCTTTCTGTACCCTAACTTTTATTACAATTCCTATTTTACTCCTACAAAATATATATAAATAAATAAATAATTTGAGATTTAAACGAATGTTAAAATTTGGTGAACAACAAAAATTCCACACATAACTTAATTTTAAAATTTAATAAACAAAATAAATTTCACATATAATAAGATTTCAAAATTTGGTAAATAAAAAGATTTATATTTTCAAAATCTGTACAAAAAGATTTAAACATTTAACCAAATTTCAAAATCTAATAAAGAAAAACGGATTGCTCGTCTTTCATCTCCTTGGCCTTATCTACAATGAAGGATAAGTAGCAGTCCAACACCATTTCCTTGTGCTTCTTGGGGAGGCTGAGCTCGAACGAGCATGGATTTGATACACAGTTTTCTTCACAATTTTATAACGTTTCATCTCTAAATCCTATCCAAACAAACCGACAACGGATAGAAATGGAACCAATCCAAAACATGTCACCATACATGTAAGTGATTGGTTAATATGAATTCATTATATAGTTTTAATTAATTGATGATGGATTATCTAATAATCATTAATTATATAGTTATAATTTTTCTTGTTTTTGCTCTATTTACCCTTTTTTTCTTTGGGGGCTAAAACAGAGGGAGAAAACCACCTTCTGTAAACACTAGACAAGAGTAACAGATCATATCAAGGAAACCATGGTCTGTAAAAATCGTAGAATCCACGGGAACGTTGACCTGACAAAATTTAATTTTTAGTCAAAAGAAAAAGAAAAAAAAAATTGTGAAAGAACATTGAGCACACAGACATCACAAGGAAAGAGTGAAAGATTTTTTTTTTTTTTTTTTTTTAAGAAAGAGGATAAGGGAACTTACACTTTACATTAGCAATATGAGAAGGATTTGAAAATTGAAACCTATAATGTGAAGTGAACCGTGGGACTTGTCATGTACCATTTAATCAAAAGCTATAATTATGACAACCCGACATAATACAAGTAATTCACATTTGTTATTTTTCTTTTACAAGTATAAAAACTTGTTTGTAATAACTATATTATTAAAGGAATGTTTTTTATGTAAAAGGAAATAATTTTCAAAGAGATTCACAATCAAAAACCTAAAATAACTTTAAAATAATAAGTTTATAGATTCTTATTCCTTAAATTTCTTATTTTTACTTGCTGGAACTAAATTCATATTTATATTTCCAACAGTTATAAGGGTTAACATACCTTATAATAAATTATAATAATATCTTAAAAATTTGCAAAATTATATATGTGATAATGAAGAAATAATATATTCGAAGAGAAAAAAGAAAATTAGTCTGTACAATATGAAGGACAGTGGGTCAATGAGACCATCAGAGTAGAAAACTAGAAATTACAAAACAAGAGAAAACAGGGTCAGATATGCTTTCAAAGCAGTTTCGTGTGTCATCTGTGTAAGTTTGGTTATGAAGTTTAGGGTTGTGTCAACCCAGCATTAGAACTCATGTGTCGTTGCTAAGCCATTCTTTGACCTTGTTTGTGTAGAAACCTTTGTTTCTTCTGAAAGAAAGAACAACTTTACCCGGTTAGATTATTGAAATAGAATACAAAATAAAAGTACAAAATTGACACAACAAAACAAAAAATAAATAAATTCTAGTGTATAATATAATGGAAAAAAGTATTTTCACAATCGCCCACTTACTTTTAACAATACAATATTCAATCAAAGTATTTAATAAAAAAAATAAGAAAAAATATTGTAATTTGGCTGTATAAAATGGAAGGGTTATGAACATCACATCATAATCATGCGTACCAGGTCTAAACAGTCGAGGATGGTTGCTAAATTCTTAAATTGACGATGACACTAAAATTTTTTAATTGTTAAATTCAGTTGCCACTTTTCCCATAGGATTGGAGCTACAGGTAAATTAATACTATTTTGGCATCTACTTCTTTGACCACTTAAATTAATACTAATGACATCTCTGTTGCCCACAGAAACTAATTCCATTTTGGGAATTTCCAGAATAATTAATCCAGAAGGGGAAAAAACAATTATTAGCTGTAGACTATTCATCCGTTTTAGATCTGGATCAAACTTAGAAACATCTAGTAATTAGAATAGGGGAGAAAAAACTGATTGTGTTGAGAAGGAATAATCCTACCTTTTCTCTGAAAGATTTGATGACTGCAAACAGCAACTTGTCACCTGCTATTTGTCTCACTCTTTGTATAAGTTCCTGTCGTGAAATCTTCTTCTCCTGCAAGATGAAGCAACCCATAATGAGAAAAACAAACAGGAAACACACTCAAACACAGATTCAAACAAGAAAAAGCACTTACTCTTTTATCTTTGTAGAACTTAGAGATTAGAGCAATATCACGAGCAGCCAAAACCTTTGAAAGCGCAGAAATCAGAGTTGGGAATGGCATCCAAGGGGAAGTAGGTCTCAAAAATTCTTCTTCACTCTTCTCAATGCCTGCAATCCAAAATACACCCATCATCTTAAACATTACCAAACACCATAGCAAAATAAAAACGCACAAACATCAATATTTTCGATTCAAAATGGAAACTCACCTTTGAAGCTTACAACATATGCAGGCAAGACATGAGTGTTCATGCGATTACTCCAAATCATGTACTTGCTGGGAGCTGAAAAACTATCCACCCCAGAATCATACTTCTCGGAACTCGGATAACATTGTTCTGTGCCATCGTCAACAAGCTCCAATCTCCCTAGAATAACGCGGCACAGTAGTGCGTGCCTCACACCGTCTTTCCCAACCACACACTCTCTAACACTGTCATAAACAAAAAGCCATGTTTTATTCAACTCAGAATTACATAACAAATTCTGCGTTTGAATCACAAAATTGTTTTTCAATCAGATTAACTATATAAAAAGCTAACTACGATGAGATCAAGGTTTAGATGCTTTAAAATTTACAATACAAGAGTTAAAATCTATTAATAATCTCAAATTGTCTCAACTCTTTATGCAATCCGAATCTACTTAATCAGAATCAATTCCTCAACCTCAAAAAATTTACTCTGAATTATTTTAAGATGAATCTTGAAAATATGAACGTGAAAGAATTAAAAGACGAACCTTTGGAGAGGAGCGTCATCGGGGGAGAGAAGTAGTCGAGGACCGTGGGCGTGGGAAAACCCGTGAGAAACGATGTCGTTTACGTCGTCTTCGCCGCGAGTTCCGTACCAAGCGTACCTGACGTTGGCATTCCCTTCACGCAGCTCCGCCACGGCCCTAGCGTGAAGCAGAAACGAGTGGAGCCGCGCCTGGGAAACGACGCCGGAACAAGCGTTTCGGTGAACGGAAAGAACCTCCGTTTTGGGCCCGAGCAGGCCCAGCCCACGAATGAAGCGTGTCTTGATAAGGTCGTGAAGCACATGAGCTTCCGGAAGCCTAACGAAAGAAGAGTGTTCTGGCGGCACCATTCCCGAGCCGGAAACAGTGCTCTCGCAATCTGAAAAAAGAGAATCTTGGTGGTGACGTTGAGAGAGTGTAATTTGTTCCATAGATGAAAGCAGAAGAAAAAGAATGAGTGATGAGGAAAAGTGAGTTTGGTATTATTATAGTATTTATACGTTGGTGGTTTTGTTGGGTTCTGTGTTGTGTTGTTTGGTTTAGTTTAGTTTGCGATGGGCGGTGCAAAGAGAGAGAGAGAGTGTTGGCGCTGCTTGTTTTGGAGAAAAGCCAATAGCATTTTTATGTGTCTATTATGGACGTTGTTTCAATTAAGTGTTTTAACCCACTTTCCGTTTCAGACATTCTATTTATTTACACTTACTTTCTCTAAAACTAATGCAATCCAACACACACTACATAAATAAATGCAACTTATCCAATAAACAAAGTTTTCGTCTCAGTTTTACCATTTTTTAACGTCGGATGCAAAAAATTAAAATAAACATTTTCAAATTATCAACATTCAAAATTTAATCTCAAATTTCACAACTATTACTGTAAAAAATTCCACTTTATAAATTTTTCTTTAGACAGAAAACGAAAAACCAGCCCATTCACGTTAAGCTTTCTCTGGTTACATGCAATAAGGAGGATAAGGCTCTTTCTTCCTCTGCACCCCTAGTTTTTTCTTCTTCTTCTTTTTTGTGTTTTCTTTTTCCAATTGGAGTTCGATGGCGTGGAAAAAAAAAACGAAATTGTCTATGGATAAAATGTTCTGATTATACAATTTGAAAATAACATTTTATTTTAAATTATGTAATTCTGAAATACACTTTTGAATCGTAATAAGGAATTCAAAATATATTTCTAAATTTGGAATAAGTAATATGTTTCTAAATAATGTCAGTTAAAATGTATTTTTAAATTACATATAATATATCTATAATTTATGTCAGTCAAAATGTATTTTTAAATTTCTTAATCTGAAATAGATTTTTAAATCTAAAAGTATATTTTAAATTGTGTAATTAAGAAAAAAATTACGATATTTAAATTCTCAATTATATAATTTAAAATATGTTTATGAAATGTACAAACACTAATATATTTTTAATCTTGAATTGTGTAATTAAATATATATATATATATATATATATATATATATATATATATATATATATATATATATATATATATATATATATATATATATATATATATATATATTGAAATTATACATATATTTTGAATATGTGTGTGTGAAAATTTATGGCTTGAATGAAAGAAAGAGTCTTAGTATGCGATTTTTTATTCTGTGTGTATAGTTTGGGAGCAAAGAAAATCACCTCTTGCCATGAAGAGAAGTTTTCTATGATAAGGATCCCATTTCATGAATATGCTAATTGACGTCAAACGTAGGTTTGGTCTTACTTTTAAAGTTTATGTTAAAATTCATTTTTTTTATAATATTGATTATTTTAGTTTTTATTATTTGTAATATATTTCATTTGTTTGGAAAATATAATTGATCAACTTTTAAGACTAAATTTGAAACTAAACATATATTACCATTACCGATTGTGGTTAGATTAATCTGAGATATATGTTGTTATAGAACTGTTTTCACTGAAAATAAATTCGTAAATTTATTCTAACTTTAAAACAAAAACAATTATAGGGATTATGTTTAGATTTGTAATCTTAAAATGTTCAAATGAATGAATATGTATTTAGACAGTTGCAATAGAAAATAATACTTTGATGTTGATTTTAACAAATAACCGATTATTATCTTTTAATATGAAGATAAGTTTTATATACATTAGTCATTTTACTGATTTATTTTCAAATAATTACTTAAATACCTTTTTAACTTTCTGTCGATAACTAAAAGTTATGTTATATCAACTGTTTAACAAATAATATTTTCAGTTGCTTATAAGCCTCAATTAAACCAATCCACTCATTCAAGTGTTTACTAGCACCTTACAAGAAAAACAAAAAAGTATAACTATGAAAATAAGAAAAAAAAAACATAAGAAATGATGGTTGAGTTGTGTTTTGAAGCACTTTTGCAAATACCGTTTGATAAGTGATATTCAGACTATAATTTTATATGACAAGTAATCAATTAATGAATTTTGCATATGATGAAATATAAATAGGTGCAACTTTAGAGTTTTACAAATTTACTTGTTTAAAAACACTTATAATTATACATATTCTTACATTAACTCTCCTTTGTTTTTTAAAGCAGAGAATGATGACGTGAAATGTAAAAATAATAGAGAGAAAGAGAAAGAATAAACACTATAATTTTATACAAAATTCTAACCATATATACTTATAATTATTCTATGGTCTCTTCTAGTTTCCTCTACGATGGGAATTATAGACTCTTTTGGTAACCTCATTTTCCTTAGCTTCTTTTTTATAATTTTTAAAGGATTATATTGTTTTTTATGTCTAGGCCCTAGATTGGATCTACATGAAAAATGTTTGATCTTGGAGGAAAGAGGATTTGTAGTTTTAGTGCTCTCAACAAAACTTTTAAAAAAATATTACCCCATGATGTAAATTCATCTTGTAAATTTTAAAATGCAATGTGTTTGTGTTTAAATGGATTAAGAAAGTCTAATGAAAATTTCCATTGAACATTAAGATAACTAAATTATCTAGATGTAAATGTTCACTTCAAAATACTCTAGAAGAAAGAAGAGGAGATGGATTCAGATAATGGAAAAGCAACATAAGAAAACAAGAACATAAAAAGTAAAGAACATAAGCTAAAAAATAAACTAATGAATAGAATAAAAGATGGAAAGACAAGAAGGGGAAGGAGAATAGAAGCAAGGTGGTCACGCCACTTGAGAAACAAAGCCACCTAAGATAAGTGGTGGTGCTGCCACTTAAATCTAGGTTCAAGGTAACACAATGAAGCTTCAAGAACACTCTTTAGAGCACTCTTTCATTCACTCAAAGGTTGAGCATAATAACTCTATTTCATTAAATGATCAACCTTTACAATTGGTGGAGAGACTTTCTTAATAAATACCAAAGAGGGAAAATGGTAACCTAGAAAAGATAAGGTATTGTCTAATAAATACAAAAAATAATCTTCTAGAAATAGTAATGATGAGGTAAGGGTGTGGTAAGAACACTCCTTCGGCTAGATTCCTTCTTGGCCCTTCATTCTTTTATAAAGGTGACAACCTCAAAAGGAAAGATGTCACTAACAATCTTATAAAATATAAAACACAAACATGAGTCCTACATTTATTTAGAACTAAACTAAGTAAACTAAGTAAGGTGAATAAACTTTCCTTCTAAATATGTTTATTTTCCCTAAGCACTTTTCTTCATCTTTGGTAGGGATTAGAGATTCATTACCCCACTTGATATTTTCCTTAAAGAAACTCAAACTTTTTTTTGATCTCATGGTATAATTTGTTCCAAAATGTACATCTCATTATCAAATGAAGGTTTGTATTGGAAAAAAAAATTTCATTTTCAAGAAGCATATAATTAAAATTTCTTTAAGACTTAAAAATATCCTTATATGTGGTGTAGCACTTTATATGAGATTCCTTATGGGAGTATCACTTTCATCTTCATCATTGAATGATAAGGGATTAACAATCAAGGCAGACTTAGAGATGGACTTCAAATTTACATCTTTGTCTATGATAAACATTTGACAATGACTAATCTTCTCTTTGTCTGATTTAGAGTTGGAGCTTGAGTCAAGCTTTTCCTTTGTGATTTCTTTATATTTGCATTCTAAGGAGTCTCATATCTCCTTGGCTGATCTAATCAAGAAATTTTTGTTAAAATTTTGCTTGAGAGATCTTTTAATGTTTTTTGTCCTTTGACCAACGAATCTCTTTGAAAAATGAAAGAGATAGACATTCCATGCGGTACAAAATAGAAATTTATATTCTCTTTATGCAACCTAAGGTTAGCTTACTTATATGTGCTTTATAATTTGAAAGCCTTCATTCTTTATCTTTAGACTACATAATGTTTTATCATCTGTTAAACGAAACACTTATGTATTACTTGACATGTTCATTCCAAACATCGTCTTTTAAATAAATCATGATGATGTTGTTACGTTTCGTTAGTTTAAACACTTAATCAAAATTATAAGGTATTGAATTTTTTCTTTAACAATAACACACCGTAATATCTTGATTCCTACAAGATCTTTTACAACCTCTTGGGAAACCCTATCATTAAAAGCCCATTAACAACCCTAATAAAGAACAAAACAACTCAAAAGAAAAAGTTTATCATACAATACCACTTGTGATATGATCTTGGGGTAAATGCAATTTTGACTTTTATTTGTACTTTGTATCTTTTTAATTAAATATAGAAAATTATGATCCATATAATAGGAATTAAAGACATCATTAATGAGTATTAAATATTACTTATTGAGAATTAATGTGAAAATAAAAGGATCTTGTTTAATTTATCTCATAAATTGATACATTTGTAATATAAGGGATATATATAGATAAAGAGAAAATGTTTGATGAGTATTGGAAAATACATGCTGTAATTGTGATAAGTTAGGATTGGAGAAAAATAAAATTAGTAAAGAAAAGGAAATCAAATTGGAGGTGAGAGAAAAATAAATGAAAGAAAAAGAGATGAGAGAAAATAAATTGTATTACGGTAATTTAGGACAGGTTTGAGACAGCAACAATTTAATTGCGTAATATGCAAATGTAGTTTGAAGTTATATTTTAACGGGTTCTAACACAACCATATGATAAAAATTGTATTGTGAAACAACGCCAACTAATCTGTTCCATTTTCAACCAACAATTAACAAATTTCATCAGAAATAAAAACTAAGACACCACCACTTATTATACGAGATATTTTCTTGCAGTCATTTTACAACTCACCATCAAAATTTAACAACAAAAGAATAGGGACAGAAACTGGTCCCACTTTACAAATCGAGGAGAAATCCAACGAAGTAGATTAACGGCTCCTAAAGATCATTGAGTGTCAAGTCAATGGCATTACCAATTACAACCAAGCTCCCCAACCAGGAAACATTTGACATAATCGCTCAGAGTCAATGGCATCTTGAATGAGTTGTTGCACCTGCAAGTAAAGGTACCAATCATATTTTACTTTAAATAATGGGATATTAGAACATGTACATTACCGTACAAGTAGCCAGATGGTTTTTACAAATTGATGGAAATTGAAGAACTATATTCTCCAGTTAGATGGATGAATGCCCAATGCACATAACAGGTTAAACTCTTAAAGCGTAACACCAGTCATTTTGACATGTTTATCTTCCAACTTCAAATTTTACCATTTGCATCAGTAAAAATTGAATATACATCAGTCCACTTTATCAGCTAATTTGGATGAAGGAAAAAAGAAGGAAAAGGAAATAGTCCTTATATAGTCATTTGGCAGAGATATGCCGACAAAATACCTGCCCATGGATGCTACGCATTTCACCATCTTCATACCCATCTAGCTTTTGCTTGACACGTAGAAGGGCACGTGTAGCATCCTTATTTCCTTGGTAATCATTTTGTGGTTCCTCCAAACTTGTATCAAAATCATCATCCAAATCCTGTGGAGAAAAGGGAAAAGGTAATCATCCTTATTTCCATGGTAATCTTATTATGTAAATCAAGTAATACAAGTTGAACATATTTACAACCAAACCAATATCGACAACCAGGAACATTATTAAGAACCCAAAAAAGGATATCTACTTCATTATGCTAAGTGCTAATTTACGTTAGCAGTCCTGTTTTAGACTTATTTCGACAAATTATGATAAGTGCTAATTTATGCATGTCAACGAACACTCATGAGATGCTGAACATTTATTAAATAAAGAAAATAACATAAGAGAGTCTAAAAACCTGCAGACACCGTACCTTTTGACGCTGCAAAGCTTTCAGAGGGGATAAAGCCCACTTATAAAGAGGATCGTGTATAAAAACCTACAGAGGACACTCATCTTTTAGGAAGAGATTATAGAAATGGAAGTTCGATTCACACAACAAAAAATTGACAGAAGTGTGATTACTTCCACAATCGTCAGCAGTGCTTCTTTGTTTGTCCGCATGACAGACAGTGTTTCCTCACAACATCTTCGGAAAACCCCCTCTACTCCAGTTACACCCATTCCATCAATTATGTCTCTTGTAAGCCTAAAGGGAACCTGCCAGCAGTTACAGGTGATAACAACAATCCAGATTTAGTATGGATTAAGTGCATAATTGAAGGACTATGAAGTACGCACCCGTTCCGGGGTTTTAAGCATCAAGCCTTGTTCAAAAGCAACACCAAGATCTATGTGAACAACCTCTGCAGTCGCCTGATCAATCAAAATATTCATCGAGTGTCGATCTCCAAGGCCCACAATATAGCCAACCTGAATATGAATCAACTACTAAATGTACCAAGGATTGTAATACATTGATGTAGATGAGAGTTTGCTGATCTTCCAGACAATAAAAAGAATATTAAAAGGCTATTTTAAAATAAAACTGAAATCATATACGATGGTGGATCATATCATATGAATGGGCAACATATGAAAGGCTAGTTCAGAAGTCAGTAGTATTCATTTCAACATGGTTGCACTATCCCAGAACAGTAGATATATTCCTTCAAAATTGGGGAAAAAAGTATAAAACCTTCAACAGGCGCACTTGATACCTTTGGCTATATTCAGGTCTGACAGAATCCTTATATTGAAAAAATAAGCATGCATGGAAAAGTAGAATGCTATTACCATAGAACTAGCAGCAACACTTCGAGAATACGCAAGTCTCTTTTCAAACCACTCAGCTGGCTGTAAAAATCTCTCCAAGAAAAAGTAATGCATAACAGGCCTGCATGACAAAATGATTAAGCAATGAAGCGGATGACGTGACCTGAGTCCTCTAAAAGATAAGGACAGGAAAGACACCTGAAATTATTGCAAACTTCCTGGAATGCTTTGCGCTTGTCCCTCTCCTATCAAGCAAACATCAAACGTAGTATTAATCTATTTGACATCATAAAATAAAAGGTATAAAATAAATAGTTTTATTTTATATATTTATGCTATCAGTCTGTATTTTCAATTTTTTTGGTTTGCATTCAATTTGTCAATGCATAGTTTAATAGTTGAATAAGTAAAACGATTGTGAAGAATTTGAAAATGAACTTCACTTGATAATGCATAAGCACTAGAAGATCCCGAACATTATTACCTATAGTACAGCTTCACCAATTTCAATACAAACTATAATTGTAGCCTAAGTCAAAGCTATTTTGATGATGATGACATGATATAAATATTTGATAATGTTTGAAGATTGCCTCAATTGCAATCACCCTTGGCTGGGCTGACTTAATGAAAACTTAAAGGGGGAGTGTGTTTAGTCCTACATTAACTATAGACATTGTTTAAATAGAAATTATGAAGTTCGGATATTCCAAACCTTACAGCCCAGGTATGTAGGATTCAAATTTAGGTCCTAATCCAAACTCTTAAGACATTTTATATTTTATAACGACCTAAATCTTTTTCAAATATAAATTAAGATTGTCATCACTTTAGAAAACTATGAAACAAACAATATAAGATTACTAAGCTCACATAAGTGCTTAAATATTATTTTCTTACATTTGCCATGTGCTCTCGGCATTTAAGGAATGACCAATCTCCCATTCCATAGCGACCATGAGCACCTCCATTTCTCATGCTGAAAGTTGAAGAAAGACTGTTAGATATAAAGCCATTCATGGCATAGTAGTATTAGTCTATGACAATATGCTTGATATTGATCCATGTTTTCTAATAAATGACATACTTTAGCCAAGGTAGGATAAATAGTCATTGTCCATCTTTCAAGCCCAAAGGGGTTTTGGTAGAAGGGGAAATATAAAACCATTCATATACTTCCATGAAATAGCTTTTGGGATAGTTGGTTCACAACATGAATCAGTTACTTCAAAGATGAAAAGAGCAAGAAATTGTTTAGCAAAACTTGTCTTTCTTTGACTGACCTCCCTATAAGGTATTCACCCAGAGGAAGAGTTCCATTAACCCACTCAAGAACACCAGCGCTTGGAGTAAAAGGAACAACCTGTTTCATAAAAAAGTGAAAACTCTCAACCATTTTATTTTTCAGGCCAAGAAAATTCCTACACACAGTTGGAAGCATATCATAAATTTTTAGAAAGTAGCTTTTCTAGCGCAAGAGAAAGAGTTCTACGAAAAAATTGTCATGAGAACAAGATCGTTCTGCAAAAGCATTTTATGTGCAGTAAACATGCAATTCTAAGTCACGAGTAATGAAAAACTAATGAAATTCACCAGCCAATCACCAGCACCAAAGACCAAAAACTTTAAAACAGCAGAATATACCTTGTAGGTCCGTACTCCTAGCCTTCTTTTCCGTGTATCTTGATGGTTCCTGAGGAATGTGTTGACTAAACCAAAGAATTGCTCCATTACCTACAAGAAATCAGCAGTGTAATGTAACCATCAAATAAGATTCCTTAGAAGGTGCAGATTCCCTTGTAGAAAAATGTAAATAAAGGAAGTGATAACATTTCTTAAGTTATGACTAATAATATATACCGAAATAGATAGACATCTAAAACTTTCATTTTATAGACAGACCAAAAGGGTTTGCCAGAGAGATAGACATCTAAAACTTTCATTCTATGAAAATTGCTACATGGTTAGTTGCCTATGGATGATCTACTTGGGAAATGTGGATGTGATATCATTTTCTCCTCATTGGTACAATGATTTTGAAACTACCAATCATTTATTTTTAACTTCTTTTGCAGTTAGATTATGGACCTGACTCCAAAGCATCTATTAACCACAGCAGCTGGACACATCAACAATTAAGACAGATATACATCCCAATTGGAATTAGAGTAAATTTGGTGGCAGCCTGTGATGCTATCCGCTTTTACTCATAGTAGCAGAAATTTGGAATAGCATAAACGAGATTAAATTTGAGAGGTTTTAAATACATTATCAACGTGTTAGGAATATAATTTTCACTGCTTTAAATCTTTCTGGATCAATAACAACAATTAACAAGAAATCTAACATGGTTTAATTTAAAATTCTTATGGCTTTTGCCATTACTTTCTCGTCAAGTAAAGCATAAATATTGTTCAAGTGGACTCCATTCCTCCATATGTAGGTTGGATCAAATGTATGCAGATGGAGCTTACATTAGTCATGGCAACAAAACAACACGTGGGGAAAATTTGTAAGAAGTCAAGAGGTGAGAACATGGTGTGTTTTATGAGTGAAATTTATGTAAGCATATTTAGCTTTTGAAGCTAAACAGCTGGGTGTTACTTATGCTATTAATATCACTGTTAGACAGCTCTTTGGTTGAAGATGTATTCTTTGGTTACTATAAAATTTTTTTCTCAGTTCTTTAGATCCTTGGAAGTTAATGAATAGATGGAATAATGTTTTGGAGTTTATGAAGGGTATGCAGTGTAGATTTTTACACATGTTTTTTTAGAAGGAATTAAGTCTGCGGATAGTTTAGCTGCTTATGGTATTAGAACATTAATTTTTTACTGGGTGGAATAGAGTGCTTCCTTGTATTGTCCCCGAATTTTGTAGAGATTGATGTGATTACCCACATCTCAGATTCTCTTAATGGGTTTTCGTTTGTTTGCCCCACCTTAGTATTTCTTTTTTCTATTAAATGTATTAAGAAGGCTCCATATGATTGGTACATGTTGTAGTGCTATCGTGATTAGGATTACAACCTGTAGAGTACCATTCTTTCTTTTTTATTAAAAAAATTGAATCAGTTTCTAAAATAGGATGTATGACTTTGGTATTGGTTTATCTATCTAAAATTTGTTGTAGTCTTTATAATTTTTAAATTTTGTTTTTAATCAGTACTGTAAGCAATATGCCAAAACACTTCCCCTCCCAAGGCAAAATTAGGGCTGTTTGATATATATCACATGACTACACCAGAACAAAAAATGTATTTAAAGCTTTAATTTAACATTACAATTAACAAAAAGTAGTGTTTTGATACAAAAATTTGTCTAATAAACTTCAGATGTGAATTTTATTCTAAATATGGACAAAGAAATAATTTGGCACAACTTCAGTAATAGATGCAAGAAAGATTACAAATGATAAGGCCTAAGTTAAAAGAATTCATACAGCATCCTGTCTTAGGTCATCATTTCCAGATTTTGCTAGTTGTCGATATCTGCAGCCATCCGAACCAAAGCATTCAACCACTTTTGGAGCATTTATACCATTCATTATCCTGAACACAAACCAGCACAAAGTAGATTGATGCATCAAATTTTGCATACTAAAAATATTCTGTCTATATGCTATAAATGTTTGATACTTACATAACAGAATCTGCTAGTCCTTTGAAGTAAGGAAAAGTGCCTTCATGATACTGACAACTATGATCAATTGATATTGTAGCTGTCACTACAGGTACCTAAACGTCCGAAGTACATGCAACTTTAAAAGTTTAGCCGTTGACAATGTATGCACAATTGCGCATGTAAATATATACAACTAAAATTTAACAGGAAGTGTATACACAGGCAGACACAAATTCTTCCAAAGACAAATATAAATAAAAATCTTCTGCACTATGACTTTTTAAGAGACCGTTCTGGTCTTCCTAATTTTAGATTTTTTTATTGGGTTTGGTTTGACCGCCAACTTTGTTTTGTTTCTTTATATATTTTTTTTAATAATATTTAGATATGCTGCATGTTACATACTAGAGTGCCAACCTTGTAGTTAGTATAGTGATGCCTGAGCATATCTGTTTTCATTTTAAAATATAGCTTCATATTTGAAGTTTCTAAATATTCTGAGTTTATGCCTTCGAATCTTTTTCATATGTCGGGCACTTGCTGAAAGTCGTCCAGTAAATTGAAGATGTTTTCTGATATTTCTTTAAAGTTACTTAGGAATTACTTATTGTGTCAACTATCTCTGCAGATTCGTTGTATAAAAGGGTTCTTGTGTCACTAACTAGTATACAAGAAGTTTGTAATTCATAGAGTGTTTGTTGCAATTCTCTAAGTGAATCTTTCATATTTTTTTTCTGTTGACAGGCAATTCCGTAGTCATCCAGCAGACCCGTCCAGTATAAAGAGAAGGCTTTTCTCGAACTATTTTTCTGTTCTTTCTTTCATGTGTATTTTGTGTTTGTTTACTCCTGCGCACTTGATACCCCAATCAGCAACATTATCAAATATACCATAATACAAAATCTTAGAACAGTTCAGTTTTTCAATCAACACATGTTTGTGATTTACATTACAAAGCAATATGTAAATATATTCACCAGAATATTACACATGTTTCAAGCTTTATACTTATTTTTTTCACCACCTCTTATATCCAATTAATATTTTGGTTTGACAAAATATTTATAATTTGCTATGTAAAGTATATATATTGTTTACCCTCCAATACACGTCACAGCATTTCTGTTATTTTTCAATGTAATAGAATTTTAATTTTATGTAAAAGATAGAACTTCAGTATTTTTGGAAATATTTTTTTTAAAATCCCAAAAGTAACATAATGAGCAGCATGGTTCTGACAGTTGTCCCCAAAAAACCACCATTTAGTAATTTCATCAACCAAAAAGCTTTATTAGCACATAAATTTAGCAAGCTACTTACAAGTTCTAGCATCGGGAGACTACGCAAGTCCCTAGGTAGTGTCACCTTTTTATTGGTATCCTGCATAAATAATCCAATCAGAAGGCTGTAAAACTTAATATTTTCAGGTTACTAAGCAAGTCAATGATAGAAGTAGCTTCAAATGCATTCATGGTCATAAGAAAGACTGGATAAGTGATCGACACAATTAGTATTACAGAAAAACTCCAAGACAACTTGTTAGTAAACTTTATTAGGAACAATGTTTCTACCAATGTAGTAGAATCTGGAAGAACACACTTGAGGGACTTTCGAGAGGTCTTCACTCTCCATCAATATCCTATTTTCCTTAGAATACCCAACAGCCCCTTTTCCTCCCAACCCTTGACTATTTATAATAGTCAGTTACAGGAAAAGTAAAAAAGGAAAACATCTACAGGAGGTTATATCTGTCATTTTTCAGTTATTATTTTTATCCCTTCTCTTATACACAATGCCAAACCTGTCTTGACCCAACCTATCAATATAAAATATATAAAAATATCTCACCTCTCTCTTTGTTTCCATCTCAGCAAGTCTGATATAAATCTCCACCATCTGTTTCGTCTACATATGTAACAAATAATTTGAAGGTAATTGATTGCTAATTCGAACTATAAAGGAAAATATATAATACAAAAAGTGATGTTACTTGTAGAATGATAGCTCCATGATAAGATGCCAACTCATTTAGAAGATTTTCTGCTGCAAGCTTTTTGTCGATATCAACCACAAATGAACTTTTACTACGCTGTTTGTCCTTGATACGGTCACCGTTTGCCAGAGCCAAAAGCTAAATAGAGAATAGATATGAAAATATTTTTCATCAGACAGTAACTGTTACAAGCATGTAATGCTAGTAAAACACATTCAAAAATTGCCAGCAAAAGAATTTCATATGATTGTTAATGTTTTTAATCTAAAAATTTTTACTTTTGAAAATAATCAAAAAGTTCGTATCAGCATGTAAATCATTGCCTAATAACGGATAAAGGTACTACTTACTTGAAGTATCGTATGATATGGATGATCAATGGCCATTTTCTTCACAAGAGAAACCAATGCAAACTGTATATTCCATGTCCTTATTAATAAATAAGAAAATATACATGAGCAATAATTAATGCATATAGATTTGGAGAAGCCAGAACCTGGAAATTGAGATGTCCGTGACCATCCTTTGTGTTACCCATTCTAGAGGCAATTTGATATACTAAAGGTATAAATTTGAAAGATTGAACCTACGAATAGATTCAAATGGAATAAACGTAGAAAGCCAACAAAAATAATCTTAAGATTTGGGTAAATGCCATATAAATCAGTTCGATTTATTGAAAAGGTTTTACTATATACCTCATCAATTGTGCTAAGCATGCTATTTACAACTTCTTTTTGTGAGGAGAGACTGAACCACAAGGAAACAATGCGAAACACCTGAAAGCAAATAAAGACATTATTAAAGGAAATCATATTGACAATGACAGATATTAGGAATGGCTTGAAAAGTGAGAGGGAATAAAAGCAACATATTATTAAATAACAATCATGCTAATTACATATTCTACTCCTCTATTAGTAACAATCTTTTAGGAACCTAGATACAGTGATGAAAGGACAAGACAGAAAAATAAGTACAGATAAAGTCTTGCATTGTATTATTCACTTCCATAAAAACCAAAGCTTAACTAGAAAGAATTAATATAAAAGAAAGAATATTTTTATTCAATTGATTCGGTACATTACATCCACTTCTATATATAGAGAACTCAAACCCTTAAATAATAATTATAAGAGATCTCTAGAATCTTCTAACAACTTTCTGTACTATATTTAGTATCCAACTAACAACAACTTCCAAAGGACAATTTCTTTCCTTTCTCACAGAGTTCTCCCTGTCACAAACATCAACTCCAAAAAAGTGGCCCCCAACATCCCACAAGATAAGAATATATAGAATTTCCTTGAAAGTCTCCCCCTATAACAACTAATAATTTTATTTTTAAATTTCTTCCAGACCCTCTCATTACTTCTAATAGGACTCCTAATAAGAATCATAAGGTGGAAAATGCACATGGGCCTGTTATTCAGCAAGGAAAAATTATAGAAGGAACAGATAGGCCCAAAATATAGAATGTTTATGTAAGAAGAAAGAAAGTGGGGTTAGGAAAAGAAATAGTGAGAAGTTAGTTAGGATGGGGAATGACGTGCCAAGAATAAAGGAATAGGGAAATTCTATTATAGGAGAGAAAAGGGAGAGTGTGGAGGGGGTATTGGAGTAGGAGGTTGTGAGTTGGTTAGGAGGAGAGTAATCCTCTGGAGGAGTCTAGTACTCTGGGGTTTCCTTGTGGCTGTAGAGCTTTCAGCTCAATCATCTTTTTTACTGCATAATACTCTGAATAATATAACTTTGATATTCACTAATTGTTTGGTTTCTATCAACTTCCATGCCTAAGATTACTCTCCCCTGTTGGAATAACCTTGTCCTCAATGTTAAACTTTGCAGCTTTAAGCTACTGGAGGTCTTCATTCGTTTCCATGAGATCTAGTGCCGCCGCTTCCACATATGTTTCCTCTGATATAAAAACTGGCCAAAGGTGGTAGAACTTGTTCATGCAATCTCAAAAGGAGTGCTTCCACATGTTTCCTTATGAAATTAACCCGTGTTTTTTGTTGCTCTGCAGTAAAGCACCGTAAACATGTTTCCGTGTCCTATTTAGCACCTCAGTAACATCAGGAGTGATGTGTCCTTGCTTCAATCTGTTCTGGTTTAGCTTCCTTCAATTCTTCTTGGAGCTCACCAGCTGAACTATAAATTGTCTCTAGCTCAAGAACTCCACCAAAACCTATTAGACCTGTATTTAGTTGGTCTCGTTTTCTGTTATGTAATGTACTGATTATATTTTAATTTCTTAATTGTTTTTTAGGCAGTTTCTCCTTTTTGTTCAGAGTCTACTTAAAATAGACTCAAGTGTTTCTGTTTGTGTTGTATAATAATTATAAAAACATCAGATTCACATTTTCCTAAAGTGTTACTTTTTTTCTTGTTTCCTACAATTCTCAAATCGTAACATGGTGTCTAGAGCAGGTTACTGATCCTTTCTCCTTTTTGTTTAGAGTCTACTTTAAGTAGACTCAAGTGTTTCTGTTTGTGTTGTATAATAATTATAAAAACATCAGATTCACATTTTCCTACACTGTTACTTTTTTTCTTGTTTCCTACAATTCTCAAAACCTAATATGGTGTCTAGAGCAGGTTACTGATCCAGGTTACTCGCTTAAGATATCTAATTCTTCCCACCCATCCCCTAATCCCTTCTTTTCACACTTAGTTGTTGACAAACTTGATTACACCAATTATCTCCTTTGGAAGGAGGGTAAACCTGTCATTGAATATTATACTTGTACTTAATAGGTTTCTTTTTATGCCATGTAATGTAAAGACTAAGTTTATTTTCTGTTTTAGGTAGTTTCTGTGGTGCTTTGTAAGTTACGGCAGTTTCTTTGTTTAGGTAACTGTCCATAACTGCTGCGTTTCTCTTTCTGGTTCAGAGTTTATTTAATATAGACTCATGTGCTTCTGTTTTATGTTGAACAATTGTACTCAGCATTTTTCTGCAATACAGATCAACACTTTACTGTACTTCTATTTCTAATATGGTATCAAGAGTAGGTTCTTGATCTGGTTATGTGTTTATGATGTCTTCTTCCCATTCATCCCCTAACCCCTTTTTCTCACATTCAGTTGAGGAGTAACTTGATGACACCAATTATGTTCTTTGGAAGCAGCAGGTTGAACCTACCATTAAATCTCGCAAACTTCATAGGTTTGTGGTTAATCCTGTCATCCTCCCATGCTTTCTCTCTGAAGCAGATCGTGACAATGATGTTCTTAATCCTGCTTACGAAGAATGGGATGTTTAGGATCAACTTTTACTCATGTGGCTTCAATCTACTTTGTCCAAGAGAATTCTATCTCGAGTACTTGGTGCAGTTCATTCCTATCAAGTTTGGGATGAAATTCATGAACACTTTTACACTCAAATGAAATCTTGTGCATGGCAGTTGTCTACTGATCTTTGTGCCCAAACCCATGAAAACAAAACCATGAAAGAATACTTGGGTCATATTAAATCTATCGTTGATGACCTCACAGCCACTGTTTGCCTTATTAAACCTGATGAACAAGTTGATGCTATCCTTGAAGGCCTTCCTCTTGATTATGCTGCTATCATCTTTGTGAATAAAAACTTGACAAGATCAGGTATGACTAGATTTGCCACAGCTTATTTAACTCTTGCTTGTCTTCATGAATTGAAGGCATCATCGTTGACCATGTTTAGCATTGAGGAAAGGAAGACAAGTTCGGAACTTCACAAGAGGGGAGAAGAGTAGAACACGTGGTATTAGATAGCCGGTTTTGGAAGAATGTCTTCACATGCCTGGAAGTTGGTGCCCCTCTTATAGTGGTCTTAAGATTGGTGAACTCAAATGTAATACGACGATTGTATATATGCATGACAAGATTGGTACTGGATTGGTGGAAAGAAGAAATAATAATTTGCAAATTGTTGAATTTCATTTTGCTAGAGGACTTTTTGGAATGGAAGATTCAAAGGAATGCAATAAGGCATTAAATCCTCGAGAATGGTGGGAGATGTTTGGGGATGAAACTCTGAAGTTGAAGAGGTTTGCTATTTGAATTCTAAGCTTGACTTGAGATCTTTGGAATGTGAGCCTAATTGGAGCTCATTTGAAATGGTAAATTTAAATTATTTCTAAGTTCTCATTTTCTTTATTAGGTTTATATCTTTACTAAAAATTTGATATTTCATTTTAGGTTCATACAAAAAGAAGAAATCGTTTGCATCGGAAAAAGACGAATGATTTAGTTTATGTGACGTATAACTTGAAGTTGAAAAGTATCCAAATTTGAAAAACTGTTGCTCTTCCATTTCATGAGATTGAATCAGATGATGAATGGATAACTGAAGAGGTAGATGATGTTGTTGAGATTGAGCAAGCTGTAGGTGAAAATGATGGTGAAAATTATCACTTAGATGGAGCAACAATAGATCCCGCTCTAGATGCTCTTGGGGATGCACAACTTTCATCAACTTTCATCAGGGGAAGAGTTGGATGAAAGTGATGGTGCCATTAGAGGATTAGACATAGACATTTATTTATTTCTATGAACAATATTTCTATGAACTTATTTATTTGAAGTTTTATAATTTTGTGGACTTACTTTAATTAGGATGTTATTCATAATTTTTTTTCATGTAAAGTAAACTCTTTTGAATTTATTGGGCTCTCACGAGTTTATGTAAACTCTCGAGTTTAACAACTTTAGTCTAGTTATTACAGGTAATATGAAAAGGCAAGGAAACTAATTATTTAGAAATAATTTAAAATATGTTAAAAATCAGAAATAAAGATATCAACATATGTTACAATAAGGATAGACACAAATGTAAGATGACAAGTTCAATAAAAGCTTTTAAAGATACATTCAACAAATGGTTAGTAGTGAAGGGAATTAAGAGGAATTACATACCACTCTCACATCATACTTGTCACCAATGACTAAACACTGTTTGTATCCCTCCAATGCGAGGCTAAGAAAATTGTCCCGGTCATCCTGACATTGTGAAAGGTAAAAATAAAGATTTACATTTATAACATTGAAAATAAAGGGTTGGCATAAGAATAAGGAAAAGTAGAATCATTTATCAAAAGGAAACTATTAATTCTATTAATTAAGACGAGGATTTAATATAACATTTCACAAGAGAAGTTTATTCAAGACATCATTTTAACTCTATTTATCGAATATTTTTATTAAGTTGCACACATAATCATATAGATGTTCGTTCCTAACACTTGAGAAGAGTCTAGATATGTGTGAACAAAGGATTCTTATCATATTAATTCAATTGTAAACAAGTAAAAGAGGGTTTATGTAGAGCTCTACAACCCTAGAATAATGATTAAAATATCTCTTTTAGTATCGTACCGTATACTTAAATGTAGTAAATTACAAAGATCGATAATATCTCCTCAAAGCCCAAAAATATCTTTGTGAAAAAATGTGTAGCCGGTAAGAAATAATTGTGGAAGTACTTTTCTTGATCTCGAAAGTAAAAACGAAATCTTAATAAAATGAAAAAATATCTTGAAATAAAACAATATAAATCTCCAAACTTGAAGACTATAAATCTGGAGCAAATCTACCAAATAATCTCCAAATCCTATTCCCTTAATTTTAGGGATTCCTTACAAACAAATCTATATTTATTAGTCGACCACTTCAAGGGGAGAAAGCACTTGAAATGGATGAACTCTCCTTTTCATTACCATGTTTGTCGTTGCAGGATGCCCAAGATCTGAGCAATGAAGCTACCATAGTCCACAATGAGGAAGAAGAGGAAGAAGACAAATTTTTGGCAAAAAATATGAAAGAAGAAAACAACCTACTTCGACTCTCGAGGAGGAAAAATTGTAAAATCTGGAGGTGAGGATCCCTGATGATAACAATTTGGAGGTAAGTATTACTGATGATTTACCTATTGCATTTTGAAAGAAAATATCCTATTTCTTAGTATGTTTGCACTAATAATCTCTATGATAAGCACTGAAGCTGTCTTGTTGCCACTAATGCCACAAAAATTCCTACCTCAATCTAAGAAGCCATGAAACTTGAACATTGGAATCAAGCCATGAAAGAAGAGATGAATGCATTAGAAGGAAATTAAAATTGGGAGATTGTTGATAAGCCAAGAGATAAGATGGCAATAGGGTGTAAATGGATATTCACAGTGAAACATAAGACATATGGGACAATTGAAAGATATAAAACTAGATTGGTGGCAAAAGCATATATCCAAACTTATGGGATTGACTACGAGGAGATGTTTGCCCTAGTGGCAAAGATGAATACAGTTCGAGTTGTTCCCACTTTGGCTGCTCGTTTTGGATGAGACTTACACCAGTTGGATGGGAAGAATGTCTTTCTTCATGGAAATTTAAAAGAGGAAGTACATGGAGATTCCTCAGGTCTTAACGTGAAAAATGAAAGAAACAAGGTATGACTTCTAAAAAAAGCATTTTATGGTCTTAAACAATCCCCTAAAGCATGGTTTGGAATATTTATAAAAGCAATGGTTTCCTTGGGATACAGACAAAGCCAAGGAGATCATACTTTATTCATAAAGCACTCTTCTAAAACCTAGGAAAACTCCAATAGTTTCTTGGAATAGAAATTGCTTACTCTAAGAACAAAAAGTTGGGATGTAGAACCTCAATAGTTTGTATAAAACAGAATCACAAAATTGGATGTGAAGAAAGTGCTCCTGTAGAGAAGGCACAATATCAAATATTGGTAGGAAAATTGATTTATCTATCAAATACAAGACCAGACATTGCTCATGCAGTTAGTGTAGTGAGCCAATTTATACATGATCTAAGAGAGAGACACATTCAAACAGTTGTCAAAATTCCCCAATACTTGAAATCAAGTCTAGGAAAGGGCTATTATTCAAAAGGGAAGACACATTGACTATGAAAATATATACTCATGCTGACTATGCAAGTTATATTACTGATAGAAAATCTACTTCTGAGTACTGTGTTTCTTGGAGATAGTCTGGTAACATGAAGGAGCAAAAAGCAAGATAAAGTATCTCATTCTAGTGTAGAAACTAAATTCCGAGTTCTTGCTCAAGGAATGTGTGAAGGACTCTGGATGAAAAAAGTTTTGGATGACTTTAAAGTCAAGGTGGACAACCCTGTGCAACACTGTGACAATTAAGTCTGCCATGAGCATTGCTCATAATCTAGTACAATATGAAAGGACCAAACACATTGAGATTGACAGATATTTCATCAAAGATAATCTAGAGAGGCTTTTGGATTACAACTCATGTTCCTATAAGACTTCCAATAACAACTATTTTTACAAAAGGGCTCCCTCCAAGTAGATTTCAAGATATTGTAGACAAGTTGGGAATGATTAATATTCATTTACCAACTTGAGGGCAAGTATTGTAATTAGAGAAAATTTCTATAGAATTTTCCTAATTAGAGAAAATATATGTAGGATCTTCTAGATTATTTTTATTTTCCTTTTTTAGAAGATTAGATTGTTATAAATAAAGGTAAGGACAATGTAATAGACATGAATGAAAACAATAAAAGTTATTCTCTTTTTCAAGATTATGTAGACCCCTATTCTGGTAGAATAATGATTATAATATCTCTTCTAGTAACCTAAAGTATCTTAGAGGTATTAGTTACATAGATTGATCATATCTCTTTGTAACTCAACAATAATTTTTCATAACACAACAATTACTCGCCAAACCAAATAAATACCAGCAATTTCTGGGCTTCTTCCTTGTCCATTGCTACTTGCTTTTGCAATTCTTGGATTTTAATTGAGTAGTCAATTTTCTCCCCCTAAATTATATACTGAGTTAGAGCATCAGAGAATGAAGAAGTAAAAGAAAAATATTTTAATTACCTTTGTTGAACTCCTTAACCTTTTTATGAGTGCTTCCAACTCTATTGTCTGCAGAATCAAAGATACAAATTTCGTGAGGAATTAGATAGCATGTTTTTAATTTGTATTTACTTCATTGCATACCTGAATCCCAATATTTCACCTTTCAGGGTTTATGATGAACTATTCACATTACAAATTACAAGTACTCCATTGCACATTTGAATCCCAATATTCCAGGGATTAGATGAATATATAGAAACTACTCACAATTCGTTTTCACAGATATAGACACACAACAGACCAGATCATAGTGTACAAATAAGAATCTTGTAGAAAAGAAACTACAGAACCCTCAACAAACAGTACTCATAACTTCCATTATCTTGTTGTAGCCACATTATTAGACTTGCATTTAAGTTTCCCTCATTTTACATTATGTACTGTATTAGGCTTGAATTAGGTTTGTCTTAATGTACGTATGACTTGTACTAATTATGACAGTTTATTTACTGTTCTTAGGTAGTTACAGTTTTTGGCAAGTTATGGCAGTTCCTTTGTCTTGGTAACTATTAGGTTTCTATGTCTCAAACCTAACCAAACACACTCTCACACAACAGAATACAAAGATGAATGAAAGAATTCTCTTATTTCAGAACGAATAGGTACTGTACAAAGAATGAGTTGGAAACATAACCTCCCTGGTTGAGAGCATAACCTCTCTCTACATGCTAAAGACCTGACTTTACACAAAATACACTTGATGTCCCATATAGAGTTTATCGGAGTCTATTTATAGCTTTAACAACTCTGACCCACTCTTCCTTACAATAGAACCCTTCCCAAACCGAGACCAAACAGTTTCCTGTTAAACCCGTTCGGCATGCCCCTGTTACCATTTGGCTATTACCGTTCGGCTTCAAACCTAAACCCTGTTACCGTTCTGCTTCAAACCTAAACCCCATCTATCCTATCCTATGTCCTAACAGTAACAGTCAATAACTATTGCCTTCTCTTTCTTTTTCAGAGTCTATTTAAAAACACTCCGAACACTCTGTATTGTATGACTAATTTATGTTTTGAATATAAAAAAAATTCATCAAATTTACACTGTTACATTGCCTTTTCTTTTCTTATTTTCCTTGAAATTTAATACACATATTAAAATCAATCAATTAGGTACCTTATGCTTTCTTAAACACATTTGAATCTGAATATTCCAGCATTAGTCGAATACACAGCAACTACTCACAATTCCATTTCACATGGATATCTCATGCTTGCCACATGTTCAAACCAATCAATTACGTACCTTATGCTTTCTTAAACGCATTGCTGCTTGCCATTCATTCGAGTTAAGTCTTTCTTCATGGCTTCTAAATAGAGCATCAGCATAGTGTGCAAGATGAAAATGAGTCTGACATTTCCTTTTCATGGCATTCTTAGCTGTAGCATTCACATTCTCAGCAATAGAGACTGCAGGTTTCAAATACTTCTCCAAAATTGTTCTTGAGCTGCAATTTCACAGCAAAACAGGGAAAGTAACAACAAAGTGAGCATAAAGAGAGAGCATATTATTAAAATATTGAAAAGAATTCAGTTTTCTTCTATAACTTGCTAGATCTGGTTTCTGCCAGCCACTTCCCAACCAACCGAAATGCATCAGAAGCCTCCTCATTAGAGCGATAATTCTGTGATATATACATTGCAAGGTTGATAGCTATCACATTTTGACCTTGAGCACGGAAAAGCTTTGCTTCTTCAAGCTGCAACCGAAATGGTTAATTACTCGGCAAGGTTGATGACAATTGTTGAATATAGTGAAAATTATATATGGGATTAATCTCCCTTGTGTTAAACACACATAAGGTTCTCTATTTATAATAGAATAGAAATAAGAAATAATAACAAACTAACTGAAAGATAAAAGAAGAAATATGGGCTAAGCCTAAAATACAAATAAGAAATAATAACAAACTAACTGAACGATAAAAGATAAAGATAAAAGATATAATATTTCTAACAACAATAATACTACAACTTTGTGAGTGTTAGAATTCATGGTAATAAGAGGGCAAACAGTTATTATTAATGTGACACCTAACAGAATTCCTTACAATCTGAATAGACTGACTATCTAGAAACGTTTGGGCCAATGTGGGCCAACTCCAAAAAAAAGAGACAGGCCATCAACTAGATACCCTAATCACTACATATATATATACACACACACACACACACACACAAATATAGTGATTAGTGGTGAGAATCAGCAAAGCAAGAAGCAGAAGCAAACATGCATATGTTAATGCCAACCAATTCAATTGTGCCAAGCCAATCAAGTGTTATGAAGAACATAGCACAACAATAAGTATAAAAGAGAACTAGAGTAGAGAATGTAATACTTTAGTTGAATTTTATAGATGATTTGCAACCAAAACAGGGTATTTTGATAACAGTAAAATGGGTGAAATCCTCCCAACTCTTCCTTACGTGTGCCATCTCAGCAGCCCACTCTGCTGCACTAATCCCTCCTTTTCCAAATTCACAGTTCTCCCTGTCTTATTCTATTTTATCATATATGCAGACATGATGCACTATCGGCCAACTTGCCTCTTACATTAACTCCTATATTCTCTAAAGTTCATCTTCGCATCTTGTTACAGCTAATGAGTACCGACATCATTTTGCTATAAAGAATTTGAATTTCTGCAATTGTATCCCTCTATATTTTAAATTCACCTGTATTTTATATACTACTGGATTAATGTATAATCATATTTTTAACTTGGTCTTCATTTCCATATGGAAGGTGGTTCATTGAATTTGACCGTTAATCTAGGGAAAACACTCAATTATTGCTTTGAAAATTGACATTGAGGAAAGCATCAGTACTGTCCATCTCCAGATATGGACACACAACATTGTAGCAGCCCCCTTACCCGTCCAAGCCAATATAAAGATGAGCTTTGCCCTTTGGCTTCAACAGAAAGGAGTTTAAACTCATGCAGAGCAGAAGCTGCTTGAGAGAACCTACATCCCTGAAATATAGAAATAACATATAATAAATTAAAAATAAATTAGGTCATGGTTTCTAGAAAATTATAAAGGACCAAGTTTCCTAAAAGTTTAGGTTGTTAGAATGAGATCCAATAATAATTTTACATCAACATATCCTCATACCTGAAAGGTCTGAACCTTGAGGTGTAAATAATTTCAGTTACGATGGTTGTGCCAAGGATTGAATCCCTTACCACTTTGTAAAGAGGTTCTATGTTTTTAATAACATGTCCAGTACCAAATCTCCTTAAAGCTTTAAGTGTTTGAAACATCCTAAGGAATAGATTTTATTTTTCTATCTCCAACTCATAGAGTTCATGGAAAGATGAGATAGCAGAATGGAAAGAGAGAATTGAAAACTATATTATTAACTTAATAACTATGAAATGTCTATCTAAATAAATACATAGAATACAAGAGATCACGAGCCCAAGGCACAGACCCTTGCACTTAAGAAAGGTTATTTACAAGAGAAGGGAAAATCATATATCTATATCTAGTAACAGTAACGACATACCTTGCGAAGTGTGGTGGCAGACTGCAGAAGATGTTGCATCACACAGTCTCTAGAGCTTAAAATTTGAAGTAGAACTCGTCGAAATGCTATAAATGGTTCTAGCAAGTTCATATGCAATTGCGTCCTCTGCAAAATTGAGCACCACTCCATATCCAGCCATGACAACTAGTAGACATTAAAAACAGTTCTAGGCTTCAATGCTGATAATAATCACTGTCTGAATTCATTATATATTTTGCATAGTGAAGAAAACAAAGGTTCTTCCATGAAGGACAGAGGTACACTATACACCTGCTCAATGGAAGGAATCACAGGCTCAGAAGAATTGTTTGGCTTCAGCAGGAAAAACTTTGTGGAATTATCTTCACAAGTTCTCCAGCGTAAAACCCAAGCCATGTCAAGATGATAAAGCATCTGTTGAAGATAAGAGGGAGGCTTCACAAATTTTATTCAGTTAAATAAATACTTATAATATGTATAATATATTCTTTGTCAAAAGCCTCATCAAGACGGAATTCTACAAATTGCCAGTACATACGTGCATATGTTCCATGGAACATTTTTTAAAAAATTTATCTATAATTTATAACAGTATTACTTAATGTGGAGGATAAGATATCCTCACTGTTAAGTGTATATACTATAGTCAACTATCGTGAACTTGTATTATTAGTCAAACATGTACGGCTGCAGGTTTCTTTCGATGTATATATTATTTTCTATGTACAGCTGTTAGTTTATAATAACTTCTCAAACATCTATGTCTATATATATCTCTTGTACATAAGATTCAAGTGTGAGATCAGTTAATAAAAATATTCTATTCAATTTCAGTTTTTCTTGCTCTTTTCTCTGTTCATGTTATTCAACACTCACTAGGAAAGGACTTGGGCCTAACTTAATTCAAAAGATACCTCAGGGCACCAAAGCATTACAACAAATAGTTTGGTTACATTCATAACCAATGTGGGATAACAGATCCCGAACTTCATTTACACGAGATGGAATAAGCATTGGCCCTTATAAGGACTACTTTGGCCATACTCCATGACAATGTGATCTTAAGCAAATGGGTTTACATGCAGTAATAAGAAATATGATGTAGTGGCAATAGATATCATGTTAAGGATCTACAGATTAGACAAGTGGGTACCTGTAGCTTGATGATAGTCATGTAAATGTACTCAGTGCTCTCTTCACTTGCATGAGAAACAGATAACACAAGCTCCTAAAACACATAAAACATTTATACATGCATAAAGTCCTCAAGTGCATCAAGACAGTTAGGAAAGAAATATTACCTGCTTTGAATCTCTTAGTTTTCTCTGGAAATCAGTTAGATCACCCTCCTCAAGTGCCCTTAAACAACTGAATACAAGAACAATTAAACTCACATTTCATGAAGAGTTTCATTCCTAGTAGCAAAGAGGAACTGCACATCATTGATCACGAAACACCAAGTACAAGAAAAAATATATGATGTGATAGAAGGATGGGATAGGATACAAATGTGATAGGATAAAAGCAATATGGATATTAATCTTATTCGATGTTTAGTACACGCCATGATAAGGACCAGAAGATATATAAGTTGTGATGGTAGTGACCATATCGATAATAATTAGAGGCATAAAATTGGGTCTATCTTGATGGGTTAGCCCAAAAAGCACATAAAACTTAGTCGAGCCAAGAGAAATTGTGGGTTAAATTGAGCAGGAACACTTTTACCCTTTCCCAGTTAGCCCATAAGCAAATTGGCCTTTGCCTGGTAGACCTATAAATTTATGGACCAGCCCTCTTTTTAAAAGAATACTAATTTAAAAAACATATACATGCATTATAACCTATATATCAAGTAACTATACCAAAAAATGAAAATTAATTTCAATAATGTAACTTCAGTTTCAAAAAATTAATATTGTACCTTTTAATACTTTAGATTTAATTTTTTCTCATTTTTTAAAAAGAGTCAAAATGGTAGATTGGCAAGACAAATAGTTGGGTCTAAAACTAAAAATTAGTTGGGCACATGGGTTGGGTCAGCAGGTTGCTCTGAGCCATCCATTTTGACAACTCTAACAACTAATCAAACAGTAGTAGTGATGGTAATAATGACAATGGTGATAATGGTAATAGTGAGATAATGGTGGCGATGGCAATGGGTAGAAAGGTATCAATAATTGGGGAAGTTCTTGTGTTAATGATGACATTCAAAGTGGTGTTTTAGTAGTGGTGGTGATGATGTAGTGATAGTAGAGGAAACAGTGATGGTTGTGAATTTTATAGCAACTGTGGGTGGTGGTGGCCCTAATGATGATGGTTAAAGTTGCTACAATGGAAATGACAAAAATTGTGGAGACGATATATGTGGGACTGGATACAATATATATAGAGAAGAGAAAAGAGCATATGGTAAACAACTATTAGAAAAACCAACTACACAAGATGTAATACAACACTCTTATGGTTAGTTAGTTAAAGTATTAATATTTGTATATAGTGTGCCATTTCCACCATAACCTGTTGTGACTTCCCATTTATTTTCCTAAAGGATTATTGGGTCTCGATATTTTCCAATATCAATAACAATGCTGCCAACCAGAAAAAAATTAGTTCATTCTCTCTCTAAAACTATTAATTTCAGAGCGCATACTGAATATATTTCAGCATACCTTTATGAGCAAAGAATATAACAATTGAACAAACGAGGTGTAAATTAAAATCAGCCCAACAATAAATAAAGACATATTACCTGTGCAAATTTCCATTGAAATGATCACATTTGATATTTGGAATTAAAGGAAAATTAGTTCCAACATATGGTAAAGAGAAATCCCACTTCCCAGCGCGCCAGGCAGATTCATATTGCAACTCAGCAAACTCCAAATCATGCTGATGCAGATCCTTGGTTGAAGTCAAGCCTCGGCAATACATGTCAAGCACGTGTGCACAGGCAATCTGCTGCAAGGATCTAATCAACCCTTTGTAAGGTCTACTCTGCCTCATCCCATCTGTCTTGGATGCAAAGGATGAAGGATGTTCTGATCCTGTTTGTTTCAATGCCAGACCTCTTGAACTGCCATCGTTCTGTACTGAGGTATGTGACTGCACTTGCAAGTCATAATACTCTAGGGCCTTTCCCCAGTTTCCCTCATGCTCAAATGTGATTATTTGAGAAGTCAACTATCATTTTTATCAACCAATATAAAATAAAATGAAAAAAAGAAAATCAAAAGAAAAGAAAAAGAAGATGAAACTGGTGAAAATCAAAAGAAACATGAGTCCAAATCATGGATACAAACATGGTACCAGGAAAAGGCATACGGGTTTTCAATATAAAACAAATGCAAATATAACTAATTTTCTGCTTCTGTATTGCTCTGCATTAGCCTCTGTTTAGGGCTCACAGTTTGTTGGTCCCATGTGTATCATTTAGTTAATGAGTAGTCTAGTAGTCTTGACAGAACTCACAATCGTTCAGTTCTGTGATAAAAGTATTAGAAAGAAAAATCAGGCTCACTAACCTTGGGAGACTGTAGAATTCCATATAAGCTATCTGGTTCATTGATTCCAGTGACTGCCGAAACAAGAATTTCAATATGATCTGGCAACTGATAGGAAGCCAACAAAACGATCAGTCATAAATAAGAAACCGACATGATTACGGAGCAAAACAATCTCAATAAATATTTTACAAATTATGCATAGCCAAGAAACAAGTTAATTGCACAAAAAATAATTTTAAACAGTGTAATATAGTATATAGTCCAACTAAAACAAAATAGCATGCATAAAATGTAAACATATTCAGTAGAACTTACCATTTCATTATGAGGGAAATCTGGACCTCCAATTGTTAACGTTTTAAATTGCTCTTCACACCAATATTCCACATACATAACTGAAGTAAAATATGACCCACAACTCTGTAATAAAAAAAAGAAGCACATGTAACAAAAATTTATATAAAAACACACGAACAAAAAGAGAAGTGCATAGAATCTGCCACTTACAGCTGCCAACTTGGCAACAAGAAGATAGTCAATGGAGAGCCAATAAACCTTGGAAGATTATAGCAAAGAATAAATTCTGTTAACTTTTGCATTCAATAAATTATTCTCTTTTAGAAAATAATTGATGTTTGAAGGTAAGAAGCCAGGAAGATAATACTTTCTCCCATGAGGATGGTGATTTTGCCAAGGAATTTGAAACAACTGCAGATTCTCTTGCCTTTGCAGAAGTGGACCGAGTTTTAGAACTATAACTTGAAGGCCTTGAATTCTGCAAATTAACAAAGTAAACTAGGGTTTCGTTAACATCAACCCTTGGAATTGATTTTAAGAAACATTTGAACTACACAACACTGTGCATTTTATATAAGTACAATATAGTGAAGATTCACGGAACAGAAACATTTGAATTTGATATGGTGGGTGTCTCGAATAGCAAATTATTGTGATAAAAACATTCACAATATTTCTATAGAAATTAAAAAAAATATCTTCAAAATATTAATCTATGCATTTCAACATATTTTTGTTACCTTATTTTAAAGGATTTGATTATTACAAATAAAGATGATGAGAATGTAATTTGTGTGACTGTTATCTGTAAAATAATTCTTTATTTCAATACATAGTTCAGCTACCATGAAAATTTGATTTGGTTGTCCGCAGAATGTCTATGTATCAGTAGTATAGGGCATGAGTGTAGAATATTTTGCAATCAACCAATCAAGCTTTGCCAGGTATGTTTGCACATCCACCTTCTCCAAACTGAAATCGATGCTCATCAAAATGGAGTTATTGAACGTAACCATAGACACATTGTTAAATCATGCGTCCCTTCCCTTACAGATTTTGGATTCTGCTTTTGTCATTGTCATGTATCTTATTAATAGATTACCTACAACTTCCTTATACTTTGTTATTACATATTTTATTTTGTTTAATAAAGATTCGGATTTTCATTTTCTCAACTTGTGGATGCTCTTGCTTTCCCCTTTTACGACCATTAAGTCTCAAACTTGATTTTAGGTCTAAAGAATGTCTTTTCTTAGGATATTCTCAGCTACACAAAGGTTATATATGCCTACCTTCCCGTGGTCGTATATTTATTTCAAAAGATGTCTTATTTGATGAACATAAGTTTGCTTATTCTGTGTTCTCAAAAATCACCAAATTCAATTAAAGATGTTGGTCAATGGTACTTCACCTTAAGTCCAAATTTGTCACCACCTCAACAAAAATACAGCGTCTAGTACTTCCATACAATCTTGACTATTGTTGGAAGTCCCACATCGACTAGAGATAAGGTCAATTCTTAGTTTATAAGTGGATGCAAACCTCACCCTACAAGCCGATTTTGTGAGGTTGAGTTAGGCTTAAAACCCACTACTAACATGGTATCAGAGCCATGGTTAGAGCCTATCCTAGCGAGTTCTGAGTGGACATTCTATTCTTCTATTCCACCCGCTATCGGGCCGTTATCGGACCACCCAATTTCTACTATCACGCACGAGATGTCTATACCTCGGCATGAAGGGGGTGTGTTGAAAGTCCCACATCGACTAGAGATAAGGTCAATTCTTAGTTTATAAGTGGATGCAAACCTCACCCTACAAGCCGGTTTTGTGAGGTTGAGTTAGGCTTAAAACCCACTACTAACAACTATGATTCAACACCTGAAGCTTCTCCTTCTACTTCCAATCCAGTTCTTTCAACTTCTTTTATGTCACAATCTCCTCCTGCACCTTTTCTTAATACTCATCCCATCCAAACCAGGTCTAAATTTGGCATTATTCAACAGAGTTTATCCTTCTCTGTTATTATCTCATTCTAAATCTACTAGTCTCAAACAAACTTTTAAAGTTAAACATTGGCAGGATGAAATGTAGCAAGAATATGAGGCATCATTAAATCAAAAGACTAGGAATCTAGTTCCTAATGCTCTTAAAAGAAAAGATGTTGGTTTTAAATGGGTTTTTAGAGTCAAGGAAACTACAGATGACTCAATCAATAAATATAAAGCTTGTCTTGTAGCAAAAGGTTTTCATCAGGTTCATGATTTTGATTTTCATGAAACCTTTTCTCTAGTGGTTAAACCTATTAGAGATCGACTTATTCTTACTGTTGCTCTCTTTTATGAATGGAAATTGTATCAGCTTTATGTTAATAATGCTTTCTTGAACGGTTTTATAGAAGAAACTGTGCATATAGAACAACCATGTGGTCTTGAGCTGTCTGATAAATCCCTTTTGTGCAAGTAAAGTATGATTCTTTATGGCTTGAAACAAAATACTCTTCATCAGTTTGGGTTTGTTATTAGTAGTTGGGATACTTACCTGTTCATATACAAAAAAAGAATAAGAGATTATGTATTTCTTGGTTTCTGTTGATGATATCATCATAACTAGAAGCTCTATTAGTCTGATTCAGAATGTCACAGCCACACTTAATGCAACCATTTCCTTAAAACATCTTGGTCAATTGGATTGTTTTCCTGGACTTGAGATCAAACATTTACCTAATCAATATGTTCTTATGGCTCAGAGAAAATATGAGATTTTCATAAAACTCAAATTGCTGAAGTTCATTCCTTTCTTCTCCTATGATTTCAAATTGCAAATTATCTAAACATGGTGTTGATCTATTCTCAGATATCAGTAGTTGGTGCATTGCACTATGCTACTCCTACTAGGCCAAAAATTAGTTTTGCTATAAAAAATGTTTCTTAATTTGTGGCCAATCGACTTGATTCTCACTGGGTTGTGACCAAACATATTTTAACATAGCTAAAAGGAACGCTGTTTCTTGGTTTACATTTTCAGATAGGATTGCTACATAGTCCAGTTTCTTTGCAAGCTTTTAGGGATGTTGACTGGGCTTTTGATGTTGATGCTAGAAAATCTACTTCAGGTATATAGGAGTTTAGCACAAACTTCTGCTGAATTGTCCTGGATATCCAAATTACTTACAGAACTTCAAGTCTCTTCTAGCACTCCAACTCTTCTTTGTGACAATCAAAGTGTTGTTTCCATTACTCACTGTTAGATATATTATATCTTTTATTTTTTAGTTAGTTTGTTATTATTTCTCATTTGTATTTTGGGCTTAGCCCATATTTCTTCTATTATAAATAGAGAACCTTATGTGTGTATTTTAAACAAGGGAGATTAATTCAAATATAGTTTTTCACTATATTCAACATGGTATCAGAGCAAGTTTTCTGATCCTCTTTTGGTGGTCTCTGCTATCTGCCGGCGGTCGGCCGCCATGGCTGCCGGCAGCCCCTAAAATCTCAGTGGGCAGTCCATTTTTTCTTCTTAAATCTCTGTCACAGTCAGCACCGGTCCAAACCCAGTGTGCCACTGCTGTCGCCGCCACTTTCCGCTGCCGTCGCTGCTAACTCCGGCCACCGTCGCCGCCGCCACCGTCGCCGCCGCTGCCGTTGCCGCCGCCACCACCGGCCACTGTCACAGTTTCGACGGGTGACCTGCGGATCTGGACCGTCTCTTCGAGCGACGACCAACCACGCCGGTTTCGAGAGCCACCTCTCAGTCACGCGCCGCCACGCAACGCTTCTTTCCAGCCAGTCCGCCCCCGCCTTGTCGCCGGCCACCGTCACAGTTCCGTCCGGCGACCACTGGATCTGGTTCGCCTCTTCACGCGACGACCAACCCCACCGGTGCCGGCGTCTGACTCTTTCCCACGCTCCGCCACGCGCCGCTTCTTCTCCGTCAGATCTCGGGTGCGTGTTTGTCACGCGCCGCCTTCCTAGCATCGGCATCAAACCGCGACGCTGCCGGTTGTCTCGCCGGACCTCCCTCTCTCTGTTCAGACCTTCCAGAGCAGCCATTGCTGCCATCTTCGTCTGTTTTCAAAGAATCTTCATCTCGCCGCACGTTCCGCATCGTCGGACCTTCCTTTCTGCGTTGTGTGCTTCGTCTCAGTTGCTGATGCCGCTTCTGCGTTGTGTGCTTCGTCTCAGCTGCTGATGCGCTGTCCCGCGCCGTTTGCCGCTGTCCCGCGCCGTTTGCAGCTGTCCAGGCACCGTACGCTTCCAACCACTGTAGGCCCCCATCACCTCGCAGTTAGTAATGGCAGTCCTTGTAGTTTTGTCGCTTCCAGCCACTACAGGCCCCATCAGTTAGTGATGGCAATTTAGTCCCTACAGATTTATAGTAGTCAACCGCCGCTGCAGTCGCTACCGCCTCAGACAGACGCAACTGCATTAGTTCTTCTTGGGCTAGAGTTTAGCCCGATCTTCTTGTGATACACATCTAAGTATCACCACTTGGGAGTTGTCCAGCAAAGAATTTTGGACCTCCAACGTATCTTTGGATCTTTGATGTCTTTGTTTCAGCATTGTAGCTTAATATTTTGTTTTGTTTTAGTGGTCCAGCAACTGTGATATTCCACATTTTCGTCCTTCACACTAAGGGGAGTACGTTTCCAAGACACTGCAAGTCACATCACATATATGGGTGTAGTCCCTGCAGTTTTGTAGATTTCAGCTACTACTGTTGATCCCGTCACCCATCCATCATTGATGAGGATTTAGTGTAGTCCCTGCAGTTTTGTAGCTCTTAGCTTTCAGCTACTACTGTTGATCCCGTCACTCATCCATCATTGATTGGGAATCAGTCCTTGCAGCTTGTCATTGTCCACCACTGCTCTCCTTCATCCACTTTTGAAGTTGAAGTTTCACAAGCTGTTGTTAGTCCATCTATGTTTGCCTCACACTCTTGAAGACAAATCATCTAGTTCAACACTGAGTTCATCTATTCCAAGCTTAGTTCATACAATTTGTATGCTCCAGCTTGAGGGGGAGTGTTAGATATATTATATCTTTTATTTTTTAGTTAGTTTGTTATTATTTCTCATTTGTATTTTGGGCTTAGCCCATATTTCTTCTATTATAAATAGAGAACCTTATGTGTGTATTTTACACAAGGGAGATTAATTCAAATATAGTTTTTCACTATATTCAACACTCACAATCCTGTTTTTCATAATCACACAATTATGCATTTCTCACATTCCAGCTCTTGATTAATGGGTAGATGTTTTAACCAAGTCAATGTCTTTAGCTCGCTTTGTTTTTTGTCGTGGCAAAAATGTGAAGAGTTTTTCTTCTAAAAAATCTTCTCAATGAGTTTGTGGGGGCTGTTAGTATACATACTACAATTTACTATAGTTGACTTGTATAGTTTACAATGGTTTTGTACAAATGTAGGTTTACTTATAATTGTACAACTTCATTTTCTCTTTGTAATTGTATAACTGTCAGTTTCTATAACAGTAGTAGTAGACTACATCTATAAATACACATGGTACCTATGACTCTAAGCAAGTCACAATAATAAAAACATTCAGTTCAAGCTCGTTTTTCTCTCTCCTTTCTCTGTTAAGTATCTCTAAGAGTTTGCGTGTGATAGGATATAATGTGATGGGATATAATGGGTGCAGGAGAGAAGGAAACAAATTAGGAATTAGTTGTTAGTTGGTTAGTTGGTTGGGGGGCCTTTATAAGAAGGCAGGGAGGTCTTGTGTCAAGGGTAGCTTTTGATATTCATTGTATTGACAGGAGCTTGTTCCTGTAGAGGGAGAGTGTTCCCTTGAGAGTCCCTTGAGAGTTGGGTGTTGTACAATGTATTCTTGATAACTAGAATAATATACTATTTTTGTCCAGTATTCTCTGTGTGTGTGTGCACTGTTTTGAGTTATAGATAGATTTCTTAACCAAAGAAGTCTATCAACTTGATCTGACCTGCCGAGTTCTTGGCGTATACCACGTGTCTTTGCTTTTAATTCCTCCAACCTTGTCTCCAGCGAATCCATCCAATGATAGGACATAATGTGATAAGATATAATGGGTGTAGGAGAGAAGGAAACAGATTAGGAATTAGTTGTTAGTTGGTTGGGGGACCTTTATAAGAAGGCACAGAGGTCTTGTGCAAAGGTAGCTTTTGATATTCATTGTATTGACAGGAGGTTGTTCTTGTGGAGGGAGAGTGCTCCCTTGAGAGTTGGGTGCTCTACCGTGTATTCTTGATTACCAGAATAATATACTGTTTTTGCCCAGTATTGTGTGGGTGTGCTGCTTTGCGTGTCAATGTTCTCCAACTTGATGTTCATAAAGCCGGTGAGTACAATATAGAAACAGTGAACACTTTATGAATAAAATTTCTTGGCCTTTGTCCATACATCATAGCAAGGTGTAAGGACCCAATATTGTGCCTGCATATTGGGGGATAGAGAGAGAATCAAAGCATACTAAATTTTCTTAGTGGAGGCAATAACAAAGGTTGGAGTTGTGAAATGACAAGGTCTGCCTTGCCCTTGAAACCATAACTAGATAGCAAAGTGTTCTAATTTGCTATCCCTATGAGTCTTTTGCATGGGATCATTGGTATGTTGGTGAAAGTAAGAGTAAATTGAGCAGAAGGTGTTTGTTGGAGATGGAGAAGAAAGGTGGGGATGTCACAAGAGGATGGGTGGCCAAAACACAGCATTGGATGCTAATATGAGGCTGGCACATGAGACAAACATGTCTTATATTTTAGAGGTATGGAGTTAGGTGGAAATTCTTACACGATGATGATCCGAGGGTGGCTTTTGCTTGTGAGAGAAAGGTGGTGGATTCAAATATGGTTAATAGAGGATTGTGGCAATGCATGAGCCAATTTATCCGAACAGTGGAGTGGCAAAAGAGGAGAGGAATGGAAGGGACAAAAGGAAAACCAAGCTCTATGACACCATAAAGAGCTTCTGTTTTATTTTCAATTGTGTTTATTAAAACATGTAAATTCTTTATTTATAATCATTCAACCCATAATATAGGGATACGTAATAATGGAGAATATCCATAACTATCAACTGCACACATTTCCATAATTACAAAGATCAAATCATATCTTTTACAATGTTTATCATCTTTATACCTCTAACAGTAGATTTTAGGGCATTTTCCAGTAGATAACTTTTAGCTTCCTATCAGAAATATATTAAAAGATATATTTGAAACTTTGAATTATATTTTTCCTCTCATTCATGATTGTATTTATTCAATACATAACTCAAATTGAAGACTTATTTTATTCCTTTCATTAATAATATGTTGTAATATTCACTGCCTCAAGCATGTCAAAATGTATTACAGAAAATAGGACAGCTGAATTATATTCACCTTAGAAACTTCTCGCTTCAATGGCACAAATGAACATCTTTCCATGACATAACGAATACGAAGTTCATTAAGACTATTCAAAACCACTTGAATCGATTTCATCAACTTATTTGACTCTGTAAATACATGCTCTGTCAACTGCAAAATTCAACGACACTTCAACTTAACAAGCAAAAAAAAATGTAATTGAACTTTATGTACAGAAGCCATACATTCACAGCAATTTAAATAACAATCTTATTAACTCTAAGCCAAACAGGCGGTAATACAATCAATGTCATATCATTATCATTATGAACGAAAAATTGAATGACTAAGTAAGCTCTCTGAAAAAAATAAGAAAGGGAAGAGGTGCCTTCCATTAGTAGAGTACAACCTGCATACTGATCAATTTGTGAAGATCGATCTCCAGATCCTTCCTTGCAGTGATATTGACAAAAATGCTTGGCAAAAGAAACTCAGCAACTTCCCCTTTAAACATTATAATATCTTGACAAAGTCTGAATTACAATAGGGTAGGAAAATGAGAGGTGCAAAACAAATAAAAAAGAGCCTGATAAAGGCCTGCAAGTTGATAATGCTAACAACTAATCACCATTTAATTGTCAACAATTAAGTAATTAGATATGTTCACAATACCTTAGTATCGCATCACTGCAGTAAGCAATAAGTGAATACACCAATGGGCAAATCCACATTTCAAAAGTTTTACCATCTGTCACCCACACAGTTGACTTCTCCAATGAAGTTGCTTCACCTGAAAAAATTAAACATTAACACAAAAAATAGTTAATATTTTAGTTACAAAGAAAGGGCTAATAACAATTAAAAAAAAAAACTCAGAAAGAAATAGAGGCCGGAATGAGAGAAAACTCACTGACTAAATGTTACTAATAAGCTTTAGTATGAATTCCCTTAAAGAAAGAACTTTCCCGTACCAGTGGAGGTGTCAACTATGATTTTGATTTCAAAGTACCAAATATGTAAAGCATCTTCTCAAATGTAATGTATCTAAATTGCTACTTAGACTACATTATTAGACTTATTTGACTCTTAAAAGCATGCCAATTTTTGTCAATATCACTGCACAAGTATAAGAGTGTTTCTCTTAATGTCTCAAACCATTCCAGGCCAAGTATAAGATCAACATGCATAAAACTACAAAAATGGGCATGTACTTGTAACTTAATTCCCCCAATCAGATCACCACCCATTACACTTGCCTGGGTAGAAAGAAAAGCATTCACTGCCACCCTAGAACGGACCCCAAACACCATTTGAAGTGATTGGTTAGCCCAGAAATTCACCTTGGAGACAGTTGTGCTTGCCCCACTAACAATAAGAAGCAATGTTTGGAAAGTTTGTACCGCTTCTCAAGCTTTGTATGTTTTGAAAAAACTAAACCTTGAAAAAAGCTAAACCTCAAAGACTCAACTTCATAAAGACAACAACTTGTCAAAACATCTTCCACCATTTGTAGTCAATTGCAAGAATATAAAGACTGGAATAAAAATCGATGAAAAGGAAAACACTATAAAATCCAATGCTATCACAATGTCTAATTAAACTACTAGATTAATAGTGGCCCAGAACATTAACTCTGATCAGATCAATTTTGCCGGAATTCATGATAACATGGTTGTGCACACACCAACCGATATACCTTTTGACTTCCTATCTAGGTCCAAAAGGAGATTTTCCACAAGTTCAGCATTGACACCTTTGGAATGCACCTGCAGTAGAAGACAATAAATCCACAATAAGAAACACTCCTTCAAACAATAAACAGTGTCTCCCATGCTTACAATTCTGCTCAACTAACATGTTAAACCATAACATCAAACCAAAAAAATGTGTGGCACTTCAGTACCTAACCATGTATTTGAAAGGGTTATCGGTCATCACTATATCATCTAAGTTTCTTAGCCACCCAACCTTTTAGCACCCCATCACTTTTGCATTATTAGATGTCGTAAACAAAGTAGCATGATTACCACACAAAGCATAGAAATTGGGACAAAAATTTGGTCATTTAATTTTAATTTATTCTATTCATAATAATATATATAATTTTTTATTTATGTTAAGAGATGGACTTTAAGTCCAACTCAACCTTAAAAAATTGATTTTAAGGTGAAATATGCACCCACTTATATATTGTAACCTAGCCTTATTTCTAGTCGATATGGGATTTTCAACACACTCCCTCTCACTGAATCATGTACTTCTCAAAGGTAGGACTAGACATTAATGGATGGTCCAATAGTGGCTCGACAGTGGATAACTCAACATACATCAAACTTCGTTAGGATTGGCTCTAACCCAATGTTCTAATAATAGGTTAAGAAAGGACTTTAAGCCTAACTCAACATCATAAAACCAGTTTTCAAGGTGAGGTTTCCATCCACTTATATACTGTAACCTAACATTATTTCAGTATCAAACACAAAAACATTAACATCACATTGAAGAACACATTCATGTTTTATATGTTTATTTTTATTTTTTACACATATCTAAACAAAAAAAATTATATTATTATAATTTTATAATCACTTTCAAATTTAGAAAGAATAATATATTTCTTCTATATTTAAATAATGAGATTGGCTGTACAAAAACATGAGCCTGCTTTTTATTTTAGGAAATATAGAGCTAATTTTAAGGAAACAAATTGTAATTATGAGATTGTTTTAAAATACATAATCCCAATTTTAATAGCAAGATCCACCTGTAATAAAGATTTATATTACAGCAAGAACAAAATAAACAACTTCCTAAATGCACAATGACAAGCATGGTTTTATTTATTTTTAATCCATTTGACCAAAATTCTTAAAAATTAATGGATAAGATTAGCATACTAGTACCTTTGAAACATCATCTCAGTGAAAAAGAGGAATATTGTCCCGTTGTGATGGAATGATAAAAAAAAAACATACTTTCACATTCTTTTATAACTAACTAATTTTGTGAAGTGTACAGATTTATCCATATTATAAAAATAATCAAGTAAAGAAAGGGTTAAAATTTAGGAAACCTTTTGGATTAAACAATTTGAATCTTCTTAGCTCATTAAACTTTTGAATTTCTTCTCTTGTCACAAAGATATTGTGTCATTATAAAGGCAAGGATTCAAATTCTAAAGGAATTTCAAATTACAAGACATATAAAAGTTAACATTCAGTTATTCAACTGGATGTTAGTTAGTAATCTGCTTTTTATATTTCCTGTATTTCTGTAATGGTTAGTTTGCTACTGTTCTAACCTCTTCTTGAGCCTATATATGCTCAACTTGCATATTCCTTCTCATTTGGTGAAATAATAATCCACTCTCTCTGTCATTCTTTTCTCTGTTTTCTTACATACCTAAAACTTTGACATGGCATCGTGAGCCAAGGATTGTTCTGCAATGGCCAATTCAAATTCCCTCACTTCCGCATCCCAATATTTTTCCAGTTCTACAGCTCAAAAACTTGGTTTCAATTATCTTCACTGAAACAACTAGTTGAACCTATCATAAAGTCACGTAGACTATCAATTTGTTGTAAACCCAATGATTCCTCTGCACTTTCTTTTGAATGATGACTGAGTTTTTTGAAAAATAAACCTAGCCTATGAAGAATGGGAAGTGAAAAACACACAAGATTTACTACAATCCTTCTCAGTTTCTATGGTTTCAAATATGGACGATTTCATTTCGGTCCCCCATGTTTTTTGTATCCCTTTTTCTTGGTTTTCATTGTGGATTTTCATGTAATAATGAATGATTGTTAAGCTTTTAACTGTAACGTGTTTTATCACTATTGTTTTGTCCTCGAAGTCCAATTAACAAATTTTAAAATGAAATTTATAAAGAAAACTAATATTTTGATGCCAAAATTTAAATATTACCTCAATCAGAGACTTCTGGTACGAATCGAACGACTGTAAAGCATGTTGACCTCTTTTAGTTGAAAGTATTCCCTGCAAATCCAAACCAAATGAAATTATTAAATAGTAATAGATTTTGAAAAACCAAAGAAAACAGTTGTGACTATGTAAAAGCAATGCTTAATATCAAGTGTTTGAGAAGGATACAATGCACAGTGCAGTTCTGCCAGGCAGAACTTATAGAGAGAAAGAGAGACATTATGGGCAGTTATGGGTGTATACAAATTAGTGTAACCAACAAAAATTACAAAATAAAGAAAAATAAAAAATAGAAAAAGAGATAGAACTGTATTACAAAACAAGAAAAGAAAACAAACAACAAACAGTAAACTTATAACATTAATAGCCCCCTCAAACTCAAGTGAGGGATTTGGACGAATGAAATCCAGCACATTGAGTTTGAAGCGGAGGAACTGAAAACGAGCATAAGAGCATGGTTTAATGAGAGCATCATCCCACTAATCAAACTAGGAATATGAGAGACCCCGAGTTGCTGGGACAACACTTGTTTACCATATGAATTTCAATATGCTTAGTTTTGGATTGAAAAGCAGGGTTGTGGGCAACAACAACATCCCTTTGGTTGTCACAAAGAAGAACAGGACTGGAAAACAGAATGTGTAGTTCTTGCAGAAGTGCTTGAATCCATGAAAGTTCAGTAGAGGCTTGGGCTAATTTGTGGTACTTAGCACCAGAGGTGGATTTACGGTCATCAATGTCAGAAGCTCAGTCATCACACAGCACAGTGAGGGTGAAAGGAGAGGAGGAAAAGGCAGCACACAGATGAAGACCATAGGACGTGGTCCTATGAGATAGTGGAGAATTCGTTTGACAGCAACCCAGTCAGATTCCAAGGGGAGAGAAATGAACTGAAGACATTGTTGAAACCTCTAGATGAGTGCATTCACAAGTGACTCCAAGCATGCTCTGTGACAATAAAAGTGTTGTTGCTATAGCACATATTCCAATTTTCCAAACTAGAACAAAACATATGGAGATTGACATATTTTGTATTCATGATCAAGTGTTGTCCAAACAACTCGAAGTTTATCTTATTTCTAGTTTGGATCAGAGGGCAGATGTTCTCGCAAAGCCCTCTCCTCTAATTGTTTTGAAAAGGATTTTGTTTGTAAAAATTCCTCACCTTGAGCTTGAGCAAGGGTATAGAGATATTGACGACATTCAGTTATTCAACATGATGTTAGTTTTTACTTTTTTGTAACCTGTTTAGAAGGCTTTAAAGCCTATATATACTAGTTTGTATTCTCTGTTATCATCAAGTGATATGATATGCAAGTCCTATATAATAGTCATCTAGGATGTTTGGATGCACAAGTTGAAGCAGCGCTAAGGATTTGAACGCTCTAATACTATCTCAAATATTAGGATGGAATAAAATGATTTTATTGTTAAGTGTACATCAGATATATATATATATATATATATATATTATATATATATATATATTAATTATAATATGCTAGATATAGAATAGTAAAATATGATTGCTGACTGATCACAAGACTTTCTATTAGGAAGACTTACACGAAGGGTTTGTGAGGCCATATCAACAATTTTCACAGAGTCATCCATCACATATTTCATTAGAATTTTCATAAGGACAACCAAATGTTCTTCAGATAAGCATGCATCCATGTCAGAACTGATTTCTATTGCACTGCTGGTATCAATAGATTTACCAAGACTAATATGACTAGTCTTGTCATGAAGATGGAATACAACAGAGTATGGGTCTCCAGTGCCAACCTGAAGAAGCACAACAACAATGAAGGAGCTAAATTTCTGTAAGTGAGAGAAAGTTTGACTGCAGTATGTCAGAAAAGTCTAAAACTAATAAAAATAATACCCTAGAAATGAAATCTGAAACTAATTCTCGAACTTCACTTGCATCACTAGAACGACACATGTGAACAAGTTTCCAAACTGCATGCACAATTTCTTCATCACCCTGCCAACATCCATCTCCAGAAAAACCCCCTGCTTTCCCTCTTCTTTGAAGTGTTTCTTCATTCAGTAACTTCTTGTGGAATGCCTGGAGACTGAGAAAAAACTAATTCAGGAATGAAGCATCACCAGAAACTATAATGTTGTCCATTTAATATTTTAATCAATATATTCATTGTGATATTTTAGGAAGTTTTAGGTTTTGTTCTATCAAGATACTTTAGGATGCTTTAGACTTTATTCTGTTAAAGTATTTTAGGAAGTCTCAGATTTTATTCTTATTGGTTTTAATTTTGTAAATTGGTTGCATCTTAGTTTTATTACTAGCAGATCAATCCCCCAATCTCAGAGATTTGTTTCATTGAATAGGCTGTTCCTGTTTCCTAAACTATCCAATCAATGTATGTATATAACATATGTATCCAATGAGACTGAATAAGAGAGACTATTTTCTTCTAAACTCGAGAATGTTCAAATAAATAAGTCCATAATCATTGAAAACTAGGAATGTAATAGCATAGGAATGGAAAAGGAAGCCACCTTGATAAAAGCAACCGTGGTGGAAGGTAGGAAGACTTCTCCACAAACTGAAAATAAAAATGTACCACATAACAAGATAAAATTATCTTGAAACTTGATATTGTACAGCCATAAAAACACAATGGAAAATTATATTTATCTACCTTTGTTAAGTGGTCACGTATAGAATAAGTGTGGCATAATTCCTTGTGGAACTTTCTTATCTCATCAAATATTTTTAGTTCAGGGAATGGCTCCAATTCCTGTAAGAAATTATTTTATTTTATCTCCAAGTTGTAATAGACCAGAACCTTAATACAACATATACCAGCTGAATATCAGATACTCACTTTAACATAATCATACATAGATGAATCAGAGTCCACGGTTAACATATGGAGCAGAGATAAAGCTTGTGATGCAGAGCTATCACACAATTCCTGGGTTTTAGAAGGAGTGCAACATGCCACCAACTTCGAAACAATAAACTGGATAGAACACATTATACAAAACATAAGTTTAAATAGTCACCAAGTGTTGAAAAACGTGCAAAAATGCAAAAGAATATACCTGGAGCTGTTCTCCAAGCATACTGGTCACATCTGTAGAAATATTCCTCTTGAGCTGTACCAATAATGCATTGAGTAATTGACAACATTGGTCTTGTAAAGGGCGACATTCAATTAATGACCCAGTCAAGTTGAGAAGGTAACTACATTTACACAACATGGAAGCCCATGATCAGTACTAGGGTCAGAAATCAAAGCCATCATCACTATAGATACAACAGATTTTGAGTACCAGTAACTTAAAAGCCGTAAATAAATTTCAGTCCATAGAACTTACTTGGAAGTGCTTAAAACAGCAGCTCTCTGACCGAGAATAGTCACAAGCACCTCAATTCCTGCCAATCGGTGGCACTTATGCCTGTAATGAGCTGCTGCTACAATTTTATAATGAACTTCTACCAAAAACTTCAATTACAAAATAATTTAATTTATTAGAAACCCTTGGAATGGAAAGGAAATGGTAAGCAAGTAAAAGGATAACAAAATGGTGTTGCAAAGATTTATGTCATGAAATTACCATGAAAACCCTATCTGGGCGAAAAATGTTGATCTTGTCCACAACAGAAGCACTTGCATGATTATCATCTCTACATCTCAAAATAATTATATATTTCATTATAAGAACAAACTCAAATTAAAAAAAAAAAAAAGATGAATACCAAGGAATAAAAGATAACTCACAAGTCCAAAAATCCATCAACAATTGTTCGAATTTCAAGGGACACTATATCCTTTGAAAAATATGGGACTATGGCATTCAATGAACAAGAGCACAAAGATAAGATACAGCTGACAATAGAGACCTAAAAGTACAAAGTTCAAGAATATAATATTACATAGTGAAGAAATGTATCTTAAACAAATTCAGTTAATAATAATACAAAAGATATTACTATTAGTCATGCCAAAAGCTGGTATCTTAATTGCAACACTACACATATATGATGGCAGAGTGCATATGATTGAACTGAAGGAAAGAACAAAATTAAGGGCACAAAACTTTTCATATAAAATAGCAGAAAAAAACGTTAAAAGAACTTTGAACTGAAAGAAGATTGAATTGTAGTCAACACATAACCAAGCACAAAGAAAGATTATCTTTTTTAAAACAAAAATCGTAGAATGCTTTCAAGAATACCATATGTCTCTTTATGAGCTTGTCACGATCTTTCTCAGATATCTGACCAAAATGCAAAATGGAACTCTGAAGTACCAGTGTTCCCTTCTCTGATCCCGGTTTCTTACTGCAATGCAAAGCCATGGAAATTGAAAATATTGAAGTGAAGTGATTTTTTATAAGGACTGTCAAAGGTTGACAAACGACCTGCATAAAGGAAGTTTGTTAGATCCAGAATAAACAAAAATAATGTCAGTTTTTGGACAAATTTCTCCACAAGTACTTCTAGGAGAAAAAACTAAAGAAAAAAAAAATTAATTTCTCCATAATCTAAAATTAACCCATATAGAAGCTAATTTGTAGAAGTTATTTCATATTAGGAGCTTCAGAAAAACATGGTTTTTACTCATGCATAGGTTAGTTATAGCTAATGATACTGATTTCACTTTTCCTTATTTTTCTCTCTCCTTACGAAAAAGTTTGTTCCAGACAAACCCATAAACAAGTATTAGAATGCCAGTATCAAAACATGCAATATATAAGGCAGTGCAAATACTTGTATCACTTTTCATGGTAATGCCATCTTACTTATTTTCTAACGATAGAAATTTCATTAATAGTACCAAAGATCTCATCACTAAGAAACTGATCATACCTTGGCAACCCAATTCAGATCAGAACTGTTTTCATTGATAAGAAGAGCAGGAAGTAGCCATGGGCAGCAATATTGGAGGAAATGACCAGGATCTACATCAGGTAAGAAAAGCTGTCTTGTCTGCAAAGCAGAAACTTTTTTATTTATGGCAAAGAAATATTTCATCACAGTACAGCAAAAGAATACCACTATCAAAGTAAAAACATAGAAATAGAATTTTAGATTTGCAAACTTTATCAAGAAGAAGCTTATCTCTATCCAGGGAACAAAATAAGAGGGTAGAAAAATTATGTTTGGAATGAAATAAATCAGATGAAGTGTACATGGAGATTCCTCTTGGGTTTGATACTCAGTGGAAGAAATAAACTATGCCTCCTAAACAACGAATCATACAATCTTAAACAACCTCCAAGAGTATGGTTTGGGAGATTTACAAAACCAATGGTTTCTATAGGATGTAAGCAAAGCCAAGTACATGATACTTTATTCATAAAGCACTCCTTTATGGGCAAACTTACACTATTGATGGTCAATGTGGATGTCATGTGATTGTTCCAAAAGATAATGAAACTAAGAAAGTGGCTTCCATTAAAAAAATTGGGAGCACAATTTGAGGGAAAACTTATGTATTTATTTTTAATATAGGCTGTTTATTCAAAAAAGGGTATAATCTTCTTCCAAAGAAAATATGTACTTGATCTCTATAGAGAAAGAGGTAACTTGAGATGTAGAACCTAAAAAATTTTAAATGCCCTCTTGTGTTAAAAACCCAACATCATAGATTGGTATCAAAACTAATATATTTATCACACACGAGGCCAAACATTACTTGTGCAAATAGTGTGATAAGTTAGTTTATAGGTAATTGAAGCAAGAGTTACAAAATTCTTCTATATTTGAAGTCAAGGCTAGACAAGCAAAATGATGCAGGTTCTATTGCTGACAAAATTTGGTGAACTAGAGAAGCAAAAAACAAGATAAAGTATCTCGTTCTAGTACAAAAGATGGATTTCAAGCCCTTGCTCAAAGTGTGTGAAGAACTCTAGATGGTCATTAAAATGAAACTATGAAAAGAATAAACCTCCAATAGCTCCTACAACAAAAATTCACATCATCTCCCCTCTCTCCCCTCAACTTCATGAGACTAAATAAATTATTCTCTCACATCTAACAACCTCCCCGCTACGCTAGCTTCATTCTCTAACAACCTATCGACCTACCCATGGCACCTCAGCTTGAGGATTTCAACCCTACAATCCTATAAAACCAACTTGTAAGGTGTGGTTTGTACCCATTTATATACTGTAAACTCGCCTTATCTCTAGTCATTGTGGAATTTCCAACATATTGAAATTGACAAGCACTAGGCCTAATGATTACATCCTATTTTCCTATAGGATTTCAATTAGAAAGCATTTTCAGTGACAGGATTCCTCGGTAGATTCTAGGATCTTGTAGGAAAGTTGTTAATGATTGATATTCATGTAATAACTTGAGGGAAAGTATTAATTTCAGCATACTTCTATACAAAAAGAAATTATTAGGATAAAAAATATTCTCAATATCTCCATAATAATTAGGAAAAAATATCTTAAGAATCTTCTAATTCGTTTCAAAATACTTTCATTTCCCTTTTTAAAGGTTTTGATTATTGTAATAGAGATGATGAGAATGTAATCAGTGTAATTGTTATCAATTAAAATTACTCTTTTTTTTCTTAAATAATTGAAGTACTTCACCGGTTAGGAAATGAACTTTAAATTTAACTCAACCTTACAAATTGAATTCGAAGGTTTACACTCTCTGACATATTATCATTTAACCATATCTCTAGTTAATATAAGATCTCTAACAAACTCTTTGAAGATTTAGTAAAATTTTCTGTGGAATAAACCTAAGAAGAATACATTACCTTGTTGATGTTAAATACATATACGTGACACAACTGGCCTTCCACTGACAGGCTGTGACAGTGTACATAAATTAAAAAAGTAAAAACAAGGTGTTACCTTGAACTTCACCTCATATATTACCTCAATAAGTGCAGCTAAACTTACACCACATTCTACCCAACAAAAGAGAATTGATCCCAAAAGCTCTTCTAAGTACTGCATCAAAAAAATTTGAATTCAAAGAAACAATTACTTATTCGTAAGGGTTTTAATCTTTGAATGCATAACTAAATAATTTATTGAAAAACCATTATCACAACTAGAATGTGGTGTCGCATCTATACTGTAAGGCTTTTGCATACCCAGCATTCATAAGAAAGAGAAAAAAAAAAGCTAAAATGTTGCTATAATGCAAGTCAACTAAAGGTTGAAGACCATATTGCAGTGATAGAAACCGAATCAGATTATAGAATCCATTTGGCAATTAGGATATGATACAATAGAATAGGATAACTATACCATGTTATTGTAATTTAAAATCTGTGGCACCCACATTATGTTATATAACATTACCTTATCACTTATATTACTGTGTCCCAGTGATGTATCTCTTATCCTAAAGGGACATATAGATTAGGTTCGACATGATAGGTTAAAATTTCTTACTCTATGTGATCTAAATAACATTGACTCCTAAATTTAAATTATAATAGCAACTAAAGTACTTTTCAAGAAAAAGGTGTGAATCATAATACTAATTTCCGAAAACTTATATAATTTGTTTACAATTTCAAGAAAAAGTAACTATATAAATAAAATATAATTTTGCTAACATTAATAGATATGAGAAATTAATTTATATAATACGTACCGTAATTTTTATTTAACATATCATCTTATATCAATTAGCATTTATATTAATATAATATATTAAATAACTATTATTATAATATTAGTTATAATTTTAATATCTTATATAGAGTTTTAAGATACAAAAAATAGTTATATAAATAAATATAATATTCTATAGTTTAGCTAAAACTATGTTTTTCACAATTTCCATAATGTTTAAAATATAAATTAAAAGTCAACCTTTAGAAAATGATATGTAATTGTAATGAAAATTTATCATTTTAACATAATTTATATCCTGGCATATTATGTAGTTTGTTATCCTTTGCCACTAGATAGGGTAAGATTAACTTATCCTGGTGTTATCCTATATGTCAATAATTTATCATACGTTATTCTCTTATCCTATCATATCATGTTCAACAAATCAATCATTGAATATTTACTAAAGAAAAGCCTTTATTTACTCTAAATTCAAGAATGCCCACACACTTTATGTTCATTTATTGTCTCTCATTAGCGTTTAGCTCATGACAATGCTTCCATCCTTGATTATTTATTTGTACTTCTTTTCTCCTTTACCATTTTGGAGCACATACATTATGTGCTGTACTCATTTAAAATTTTTGTTCATGAAAAATACTATAACCAAAATTCTGTGTAACAATCAATTTTTTCTCTTGTACAAAAGTGCCTTTGGATCTCAAGCACATTCAAAAAATACCGAGATGTAGACATACAGGCAAAGCATATGTAACTAAAATCTCAACTAGAGAAATAGCATAGCATTAATTACCTTCATTCTAGTCAGATACTGAAGCTCTCTAGACAGATTGTCGAGTACTGCATAGACTAATTCCCTAAAAGAAACTGCACAATATAAGAACCTACAGTGAAAGCTTTATAATGGAAAGGAAAAATACCTTTACCTATGAGAAGGATCAATGGCCGAAACCACACATATCATGAAAACAGCCTGCATAATGGTAACAAGGGTCACCAAGTACTCACAGGGCTTTGTATAATTCATATGAATGTGTATACAAATATAGTAAAATAAAAGGAAATCCAGAACATGTATCATATACATCAGAATAACATTTCCCAGGGACAGGTGGTACAGAACAATACAAGAAGATAAAAACAAAATCCATAATCAATAGTTTACCTCTAACTCAATTTTCTCACTGTGTAAAGCAAGATGCATGAGAGTAATCACAACAGTTTCCATTATAGCTTGAGGCTGAGGACCAGCACCTAGCACCTCCTTTGCATGGATGACTTTTCCTTTGGAGTAGACAACCATCTGAACACCGAAATTCAAACTGGAAAAACAACAACAAAAACATAAATTGAAGGTTTAATGACTAACAACAACCTATGCTCACATGAAAACACAAATAGCTTTTAACTACTATTTAATTAATAGCAGAAACTAATACCCAAAACCTCCCAAAAAACCCCTTGCAAAGGAAGGTATTATATTAAAAATGACTAAATTGTCCTAGATAAATAAACTACATGCAACCATTTAAAATGCAACCCACCAAATGTCCTGAAAGAGCTCTTCATGACCATCCCATGTCTGGAAAAGAATACGGATCCTCCTTGCCAAGAATAACCGAACTCGATAGTCCATATCCTTAAGCATAAGAAGTAAGCGTTCTATCATAGTCTGTCAAAACAGAAGTAATGGAATCACAAGCATTGAACTAAAAAGAAATAAAGCTAGTTCTAAAAGTTATTAGTAGAGAGAAATGTAGAGGTAGAACGAAACAACATCTCACAAAATTCTCATCCATGAAGTGTACAAGATTAAAGAGTTAGCCGGGAAAGGGATCTTCCTTAAAGAAACGGAAAAGATGATCAACACTCTCGAGTTCAATTAACCAGCCTTTGGTTATCTTGAGCACGTCAATGCATGGCATTGCCAATATTATCTACTTCACATCAATCCAAGTTATCTATTTATTATGTTTATTCTCTCTATCATGCCATTAAGACCACTGCACTAGGCCCAGTAGGACCATGGAAATTCTAGGCAAGAAAAATCTAAAAGTCACCTGACCAATTTGAGGATCGAGCAAAACAAGATTGCAAATGGAATCAATAAGCTTCACCCGTCCAAACCAATCAAGATCAACCTCGGAAAGTTTATGCACAACATTTCCTAGTGACAGAAAGCACTGCAAGAACAAATTAATTGATATGTCAGTTTGCGTAAGAGATTTAAAATTTCTTTCGTTACTTTTCTAACCAAAAGCCATGTTTACTTAGATATTAAGTCTGGAATGAAAAGAGAAGTAGGTTAGAGTAATAGACTAGACAGCTCCATTATGACAATGTAAAGACATTATATGTAGTAATAGAAAAATCCAGTTATCACACAATAAAACAACATTTGTTTTGTTTTGTACATGTCCCTTTACCGATGACTCTAGATATGACTACTTGATTTTTACTCTTCCCTCTACTAATTGTATCTGAGAACTATCATTGTTAATACAAATATGAGAACTTAAGACAGGAGAATTAAGCTCTCTAAAATAATATTTTCTCTTTTTATCTATCTGAAGTGTATCTCTTTTGGAAGGGGAGGACTAGAAATAGACGAGGGTGTGGTGATCAAAGACATACTTAAAAGTCTAATTGTAAAAGAATGATTCATACTCAAGAAAATTGTTTCTTACCTAAACCTTCTGCATCTCACAATACACACATAGTCAAATATTATGGATAATGCAATCAGATCCTTGAGATCCTATTTCTGGTAATACCTCATCGCTATTTCTTCTCCTAAATTTCCTAACCCAAACCTTAGCCTATGGAACCAAAGTTGTTTATCTTGGAGTTAGTAAATCCCTTTCTCCTTCTTTAACCTTATCTCTTTAAGTCAATTAACTAAATCAATAAATTGTTTTGTAACCTTTGATGTCAAATCAATTGTAACATAGTGTTTCCTAAAAGGACAACACATAGAATTGAGTATCATTTTGTCCAAGAAAATTTGCACCAAGTTTGTCAGCTACAATCATCAATTTGAAGATATTTTAACAATGTTTGAGACGACCTCAAATTCAATTTATACGCTCCAAGCATGAAACATACAATTTGTATGCTCCATTTTGAGGAAAAATCTTAGAATTGTAGGGTTAAACTCTATTATATTTTTCTTTCTCTTTCCTTTAGCCTCTATTGTAAGCCATTGATCCTTATATATATACATACATATATATATATATATATATATATATATATATATATATATATATATATATATATATATATATATATATATATATATGCGTGTGTGTGTGTGCGCGCGCACGAGTGTGCGCATGTAAATGAATCTGAGTCAGCATAGAGACCCAAGTTAAGATCTCTCAAGTTCTTTCTCTCATTTGTACTCTTTCAAGTATACACTTGAGATCAAAATAGCAGACATCCTACTACCACTACCCCACTAAAGTGCCCCTCTACTATCTGCTATTGACTACTACACTATTATAGAATCCTATGCCTAAAATTTTCTTTTTCAAATCATATTTATTTTGTATACACGATCAAAGAAAATGAATAGACTTGTGTCCCTAGAAGCCAATCGAGACCAAAATCCATAAACAAAAATTCATAGGTACCTGTTTAGTTTCCACTTCCGCTAAATACAGGCCACTTTTTTCCTTACCAATAGCATCCAGGGATGATAAGTTAATCAGTAAAGTATGAGCAGCAATCAATACAGAATCACAAGCAATCTTGAATCCAACTTGCTCAACAATTATATCATTCATTAGATTCACCTACAGAGAGCACAACGAACCTAGATGTTATTTTTTTCAGTTTCATATAGTTTAAAGAAATTTATACTCATTTTCATACCAAATCAATAAATTGTCCAGAAGAAGACCAGAGAGGATGTTGACAGAGATGATACAATATTTTCCCACGCACCTGAATTTTGAAAAGAACCAAAATAAAATAAGTTAAGAACTATTCAATCAGAAAGAAAATATTAATATTTTACTAGTAAATTCATGAACACACTGCGGTTATTACTGTGTGAAAATTCTACCTTAGGATCATTTTCTTTCTCCATTAACTTAAAGAGGACATCCCAGGTAAGAAGAGAAGCAGAAAAAAAACTGGAAATCACTGATATCATGCTCATTTTCCACTTCTCTGCAGAAGATGAAACATCGCTGCCTACTTTGTTCCCAACCGCTAAACAATCAACCTCTCTAGAATCATCATTAACATCCAATTCCATGTCCATAATCCTGCTCATACTTTTGTCACTCGGAAAAGAACTTTGAATACTATCAGTAGCAGCGATATCTTGTATGATTGTATCATTCTGAAGGTTCATCAGATGCTGAGAATAACTTTCATATAGATTAACAAAAGCTTTCAAGAGTCTCTCCACAGATTGGATTAACTGACTAAATGGGGCACAGCCCATCAAATTCTGATCCCTCATTTTGATACATACAGGGGATGAAAGAAAACAATGCACGGAAGAAACAAGAGGACTTAAATCATCACAAGTAGGATCACAACCTAAGCAACTAATAGCCTGGAGGTCAATATCTTCTTGAATAATTCTTACAGCATTGTCAAGCATCAATTGCAAGTGTTGGCTTAATTTAGAAGAAAATGAAACATTAATTTTCCTGAAACAGCACAATCATGTATGAAAGTGAAAAACAGGAATAGGGTAAATAATTATGAAAATCAGATGAAAGGAGTGTCATGAGTAAAAACAATTATAGTTTGGGTTTCTAACATTAGCATTTATTGGAATAATCCAGCAACAAAAGATGAGGGAAAAAACCCAAAACCATAAAGAAGCTATCATATTAAACAATCTACTTTTCAGGTGCTAGAAAAATGTGAATTCAAAACAGAAAATGTTCCAAAATATTTAGCCTACTATTTTTCATTATTCTTGAAAATAAAAATTGTAACTAATTCCTCACATAGTATTTTCACTAAACCAAAATCATAAAATCCATATGGGCCTCTATGGTTTTGAGAAAACATTATTATTTTCATTGTCTTGATTTCTTAAATTCAATTCACTAAACCAAATTCATATTGACATAAATTAGTAGCTTCTCCAGCAAATTCTAGTGGAAAGACAAGGATAGCCTTTTTTGTTGAACTGCACCAAGAAAGATTGCATGCATTTTGTGATCACTGTCAAACCATAGGACATGATCAAAGACATTACAGAAGATTAGCAATCAAAATAACAGCAGGTTACAACTGGCAAGAAAAATCAAAATTCAGGGATCAAAGAGACTGTTAATGAAAGAATTTATTCAGAATAATGATCAGCCCCTTTGTGATGACAGATCAAAATTTTTCATTACAATTGTTAATGAAGTTCAACCCAGGAGACAGGCTAAAAAGAGGACTTTCGGGGTTGTTTCGAAAATACTCTCAATGTGGTTCACATGTTAGATCTACATGTCTATCTAAACCAGAGAAATTTGTGCAACAGATGGAAACAATTTCCTTCCTAGTACAGCAAAATGACAGGATAGATCAAATGAAAGGTTAGGTCAACTCATGTCGAAGCAAGATCTCAGCCTGCTAACTCTTTGCTCAATTTTATGTAGCATCCCTTTCCAAGATATTGTAACCTATGAGTGACTGTAACTAAGGTAGCTTTCCAACACCACGTGACTATTTCCCTATTTTTGCCCTTTTTTGTACACCATCCAAACAGGATGTCCTCTATCTTTTTCTTTTTATCCTCTTCAACTAGTTACTAGTACAAAATAGGATTGATTTTTATTATTCTAAATCATAAAAAATACAATTTCATACCATCTATTTGTAACAATCTAATTCTCCTAAAAAGGGAAATAGGGAAACAAAATAAAATAGAAGATATTACATCTATTTTCCCTAATTAGGAAGATTCTAAAGATATCTTCTCTAATTACAACACTTTCCCTCAAGTTGGTAAATGAATATCAATCATTTCCAACTTGCCTACAAGATCTTGAAATCTACCCGGAGGAAGCCCTTTTGTAAAAATATCTGCTATTCGAAGTTCCGTAGGAACATGAGTTGTAATCACAAAGCCTCTGTCAAGATTATCTTTGATGAAAGGTTTGTCAATCTCAATGTGTTTGGTTCTATCATGTTGTACTAGATTATGGGCTATGCTCATGGCAGACTTATTGTCACAGTGTAGTTGCACCGGGTTATCCACTTTGACTTTAAGATCATCCAAAATGATTTTCATTCACAGTCCTTCACACATTCCTTGAGCAAGAGCTCGAAATTCAGCTTCTGCACTAGAACGGGATACTCTATCTTGCTTTTTACTTCTCCATGTTACCAGACTATCTCCAAGAAACACACAATACCCAGAAGTAGATTTTCTGTCAGTAATAGAACCTACAAAGTCAGCATCAGTATATATCTTCATAGTCAATGTGATGGCATACCCCTTACCAAGACCTAGCACATTCATGAAGAGTTGGAGGCATCTATGGAAGATGGGCCTAGACTCTTTCTCTTGGGCCATCTTAAGTCATCAGAAAATTTAGTAGAGTAAGAATAATTTTGGGCCTTGTATTTTGAGCCATGTAGTCTAGATTTTATTTGGGCTTTGTATTTTGGACCAAGCAGTCTAGATTTTATTTGGGCTTTGTATTATGGGCCTAGTAGTGTAGGACTTCAATTGGGCCTTGTATTTTGGGCCAAGTAGAATAGGATTTTGACTAAAAAAGTCAACAAAGGGTCAAGGCCCAAAGTTGACTATGCTTGGACCTCCAAAATAGGTGTGTTGACCAAGGGGTCAACATTTTGGATAAGCTTGGAGAATAAGGGAGAAGAATTTCGTCCTAGACATGTGGAAGCTTCCCACTGGAGAGTTTTCCTCCTAGTTAGTGGCCATATGTCACTCTAGGAATGGAGAGTTTTTCCATAGATAGTGGCCACATGTCACTCTCTCATTTGAGAGGATTTTTGCCACTTGTCTCCCTCCTATTGAAGAGGATTTCTCCTTGCTCTCCAAGACAACCAAGGTGGCTCTTTTAGGTTAAAGTTTTAGCCCATTTTGAGACACCTTAGCCTATAAATAGAGCTGCTCTCCATCATGTAATCACCTTTGATTTAGAGTAAAGTTATGCTGCCATTTTTGTGCCATACTACTCTTTTAAGGTCACCCTAGGCTAGAGCAACCCAAGTGGCCTCCTCTAGCCACCTTCCTCCAAGAGTTCGCCCAACCTCTCTTAGAGAACCCTTAAACATATCTTCCCTCACCATACAACTCACCAAAACCATGAGCTATCAACACCTTTCACCACCACCAAATTCCGCAAACTTCATCCATGAACTTACGCCTTGATTTGCTTCTAGATTTGGCTTGTCCTAGTTAGAGCATTGCCATCTTTTGGTATCAAGAGCTTTGGTTCTTCAACAGCTAAGTCTTTTGGTGCTTATCTATCCTTTATTCTTCCATGTCATTGATGTTATTTCCATACTTGTCTTGTTGTGTGTTTTTTTTTTCATCTATCATTTGTTCTGGCAGCAAACTGTGACGATTTTCAAACTTAAATTGCATCTAGCTCAGTTGTCCAAAAAATACATAAAATTAATCAAATGAAAGCCCTTTGAGTCTAGTTTCCAACAAAAAAATAATCACTTCATTTGGAGTTCTGTGTAGAATGTTATATGTAAAACCCTCCGCAAAGGTCAAAGCTGCAAGGATGTTGTCGTTAGCATTTTTTCAAGTTCGTTTTTGGTAGTTTTGGCTACTTTTTGTGCCTTTTCTCTTTTGAGTCATTCCTTACTGTTTTGTTGGGTCTTTTATTGATTTATATTTGGTGCATTTCATTGATTGAGTAATTTATCTTTTAATGCCAATTTTCCTATTTCATCATCTCCTACAATAATCATATTATCCACATAGACAAGCAATAAAGTGAGTTGACCTGTAGAAGAGTGCTTTATGAATAGAGTGTGCTCTCCTTTGCTTTGTCTGTATCCCAAGGAAACGATTGCTTTTGTAAATCTTTCAAACCATGCTCTAGGAGATTGCTTAAGCTCATACAATGTTTTCTTCAGGAGGCGTACCTTGATTCTTTAGTTTTTCACGTCAACGCCTGGGGAATCTCCATGTACACTTCCTCTTCTAGATTTCCATGAAGAAAGGCATTCTTCACATCCAGCTGGTGTATGTCCCATCCAAAATGAGCAGCCAAAGCGAGAATAACTCGAACTATATTCATCTTTGCCACTGGGACAAATGTGTCCGCATAGTCAATCCCATACGTTTGGGTATATCCTTTTGCCACCAATCTAGCTTTATATCTTTCTATTGTCCCATTTGCCTTATGTTTCACTGTGAATATCCATCTACACCCTACTGCCTTCTTGTCTCTTGGCTTATCAACAATCTCCCAAGTTGAATTTCTTCCTAATGCATTCATCTCTTCTTTCATGGCTTGATTCCAATGTTCAAGTTTCATGGCCTCCTGGATTGAGGTAGGAATTTTTGTGCCATCAATGGCAGCAATAAAACTTCTGTGCTTATCAGAGAGATTGTTAGTGCAAACATACTATGAAATAGCATATTTAGCACATGATCTTTTGTCCTTTCTCAATGCAATGGGTAAATCCTCAGTAATACTTACCTCCTCCTCATTGATATCTTCAGGGATCCTCACCTCCGGAGTAGACAATTTTTCTTGCTCGTGAGTCAAAGTGGGTTGTTCTCTTCTTTCATATTTTTTGCCAAAAAATTTGTCTTCCTCTTCTTCCTCATTGTGGACTATGGTAGCTTCATTGCTCAGGTCTTGGGCATCCTGTAAAGACAAACACGGTAATGACAAGAAGGAGACTTCATCCACTTCAAGTGCTTTCTCCCCCTGAAGTGGTGGACTGACATAAAAGGATTTTGTTTCATGAAAGGTGACATCCATGGTGATAAAGATGCGACGACTCTAAGGATGATAACATTTGTACCCTTTTTTATTAGAAGGATACCCAATAAAGACACATTTAAGAGCTCTGGGATCTAATTTACCCCGGTTAGGATGATGAGAGTGAACAAAAACAACACATCCAGAGACTCGACAAGGTAGACTCGTTATTAGGGAAGAAGAAGGAACAAAAGACAATAGAGGCTCTATAGGACTAATGCCATTTAACAAACGAGTGGGTAACCTATTGATGAGATATGTGGCAGTTAACACAGCTTCTCCCCAGTAATTTTTTGGAATAGACATTTGAAAAAGAAGAGCTCTAGTTACTTCAAGAAGATGACGATTCTTTCTTTCAGCAACCCCATTTTGTTGAGGGGTATTAACACAGGTTAGTTCATGAACAATACCATTATGAGACAAAATTGAGAAATTCATGATTCACATATTCAGTACCACTATCAGACCTAATTCTTTTGATATTTTTTCCAAATTGAGTTTGGACAAGGCGGAAAAAATTAACAAAAATTTGAAAAACTTCGGATTTATTTTTCATAAGGTATGTCCATGTAACACGGGTACAATCGTCAATAAAGATAACGAACCATTTGGCTCCAGAAATAGAATCTATGACAGGACCCCAAACATCAGAATGAATTAAATCAAATGAAGAAATACTCTTTTTATTACTAATAGGATGAGATGCACGATGGTGTTTTGACAATTGACAAATATCACAATTAAAAGACTCAACAGACTCCTTGGTAAACAAATGGGAAAACAAGGACTTGATAAGAATAAATGAAGGATGCCCAAGCCTTTGATGATGTAACCATATTTGAGATTTTGTCCACGTCTCAAATGTAGCTTGTTGACTCATGATTTGTGTGTTGCTTTGGTCATCAAACTCTAAAACATACAACCCACTCTGCTCCTTAGCAGTTAAAATCATCTTTCCTGTGGCAACGTTCTGAAAAACACAATAAGTTGGAAAAAATGTTACTGAACAATTTAAATCCTTTTGTGAGTTTTTGCACAGAGATAAGACTAGTAGCTAATTAAGGAATATGTAAAACATCCTTCAATACAATAGATGAGTCCAAAATTATATTCCCAGAGCCGCATATAGGTTGTTCTTTATTTCTTTTACCATATGAGTCGAAGGACACACTAAAAGGTGTCATATGATCAGTTGCACTGGAATCAAGGATCCAAATACCTTGAGACACATGACCAACAGTATTGAGACAAATCTTACCTTTTATGGACAGAGTACATGATCCAGAGGGCTTACTCATTCATTCAACCATTGCTTTCAAATGCTCAAGTTCCTCCTCATAAGCTTTCATATCAAGATCTAGTGGTGGTTTTAATGAAAAAGTACTCTGTAAATCATCCCATATTTCTTTTGCAGAAGAATGAAACATATAATTTCTACTTATCTGAGGAATCATGGATTGCTACATTCAAGTCATAATTAATGAATCTTCATTGTCCCAAATAGAAAAATAGTCTGGTTTTGGTCCTCCTCCATCTATGTGATCAAGTCTTGAACGACCCTTGAGAATCCTTCGAATAAATTGGCTCCATTGTAAGAAATAACGACCATCCAACCGACAGGTAGTCCCAATATTTGGAAGGTCATTAGGACCCAAAGGAATAATTTTTACTTCAGACATTCCATAGAACACAACCAGGGGGCTCCGGTGACCTTTCCCGAGCCGACGACGATGTGTGGATCACACCGAAAAAAAAGGAGTAGAACTTAAAACTCAGATCTACTCAAATATAGGCCAAACGGGTTGTCACCGACCCTAGGAAAAGACTCAGGAGGCTCCAGCAACTCTGTCTGTGGCGGCGGTAGCAACGGGTCTCATCAGAGGTGAGTGCGTGGGCTACACGCGTCGACGATGGTGGCGGCGCGTGGCGGCTTCTCTCCCGGAGCGACTTCCCACGTTGTGGTCACTGGTGTTGGGCGCACCTTTCTGTCCTATCAAGACCCCAACCAGCAACGACAACAGCAGCAGTGGTGAACAGCGGCGATAGTGCGATTGTGCAACGGAATGGAGCTCCAAGATCGGGAGCTCTCATACCAAGTAGAAAATAGGACTGATTTTTATTATTCTAAATCATAAAAAATACATTCTCATATCCTCTATTTGTAACAAACTAATTCTCCTAAAAAGGAAAATAGGGAAACTAGAGAAACAAAATAAAATAGAAGATTATACATCTATTTTCTCTAATTAGGAAGGATTCTAAAGATATATTCTCTAACTACAACATTACTACCAATATATCATTTGATCATAGAGGCTCTGAAACCATGTATGACCAACAATCCCAAAAGCTTGGTTTACTAGATAAAGAGACATGAATGGATTTATGTAACATCTCCAACAAGATGGGAGGACATTTGTTTCTCTGAGGGCTTTGGCATCTAGTTATTGTCTCACTGTAGAAGAACTTTGACTCTCTTCTAAATACAATAAAAATCTCTTTGAACCTGAATTGTACTGGGCTTCTTAGTTTTATGATTTTTTTCTCTGATTTTCAGGAAAGGAAATCTCTACTTCCATGAGCATTAGAAGATATTAGTGAAGCTAAAAGTATGGTATCATTTCTCCTCCTACAAGCTAGAAGTAAATTTAATATCAAATTTATAATAATAAACTAAAATAAGACTTCCAATTGCATTTCATTCAAGTATTATGTAGCAGCAAACCCAAACCTTCCCGCAGAAAGTTCACTCACATTCACACTAATTACCAACTTCAATACCTATTGAAAGTTCACTCACATTCATATTAATTACCAACTTCAATACCTATTAAAATATGGGTGTAAATATTGCACATTTACTGTACAATAAATATAGATTGATTTGATAATAGATATAGATTTGTTTATAAGAAATCCCTAAAAGTAAGGGATTGTGATTAGGAGTTTATTTGGCAGATTTGCTCCAAATTTACAGGCTTTATGTCTGGATATTTATTTCCTTTATTTAAGGAGATATATTTTTACAGTTCTACTTGATCAAATTAGCAAGCACAAACACCAGTTCTTTGTTACCAAATGCAGACAAAATAGAAAAATAATGACCCAAATGTGACAAACCTTGTGAAAAAACAACCATAAAGTAGGTTAGACAGGAGAGAACATATCAATAAAGTATCAGGCAGATGCCTCTTGTTAATCTCCTCTTCCACCAAAGCTCCAAGAATAGAGGTCTCCATTTCATGCAATAGCTTATCACTTATTTCCCGTGAAACCCGAAAAGGTGGACATATTTTCACTTGGGTGGCCTGAAATTGAAATTTTGTAAGCCAAAAATCACAAATTTTAACAAAGACAAGCTTCTTTATGTGAGGGCACCAAACCTCAACTTTGGACATCTTTTCAATTTCTGCGAGAACTTCCACAGAGCAATCCAAAAAATCAAGAACACATTGGTATTTAGGGTCTTCAAACTACAGTTAACATTATGATTAAGCTTTTAGTGACAGTTTAATCAAAACTAATAAATAAATATTAGTACAGGAAGATGTAGCTAGGGTATACCTTATGAGAATCATCTTGAGCATCAGTGACATCAAAATAATTGTGAGCCAAAGGAACTTCTTTAAAGCATTGTGTAAAAGGAACAAAACCTATACAAAGTGCATATATAGCACTAGGAATGAGAAAAGTCATCTGCTCATTCAACATAGAACAACCCTGCATAATAAGGAACAAATAAATGCAAGTAAAGCAATGGTGCATGATGCCTTCCTCCCACATGTAATGGGTTTGGCCATTAAATTTGTTTACACGTGTTTTCCTTAACACACAGTGAAGATTAAAATATTTTGCTCATAACAATTTTACGGAACCAAACCTTCCAATTAAGATGGCACAAAGTTGCTCTTAAAAGGCTTTTCCTCATATGTAACATATCTTGGGGTTCAGACTGCACATTATGGGAACAGTAAATTAAGTGAAAAAGGCCTGTAGTTTACCCATACACATACATTTGCAAAACATCATCTTCAATAAGCAAAAACAAACAGTGTATTACCAAGGAATATAAGAATCAATACTGAAATGAATAATATACAAGCTTAAATCTTTCACTGTTCTCCTAGATCTAATTTTCCTTCCCCTGCCCACTTGTTCGTGTCCTCTTTTAGACTTCTTAATCATGGCCCTATCACTACTCCATTAATCAAATCAAAAACTTGGAAAAAGGGCTAGATGAGGTTTGACCTACACCAAACTATGATTGATTGATTTGATACCAGTCCTTTGATCTTAAATCCTGTAAACTTAATCAGCAGAAAAACATGCATTACCTTCTGGCTATACTTGTCAGACATCCATGGTTATTATGAATACCAATAAATGTTAGAAAACGTATCAGAGGAGCTGTTACCAAGCCACAAAAGGTGTCTACAGTATATATTAAGAGTATCCGAGATAAACAAGTTGAAAATAAGACTTATTTTATTATTCTCAATCATAAAAAATACATTCTCATACCCTCTATTTGTAATAATCTAGTTCTCCTAAAAAGGGAAATAGGAAAAATAAAATAAAATAAAAGATTATGTATCTATTTCCTCTAATTAGGAAGATTCTAAAGATATTATCTCAAATTACTATACTCCCCCTCAAGTTGGTAAATGAATATCAATCATTCCCAACTTGCCTACAAGATCTTGAAATCTACCCGGAGGAAGCCCTTTTGTAAAAATATCTGCTATTTGAAGCTATGTAGGAACATGAGTTGTAATCACAAAGCCTATGTCAAGATTATCTTTGATTAAATGTCTGTCAATTTCAATGTGTTTGGTTATATCATGCTGTACTGGATTATGGGCTATGCTCATAGCAGACTTATTGTCACAGTGTAGTTGCATCGGGTGCTCCACTTTGACTTTAAGACCATCCAAAATGATTTTCATCCAGAGTCCTTCACACATTCCTTGAGCCAGGGCTCGAAATTCAGCTTCTGCACTAGAACGGGATACTCTATCTTGCTTTTTGCTTCTCCATGTTACCAGACTATCTCCAAGAAATACACAATACCAAGAAGTAGATTTTCTGTCAGTAATAGAACCAGCATAGTCAGCATCAGTATATATCTTCATAATCAATGTGTCTTCCCTTTAGAATAATAGCCCCTTTCCTGGACTTGACTTCAAGTATTGGAGAATTTTGTCAACTGCTTGCATGTGTCTCTCTCTTGGATCATGCATAAATTGACTCACTACACTAACTGCATAAGCAATGCCTGGTCTTGTGTGTGATAGATAAATCAATTTTCCCACCAATCTCTGATATTGGGCTTTCTCTACAGGAGCACTTTCTTGACTTCCAATTCTGTGAGGTTCTACATCCCAGCTTTCCTGTTTCTTTGAGGAGATCAAGTTCATATTTCCTTTGGGAGATGAAAATTCCGTTCTTAGAGTAGGCAACCTCTATTCCAAGAAAATATTTGAGTTTTTCTAGGTCTTTCATTTCAAATTGAGCTGCCAAATTTTATGTTTCATCATCTCCTGCAATAATCATATCATCCACATAGACAAGCAAAAGAGTGAGTTTACCTGTAGAAGAGTGCTTTATGAATAAAGTATGATCTCCTTGGCTTTGATTGTATCCCAAGGAAACCATTGCTTTTGTAAATCTTCCAAACCATGCTCTAGGGGATTGCTTAAGACCATACAATGCTTTCTTCAGGAGCCATACCCTTTTTCTTTCTTTTTTCACTTCAAAACCTGGGGAATCTCCATGTACACTTCCTCATCTAGATTTCCATGAAGAAAGGCATTCTTCACATCCATATGGTGTAAGTCTCATCCAAAATGGGCAGCCAAAGCGAGAATAACTCGAACTGTATTCATCTTTGCCACTGGGGCAAATGTCTCCTCATAATCAATCCCATATATTTGGGTATATCCTTTTGCCACCAATCTAGCTTTATACCTTTCTATTGTCCCATTTGCCTTATGTTTCACTGTGAATATCCATCTACACCCTACTGCCTTCTTGTCTCTTGGCTTATCAACAATCTCCCAAGTTGAATTTCTTTCTAATGCATTCATCTCTTCTTTCATGGCTTGATTCCAATGTTCAAGTTTCATGGCCTCCTGGATTGAGGTAGGAATTTCTATGGCATCAATGGCAGCATACAGGTATACCTTGACCATTTGCAACTGTAATAAGTTCTTCTTTATTGCTTTTTCCATATGAGTTGAAATACCCAGTAAAAGGTGTCACATGATCAGTTGCACCCGAATCAAGGATCCAAATACCTTGAGACACATGACCAACAGTATTGAGACAAATCTTACCTTTTATGGACAGAGTACATGATCCAAAGGGCTTACTCATTGATTCAACTATTGCTTCCAAGCGCTCAATTTTCTCCTTATAAGCTTTCATATCAAGATCTGGTGGTGGTTGTGGATTAGACTGGGAAGGACTAGATTGATTGGTGGCTTCCCGTTCTAAGGTAGTATGATTTACCCATCTTTGAGTAGGCCCATTGTTGTTTCCCATGCGCTAGAGATCATTCTTTCTTCCATGGAGTTTGAAGCATGTTTCCATGGTATGTCCAGATCTTTTACAGTATAAACAATAATCCCCATGAGTACCTCTTTCAAACGTCTTTCCTCCAGCATTTGTTCCCTTGTAGACTCCCTTTCCAATTGCCATGGCAGAGCCTGTGTTGGAATCCCTCCATGAAGCATGACAGTTCTCCGAGTTTCTTCTCCTCTTAACATAAAAAAAAAGTTCTGACAGGGGTGGTAATTTTTCTCTTCCAAAAATTTGAACCCGGATTCGGTCGTACTCATGATTCAGGCCCAGGAGAAATTTAAAGATTTTTTCCCCTTCAATGAATTCAGCAAGAGCGGCAGCATCTGTTTTACACATCTTTATTGTTTGGATTTGATCGAGTTCCATCCAAAGACCATTCAGGATTTCGTGATATTCTGATACGGAAAGGGAGCCCTGTTTTGTATTAAATATCCTGTTCTTGATGTCATAGTAAGCAGCAAGATCCTTTTTTAATTAAAAAGTACTCTGTAAATCATCCCATATTACTATTGCAGAAGAATGAAATATGTAATTTTTCCTTATCTCAGGAATCATGGATTGCCACATCCAAGTAATAATTAATGAATCTTCCTTGTCCTAAATTGAAAAATGAGGATCGTCTGGTCCTGGTCCTCCTCCATCTATTTGATCAAGTTTTGAACAACCCTTGAGAATCCTTAGAATAAATTGGCTCCATTGTAAGTAATTCTGACCATCCAACCAAGAGGTACTTCCTATATTTGGTAGGTCATTAGGTACCCCCAAAGGAATACTTTTTTTTTCAGACATCCCGTACCGAAGAAAAAAAAGAGCAAAAATCTTCAAACTCATATCTACTCAAATAAAGGCCAAACGGGTCATCACCAACCCTAAAAACAGACTCAGGAGGCTCCGGCGACTCTTCAGTGGCGTCGACGGTGAGTGGGTCACACCGAGAAAATAGAAGCAAAACTTAAAACTCATATCTACTCAAATACAGCCAAAATGAGTCGTCACCAACCCTAGGAATAGACTCAGGGGGCTCCGGCGACCCTGTCTGTGGCGGCGGCGGTGAGTGGGTCTCGCCAGAGGTAGGCGCATGGGTTACAAGCGCCGGCGACTATGGCGGCTCCTCTCACGGAGTGACTTCCGGCATTGTGATCGCCGGTGTTGGGCGCACCTTTCTGCCCTATCAACGACCCCAACCGGCGACGGCGACAGCGGGGTTGGTCGGACAGCAGCGGCGGTGCGACTTGGTGCAGCGGAATCAAGCCCCAAATCAGGAGCTCTGACACCAAGTTGAAAATAAGACTTATTTTATTATTCTCAATCATAAAAAATACATTCTCATACCCTCGATTTGAAAAAATCTAGTTCTCCTAAAAAGGGAAATAGGGAAACTGGGAAAACTAGGAAAAATAAAATAAAATAAAAGATTATGTATCTATTTCCTCTAATTAGGAAGATTCTAAAGATATTATCTCAAATTACAACAAAACACATAATAAAAATATAACATGAAATGTGGCAGGGGGTTCCATGATGCAAAAGAAGACTTTTGCTGAAGTCTTTCATAAAACATGTGACTTACCTCTCAGCCAATTGCCTATACCTTGCATTAAAAGTAATTTTGTCCCAGTTCAGGTCACAGAGCATAACTATCTAGTTGGTCTCACTCGCATGGCAGAGCTATTCTCAACAAGCGTCATAAACCCTATACACTTCATGACCTTGGTATCAAACAAAGATTGTTTGTTTCACTTTAAGCCCCCTTAAGGATATGCATCGTGCACTTGCTTTTAGAATACGAAACTTAACCAAGGAACCCTTACAGTCATTGCATGATCACAAGCAAGTAAAACACCAGAAGATCAATTGCAAGAATTTTTCTTTGCAGGGCTGCAATCTAACATTCAGAATTGGTTGCCACAACAGGATCTAAAGAAACGTGATTAGAGATTCACAAAGTGCTCTAATTGTGGGAGAAAGGTCAGCAATGAAGAATCACACTCTCTGTAGGGAAGAAAAAACCAAAACGGAAGGGAGATTCGTAACAGAAAAATATAGTATGATGGAGGAAGGGGATGCAACAATTAATGACATTGGAATTTTGGGATTACAAATTAATGGGTTCAGAATTTGGTATGCAAAAACCACTCTCATATCAACCACCAACCAAGGCTCTAGATCTAAACTTGCAAGCAGTAGCCCGTGGATTCCCTTCGTATGATAACACGTTGATGAAGATGACCCAAGAGATCAAGTTTCACGGTTCCAACCTTGAGGACAAGATATAATGTCTGCATAATAAAAGGAAATAGATTAGGAATTAGTTGTTAGTTGGTTAGTTGGTTGGTGGGGCCTTTATAAGAAGGCAGGGAGGTCTTGTGTCAGACACTTTTGGATAATCTTGTAGATTGAGCTTTGGCTATTTCTGAAGGGGAAACCCTCAGAGGAGAGAGTGCTCTCCTATTCTTTGTGTTCTATACAGTCTATACAATAAAGAATATTACTCTTTTGTTTCTTTTCAATTCTGGGTTCCTATCAAACACTCTCCCTCAAGCTAGTGCATACAAATCGTATGTACCAAGCTTGTTATTAATATAATCAATAAAGACTTAGTGAAAAATATACTTTTACACTTGAGTGACACCAAATTGTTAATAATTTGTTTAGACAACATAGAAGACGAAATACCAACCCAAAAGACTCTCCGAAACAACAAATCTGGGAGGTTATTCCATCTAAATCTCTTCTCACAAATCGTCGTTGAGGAATGCATTGTTGACATCTAGTGGATAAAGAGGTCATTGTTTAAGAGCCACCATGGCTATAAATAAACTAACAAAAGTCATCTCTGCCACGGGAGAAAAAGCATCTATGGAAGGGTCAAACGCAATGTGATCGTCAATCAAAACTTAAACTCTAGTACTGGTAGCGGTAGACAACACCACTGTCGGCAACGGCACGTGTAGTGGCAGAGGCAACAGAAATTTTTTTTTCCTTAAAAGGACCTGGCTCTACATACCATGTTGAATATAGTGAAAACTATATATTGGGAATAATCTCCCTTGTGTTAATATACACATATGGTCATCTATTTATAGTACAAAAAATATGAACTAAATCCAAAGTACAAATAAGAAATAATAACAAACTAACTAAAGATAAAAGATAAAAATAAGATAAAGATAATATATCAAAGACTTGACTATTCCAGCTTGCATTTGGATGTGTTAGGAAGTTAAAGGTATACGTGAGAAGGAATAAAAGAGGAGGAAATTAAAGGTGGGAAAAGATGTTAGTTTTTTAGTTGAGAGAGAGAATATAAATAAAAACAGAATAGGCTCAGAAGAGGATTATCAAATATTTTCTTTTGGACATAGACTAGACATATTTTCCAGGGGGGGAAGGGAGGCTTCCTTGGGGACACATACTTGTATTTTTCTTTCTATACAATACAGAATCAATAAAATACATACACATACATTTATCTTCTGCTGTTTTGAGTGTTGTGGTGAGAAGAGAGTGATTTGTTTTGGTTTCCTAAATAAAGGAACCTAACAGATTTCGTTCGACCTGTCAGATCTCTTTCGAAGGGTGAAGAGAGAGTGTGCGAGAAGAAGAATGGAGGGACGAGTGATGGCGATTGAGTCGATAGTGGAAGAATTGAAGGCGGAGATGCAAGCAGTAACTCACGAACTCCAAGCGTTTGGCCGCGCTCTCGGAACCAGGATCCTAGCTCCGAAGGAAGTCGTGATTCCGTCAATGCCGAACGCTAATCACGATCGCTGAAGAGCTCAAAGGATGAATCGGAAGAGGACAGAGGAGAAGTGCAACACAGTTGGATGAAGCGTGTTGAACTACCTACATTTGAAGGTGCGGATTCCATGGGCTGGATCGCAAAGGCGGAGAAATTCTTCGATCCCCAAAACGTGATGGAGAAGGAGAAGATGAAGCTTGTTTATATCTGTATGGAGGGAGGCGCTAGCTACTGGTTCCGCTTTTGGCGGAAGAAGACTAGGCATCCGACTTGGAAGATGTTCAATGACGCTCTGGCGCAGAGGTTTGGCGGACTGAATCGGGGCACCGTTTTTGAGAAACTGGCCTCCGTGTGACAAAAGGGGAGCGTCAAAGAGTACATCCAAGAGTTTGAAATCCTGGTGGCGCAAGCATCGAGAGTGAACGAGGAGCAATTATTGGGTCAGAAGTTTGTTGTTTATACTAATCAAAGAAACTTAAGGTATTTACGGGAATAGCGCATTACTACCCAAACCAGCAAAATTGGCTAGCTAAGCTACTTGGGTATTAGTTTGAAATATAATACGCGACAGGGGCATCAAATCGTGGGTTGATGGGCTATCCAGAAAAGGGGGAGAATGGAAGGAAGGAGACAAAGCACTACAGATGATATCCAGACCATATTGGTCTGAATTTCAGGAAATCGTGGAGGAGGTCGAGAAGGATGAGAGTTTAACGAAGGTGTTGGAGGAAATAAGGGCAGATCCTAATTCCCATCCTACATATACCTTAGAACATGAGATGGGCGATTACATTACAAGGGAAGGCTCGTTCTATCAGCTCAGTCTGCCTAGATACCTAGATTATTGGCAGAGTTTCATAACACTGTCACAGGAGGACATTCAGGGGTTTATAGGACCTATAGAAGGGCGACACAGTCTTTGTATTGGGTGGGAATGAAGAAGGCAGTCACAGATTATGTGGCTGCATGCCTAGTATGTCAACAGCATAAATACTTGGCATCATCTCCCCAAGGTCTTTTGCAGTCATTATCTATCCTGAAAGCAATATGGGAGGAAATCAGTATGGACTTTGTGGTGAAATTACCCAAGTCTCGTGGATTTGACATTATATTAGTGGTGGTGGAGAAACTCAGCAAGTATGGGCATTTTATCCCAATTAAGCACCCTTATACCGCAAGATCCTCAGCTGAAGTGTTTGTGAAGGAGGTGATTAAACTCCATGGGATACCTATGACCATCGTAAGGGACCGAGATTCCACTTTTGAGTGTATTTTGGCAGGAGATTTTTCGCTTGCAGGGAACACAGCTTAGGATGAGCACTGCCTATCATCCAGAGATGGATGGGCAGACTAAAGTTCTGAACAGGGTGCTATGGCATACTTGCGCTGTTTTAGTTAGGAACAACCCAAGTGTTGGAGTTTGGTGTTGCCTTGGGCTGAATACTGGTACAATACCAGTTACCAAGGAGCATCCAACTGCATACCCTTTGAAACAATTTATGGAAGACCCCCTCCCAAACTGACACGATTCATACCTGGAGAGACAATGGTGGAAGTTGCCCAAGACTTGCAAACCCGAGATGAGGCTTTGAAGCAACTGAGATATCATCTAGCCAGAGCTCAAGACCAGATGACACACTATGCCAATGAGAAGAGAGCGGAGGCCAAGATCAAGGAAGGAGATTGGGTATTCCTTAAAATGAGACCTCATAGACAAATGTCTATGCCTACAAGACTACATCCTAAGCTCTCAACAAGGTATTATAGACCATTCCTAGTGGAAAAACAAATAGGACTTGTAGCTTTTCGGTTGCAGCTACCAGAAACATCAAGAATACACCCTGAATTCCATGTTTCTTAGTTGAAGCTAGCTATAGGAGCACATCAAGTTGAAGGAGCCCTACCAACTGAATTGCAGGACGACAGACCCATGTATACAGCTGTGAAAGTGCTATAGCGAAGAAACAAGTAGTAGCAAGGGGAGGAGATACCCCAAGTCCTAATATAGTGGCAGGAGAGTGGTTTGGAGGATGCTACCTGGGAGGAGCAATACATCAAACAGCAGTTCCCTGACTTCAACCTTGAGGACAAGGTTGATGTTGAGGAGGAGGGTAATGTTAGGAAGTTAAAGGTATACGTGAGAAGGAATAAAAGAGGAGGAAATTAAAGGCAGAAAAAGAGGTTAGTTTGTTAGTAGAGAGAGAGTATAAATAAAAACAGAATAGGCTGAGAAGAGGATTATCAGATATTTTCTTTTGGCTATAGACTGGACATATTTTCCAGTGGAGGAAGGGAGGCTTCCTTGGGGACACATACTTGTATTTTTCTTTCTATACATTATAGAATCAATAAAATACATACACATACATTTATCTTCTGTTGTTTTGAGTGTTGTGGTGAGAAGAGAGTGATCTGTTTTGGTTTCCTGAATAAAGGAACCTAACAGGATGCCATGTAAATGTTATTATTATATGTACTTACTCACCCATAATATAGCTCTACTGATGTTAATACTAATTTTAATATAAGCAAAGCCTATAAGCTAATTAAGAATTTGACATTAAGTAAATTAAAGACAAAAAAATGACTATACTTTCTTACCAACTTACATGGGAATTTTTTCGTGAAAAGTAGCATGAAAAGAAATACAAGATGGATCTGCATAAAATGAAAATGAGCTAAATAAGAATGCAGTAACTTAAAGAAAAATAGAAAAGGGAAACCAATAAATTCGGAATTATTAGTTTCTACGTCCTATTGGTAATCCAGCCTCCCAACTTCAATTAAAGCTTCACATTACCAACAGCATAAACAACACAATAAAATGGCAGTTAGCTACTGTTCTCTCTGACAGGATGTGAGACTGTTTACATAATAGACTTGATGTAGTCAATAGCAGATTGCAAAGTCTAATCCCTATGGCAGGCCTTATGGTATGAGTTAGCCAACTCACATTATATGTTGATGATGTTATCCTTTTCTGCACGGATACTAAATCTAACTTGCAGCAGATAATGCACCTTTTCTAATCTTATAAAGATGACGTCAGCCACTATTACTAACTCCAGGTTTTATACTTCTAGTTGAACACGCTTTTATATCTGGTTGTGGGCTTACTTTTAGAGATAATCATGCTTCCAATATGGGTTGTTTTCTCTTTATATCCCAGTTTTCATAATGGCTTATATGCTAAGGAGACAGGTATGGTTCCAGTTATGGAATTCGCTATCTCCAAAAGTTGGACTAATCTCCAAAGGCTGGACTAATATGTAGATTGAGTGTGACTCAGTTCAATACTTCTATTATTCCTTGGGATCTTCCTAGTGATGGCTGAATTGTTTTGTAATTGTAATTGTTGGGTCTTTTGTTGGAAAATTCACTACAAAAATATGATACCAATGAGTCATGAGCCAACCCATATAAGAATAAGAGACTATGTTAGGCATCAAAGTAATGAGAGGGTTAGGAAGAAATCCTAAGATAAAACTAGTAAAACTATTAGTTGTTACAGGGGGACTTCCTCGGAAAACTAATAAATTTTTATTTTACGATCCAGTTTTGTAAGCTTGAGTCAGACATCAACTCACTAAGATGATATTAAAGCCATTCAATGCACATTGTAGTCAAGTTCATTGAGATTGTTCTGCCACCTGCTATCCGGCTTTTGTTAGACCACAAACAAAAATGTATCTTACACTTGAAATGTTCATTTCTCAATATGACAAAGCTTGTTGAAGATCACATATCAACTAGAGATATGACCAAATCCTCTTACAAGCAGATTTGATGTTAAGGTAGGCATAAACCCACTTATTAAGAGTAATACTATGTGTATTCATTTTTCGCATACTTCTAGAGAGGGTAATAAATTTCTTGTTGTGTCTAACACAAAATCCCAAGGTTATTACTTGGTGGGATAACATTCCCAACTTCATTTGTCTTGAGTTTTATAGGGATAGATTTGATTTTTCATTTATAAAGTTAGAAAATAATAGGTTAGGTTTAGTCCCCCACTATCATTTTTGTATTCTCCTCTATTTTTCTATGATATGTTGAGGAGTTGCAGATGATTGGTGTTGTTTGTGGAGCCACCATAACTGGAATGGCTAACAACAAAGTGATGCTTCAGCATACTAATTTTTATTAAAATGAATTGGATGCATGGATCAAAGGACTCATTGGAGGGTTTATCCTTTCTTAGGTAATTAAACATTTAAAGTATATATGCTGTGATAACTATGAAAATTAAAAATTCAGCAAATAACTAATTGGAAATTGTTGAATATAGTGAAAAACTATATTTGAATTAATCTCCTTTGTGTAAAATACACACATAGGGTTCTCTATTTATAATACAAGAAATATGGGCTAAGCCCAAAATACAAATGAGAAATAATAACAAACTAACTAAAAGATAAAAGATATAATATATCTAACACTCCCCCTCAAGCTGAAGCATACAAATTGTATGAACTAAGCTTGAAATAGATGAACTCAGTGTTGAACTAGATGATTTGTCTTCAAGAGTGTGAGGCAAACATAGATGGACTAACAGCAGCTTGTGAAACTTCAACTTCAAAAGTGGATGAAGAAGAGCCGTGTGGACAATGATAAACTGCAAGGACTGATTCCCAATCAATGATGGATGAGTGACGGGATCAACAGTAGTAGCTGAAAGCTAAGAGCTACAAAACTGCAGGGACTACACTAAATCCTCATCAATGATGGATGGGTGACGGGATCAACAGTAGTAGCTGAAATCTATCTACAAAACTGCAGGGACTACACCCATATATATGTGACTTGCAGTGTCTTGGAAACGTACTCCCCCTCAGTGTGAACGGCGGAAATGTGGAATATCACAGTTGCTGGACCACAAAAACAAAATATTAAGCTACAATGCTGAAACAAAGACATCAAAGATCCAAAGATACGTTGGAGGTCCAAAATTCTTTGCTGGACAACTCCCAAGTGGTGATACTTAGCCGTGTATCACAAGAAGATCGGGCTAACTCTAGCATCGAACAACGGCAAACAGTGCTAACTCTAGCACCAAACAGCAGCAAACAGTGCTAACTCTAGCACTGAACAGCGGCAAACAGGGCCAAACATCGGGCTAACTCTAGCACCGAAAAGTGGCAAACAGGGCCGAACAGCGGCAAACTAAACGGCGCCGGACAGCGGAAACGGCACCTGGACAGCGATCAATAGTGGCTGGACAGTGGTCAAACGGCGCGGACAGTGGTCAAACGGCGCGGACAGTGGTCAAACGGCGCGGACAGCGGGAAACGGCGCCTGGACAGCGGGAAACGGCGCGTGGACAGCGACAAACGGCGCGGGGACAGCGGCGATGGTCTGGTTGGCGAGACCGACTCCGATCATCAAGTTGGGCAGCCATGGAGAGGGAGAAACCCTAAAAATTCAAAGTACTCCGATTGATGCAACGACCACAGATCCAGAAAGAGGGCGAAGAGGCGATCACGGCAGTGCTGATCGGCGGCGGAAAGCTCCGGCGACGCGCCGGCACGCGCGCCGGCAGCGGCGGCAGCGGTGACTCTTGCGGCGGCGCGTGAAGGCGCGTGAGAGGTCCGTTCGCCGCGATCTTCATACCACGGTGGTCGCCCGGTCGAGACGATTCCGATGGTGTGGTCGCCGGTCGATTCTGGAACTCCGGCGGCGGCGGCGGTGGCCGGAGGCGGCGGCGGCGGTGGCCGGAGGCGGCGACGGACTGGCCGGAAAGAAGCGGCGGCGACGGTGGAGAGATCTGACTGCACGGTGCTGACTGTGGCACAGATTTAAGAGAAAAAGAAAGAGAGAAGGGTTGCCCACTGAAATTTTAGGGGCTGCCGGCGGCCATGGCGGCCAGCCGCCGGCAGACAGCAGAGACACCAGAAGAAGATCAGAGAACCTGCTCTGATACCATGTTGAATATAGTGAAAAACTATATTTGAATTAATCTCCTTTGTGTAAAATACACACATAGGGTTCTCTATTTATAATACAAGAAATATGGGCTAAGCCCAAAATACAAATGAGAAATAATAACAAACTAACTAAAAGATAAAAGATATAATATATCTAACAGAAATATATATGAAACTATGAGGTAACAAATTTATCTCAATCCCAAAATTCTAGAGGAATGGTGGTAGAGCAAGAAGGCAGGGGAAGATGTTAAGGGTATTTCAGTGCAAAACATATCTTTGAAGATTTTATCTTTAGCCAAGTCAAAAGGCATAGCTTGATTTATATTACTGACCTCACCTAGTAATATAACGTTTGTGTGGCTGTTGTAACGGTAGTTACTCTTACCAGCCATCATTCTAGATAACGAGAGAAGTGTGAAGATTATATAAACATCCGTGGAAAAATTATCCAACTAACTGGATGAGTGAAATAATGTATGATTGATGTTATTCACTACTGTAAAACACACGATATAATTTCACTTATTCAGAAAACCTTAAAACCATATTTTGCTATCTAGGTAAGAGACACTTACATTGAATTTGGACGTTTGAAAATCTGAAGATCCCACACATCTTGAGGTATCACACTTGTATTCACAAAATCCTGGACAGAACCAAGTGTTGTAAGATTTATTATTAGTAATCTCAAGATGTAAAATAGATAACTCACATTTGATGTTATATTACTAAGCAGCAGCAAAGCAGCATCCACCTGCATCAGTGTGTCCTTGTCAATTTAAAATGGAAACTTACACAAAAAATAACCAAGAGAGAAACAATTTATAACTTTTCACATAATGATAATGATAATGATGATAATAATAAATAAAATATCTATCACAAGAAAAGGTTAAGTACGCACTATCCATCCTTCACTTTATCAGTTTTTATTATAACAATGCTCACAACTAATAACACATAATTAAGCAGACTCAGCAGACTACAACATGCTTAACGAGACTGTATATCATTTACCATGAGATCTCTCTTAACATCTCCCTATATCCTTCGTCGTCTCCTTTACCCCCATTTCACATACAAAAAATTGCAATTTACTTTTCTAATTAGTGCATTAAATAACCTACACCCTAACTGATTGTTGTCATATTTTCCTCAACTTTGGCAGCCAAACTGGGCACCAAAACTGTTACTGTGTATGCTAATCAACTTACAGCTTTGTGGATAGAATTGGATCAATACAGGGTCATTAAGGCCAAGTGTTCAGAACATTCAGCAATTTTAAGAGAGTACATTAAAGAGAATCAGGTGTATGATTTCTTGGTAGGTCTAAACCGAGAGCATGATCAAGTCCGGGTTCCAACATTGGGAAAGGAGAAGGTTCCAAGACTCAATGAAGTCATGGAAATTAATCAGACTGAAGAAAGTAGAGACTCCTATGACAGAAAACTTAATAATTGTTGAAGGAACACCAGCCATGGTTACATACCAAAGGAAAGGAGGCTCTCTTACAAAGATGGAAACGAAAAACAAAGGAGTATGGTGTACTTTTGCAACAAGCCACACCACACAAGAAATAAATGTTGGAAGTTGCATCGAAAACCCCAGAGCAAAGATTAGGGATACCAATGAGGTCCTCCAAAGAGAGGGGGTCAGGTAGCTCATGTTGTTGTTGTTTCCCATGGTGTTGATGTTCCTGAAAATCAAGGAGGATCTGAACAGCTAAACCAAGAGAATCCAAAAATAGTAAGGTCCTTTTTCAGGAAACATGAAAAAACCCGCAAGTGTTTATTCATTGACATAGTCCGGTATGTTACTATTTTCAGTTAGATATAATGTTACAAATATACACTTTACCCAATATTGGATTTTAGACTCTGGAGCCACAGACACATCACTGCCTCCCTAAATACTTTTCCACATATTTCTCATGTCCTAGAAAAAAGAAAATTTCCACAACTGATGAAAACAGAATCATTACAGCTAGTCATGAAGATGTCCAAATAAACCCAACCATAATTCTAACAAATATTCTAGATGTGCCTATATTGTTCATAAACCTAATATTTAAACAAAATCATACCAAGGATCACTCATGTAATGTGATTTTTTATAGCAACTCTTGTATATTGTAAGATGAGAAATCATGAAGAATGATTGGATGTCCTAGAGAATGGAATCGCCTTTACTACATGGAAGATCTGAATTTGCCCACTAAGAATCAATCTTTGATGTCTGAATCCTCCAATAGCAACACAAAATGTTCAGTTGTTTCATTGTCATCTAGGACATCCTTCATTTCATGTAATAAAGCTATTGATTCCTTCCTCACCGCAAAGTCTTCATTGTGACATGTGTAAGTTGGCAAAACACACATGTTTCTATTCCACTAAGTAATAAAATAATCACTCCTCCTTTTTATGTTAATCATACAGATGTGTGGGGTCCATCTCTTTCTAATATTTCAGAGGCTAAATGGTTTATAACATTTATTGATGATTGTACAAGGGCAACACAGCTTTTTCTCCTTAAACACAAACTTGAGGTTAGTTTTGTTGTCATGCAGTTTCTATCACTTATTAAAAATCAACACGGGGTCACTATCAAGAAACCTAGGTCTGATAATGTTAAAGATTATTTCTAAGGATAATCCATGAATCATCATGTGTGTACACACCCCAACAAATGGACACTTATTTGAACTAACTAGAGCAGTCCCTTTTCAAAAATTATGTTCCAAAAAGGTTTTGGGTGAAGCCATACTGCCACTTATTTAATTAAAACATATGTTCTAAATTTTTACATTAAAAAGTCCAATGGAAGTTCTCCATTCATTCTATCCACATATAACTCAAAGACTTAACCTCCCACCTACAATATTTGCATATACATGTTCACAGCACAAAGGGGAAAACTAGACCCAAGGGCTGTGAAATGTGTTTTCTTAGGGTACTATGTTACACAAAAAGGTATAACTGTTTTCATCCTCCTTCCGAAAATTCCTATGAGAAGGGATGTCACCTTCTATGAGCAAGTTAGTTATCTTAACCCTCCTCATCTTTAGGGATGAGTTTAAGAGAGGTAGATGATGAGCCTTTTATATCGCAAATTTGTCATTTGGCTCAAAAAATGAAAAAACAAATGAAATTTCAAAAGAGTAATATGACTGAAACTGAAGCTGAGAGGGAGAGGGTAAAGGTAAACCAAAGGCTTGAGGCCAAAATCTTGACTCTGCTAGCCCAATTATTAGACCACATGATAATACAAAATTTGGAAAAAAGTTGGTATAAATTATTGGCCTGCTACAGGAAATAGGTAAAATAGATGCTGATCCAAATACAAAGTTGGAAGTACAGAGGATGATGTTGTGGATAAAGTAATGTACTAAAGATTTGTTAGGAGACTTATTTATCTATTTCACACTAGACCAGATTTTGCCTTTATTGTGAGTCTAGTCAGTCAATTTAAGCACCAACCAAAGGAAGCACAATTACAAGTTGCTTGCAGCGTTGTGCAAAAGAAATAAGAATGTCAATTTTGAGGCATATATCGATGTTGATTATACAAATTTCAGTTATGGATAGGAAGTCAACTACTAGATATTGCACCTTCTTTGGTGGAAACCTAGTAACTTGGAAGGGTAAAAAATAAAGTGTGGTAGCTATATATAGTAATAACAAGAGGAATTTTAAGATGAGAAATGGAAGAAAATAAGGAAGCTTTTGACAAACTACACTGGGTGAATGACTGTGCTTACCTGTCAGACTTCAACCTAAGATATATAATCTTAATCAGAAGATTGTTGTTCAACCCTATTAGATTGAAAGAAGTTTGCTACCTTGTTAGGAAACCATGTAAGGAAAAGCATTTATTTTGAGTGTGACCAATTCTCCTGCAAAAGGAGCATTGAGAATGTTTACATTCACTTTAACTAAAGGAAGTGTTGTAATTAGAGAAGATATCTTTAGAATCTTCCTAATTAGAGAAAATAGATATATAATCTTCTATTTTATTTTATTTACCTAGTTTCCCTATGACCCTTTTTAGAAGAATTAGATGGTTACAAATAGAGGATAAGAGAATGTATTTTTTATGATTCAGAATATAATAAAATCAGTCATTTTTTCAACTTGGTATCAGAGCTCCCAATCTTGGGGCTCCGTTCCGCTGCACAGCCGCACCGCCGCCGCTGTCCAACCACTGTCGTTGTCGCCGTCGCCGGTTGGGGTCGTTGATAGCGCAGAAAAGTGCGCCCAACACCGGCGACCACAACGCCGGAAGTCGCTCCGTGAGAGAAGCTGCCACGCGCCGGACGGCGCGTGTTAGCCCACGCGTCCCCCTCCGATGAGACCCACTCTTGTCCAAAATCAATTTGGGAAAATATCAAAAGAATTAGGTCTGATGATAATGGTACTGAATATGTGAATCATGAATTTCTCATTTTTTGTCTCATAATGGTATTGTTTATGAACTAACATGTGTTAACACCCCTCAACAAAAAAGGTTTGCAGAAAGAAAGAATCGTCATCTTCCTGAAGTAACTAGAGTTCTTCTTTTTCAAATGTTTGTCCCCAAAAATTACTGGGGAGAAGTTGTGTTAACTGCCACATATCTCATCAACAGGTTACTCACTCGTATCTTAAATGGCATTAGTCATATAGAGTCTCTATTGTCTTTTGTTTTTTCTTCTTCCCTACTAACGAGTCTACCAAGTCGAGTCTTTGGATGTGTTGTTTTTGTTCACTCTCATCATCCTCACCGTGGTAAATTACATCCTAGAGCTCTTAAATGTGCCTTCATTGGGTATCCTTCTAATAAAAAAGGGTACAAATGTTATCATCCTCAAAGTCGTCGCACCTTTATCACCATGGATGTCACCTTTCATGAAACACAATCCTTTTATGTCAGTCCACCATTTCAGGGGGAGAAAGCACTTGAAGTGGATGAACTCTCCTTGTCGTTACCATGTTTGTCTTTGCAGGATGCCCAAGACCTAAGCAATGAAGCTACCATAGTCCACAGTGAGGAAGAAGACAAATTTATTGGCAAAAAATATGAAAGAAACAACTCACCTCGACTCTCAAGCAAGAAAAATTGTCTAATCCGGAGGTGAGGATCCCTGAAGATATTAATGTGGAGGAGGTAAGTATTACTGAGGATTTACCCATTGCATTGAGAAAGGAAAGAAGATCATGTGCTAAATATCCTATTTCTCAGTATGTTTGCACTAACAAACTCTCTGATAAGCACAGAAATATTATTGTTGCCATTGATGCCACAGAAATTCCTACCTCAATCCAGGAGGCCATGAAACTTGAACATTGGAATCAAGCCATGAAAGAAGAGATGAATGCATTAGAAAGAAATTCAACTTCGAAGATTGTTGATAAGCCAAGAGACAAGAAGGCAGTAGGGTATAGATGGATATTCACAGTGAAACATAAGGTAGTTGGGACAATAGAAAGATATAAAGCTAGATTGGTGGCAAAAGGATATACCCAAACATATGGGATTGACTATGAGGAGATAAGCTAGATTGGCTGCCCATTTTGGATGGGACTTACACCAGCTGGATGTGAAGAATGTCTTTCTTCATGGAAATCTAGATGAGGAAGTGTACATGGAGATTCCCCCAAGTTTTGAAGTGAAAAATGAAAGAAACAAGATATGCGTCTAGAAGAAAGTATTGTATGGCCTTAAGCAATCCCCTAGAGCATGGTTTGGAAGATTTACAAAAGCAATGGTTTCCTTGGGATACAGACAAAGCCAAGGAGATCACACTCTATTCATAAAGCACTCTTCTACCGGTAAACTCACTATATTGTTTGTCTATATGGATGATATGATTATTGCAGGAGATGATGAAACAGAAAAATTGGCATTAAAAGATAAATTGGCAGCTCAATTTGAAATGAAAAACCTAGGAAAACTCAAATATTTTCTTGGAATAGAGGTTGCCTACTCTAAGAACGGAATTTTCATCTCCCAAAGGAAATATGTACTTGATCTCTTCAAAGAAACAGGAAAGTTGGGATGTAGAACCTCAACAATTCCTATAGAACAGAATCACAGAATTGTTATTGAAGAAAGTGCTGCTGTAGAGAAGGCCCAATATCAGAGATTGGTAAGAAAATTGATTTATCTATCACACACAAGACCAGACATTGCTTGTGCAGTTAGTGTAGTGAGCCAATTTATGCATGATCCAAGAGAGAGATACATGCAAGCAGTTGACAAAATTCTCCAATACTTGAAGTCAAGTCCAGGAAAGAGGCTATTATTCAAAAGGGAAGACACATTGACTATGGAGATATATAGTGATGTTGACTATGCAGGTTCTATTACTGACAGAAAATCTACTTTTGGGTATTGTGTGTTTCTTGGAGATAGTCTGGTAACATGGAGAAGTAAAAAGCAAGGCAGAGTATCCCGTTCTAGTGCAGAAGCTAAATTTCGAGCCCTTACTCAAGGAATGTGTGAAGGACTCTGAATGAAAATCATTTTGGATGATCTTAAAGTCAAAGTGGAGAACATGGTGCAACTATACTGTGACAATAAGTCTGCCATGAGCATAGTCCACAATCCAGTACAACATGACAGAACCATACACATTGAGATTGACAGACATTTCATCAAAGATAATCTTGACCGAGGCTTTGTGATTACAACTCATGTTCCTACAAAACTTCAAATAGAAGATATTTTTACAAAAGGGCTTCCTCCGAGTAGATTTCAAGATCTTATAGGCAAGTTGGGAATGATTGATATTCATTTACCAACTTAGGGGGGGGGGGGGTGTTGTAATTAGAGAGATATCTTTACAATCTTCCTAATTAGAGAAAATAGATATATAATCTTCTATTTTATTTTGTTTACCTAGTTTCCCTATTTCCCTTTTTAGGAGAATTAGATTGTGACAAATAGAGGATATGAGAATGTATTTTTTATTATTCAGAATATAATAAAATTAGTCCTTTTTCAACTGGAAGACATATTGAAAGAAAAATTCACCAATAGTCAAAATTACAGCAACAAATACGGTCCAGATTAACACTCAAAGCAAAAAGTTAGCACACTGGTAACAAAACAAATATCCAACACCCAACACTCATAGGAGCAAACCAATAACTACCAGCAACCAGTGACTTGAATCTCTTCTCAAAAAGTAATAGTCTGAAACAATAACATGATAATGTCAAACATGATGAACAATGGTGTATGAGAGAGAAGAAGCCCGATAGAGAGGAGAGAGGAGCCCTTCAACCAAAGTTGATACCAAAGAAACACATTGAAACAAGGACAAGGAGGTTCAGTTAGCCTTGTGGAGAAGACGCAAAGTTGTTCCTGTGATGGTAAAGTGGCTTGTCACCTTCACGTTCCAAGCTTCAGCAGATGGAGATCACATATGTATCAAAGAATAAGGGACGTGACAAGGCGGGTTGGACATCACATGGCGAGACACACCAAATCTCATGGTCGTCACAAAAAAGAAATGTGGCAGATGGCCACAGTAGACGGTGGCAAACAATGACAAAAACATAGTTTGTTTATTGTATCTCAATAAGACAAACTAGACTAGGTGTTCATCGTAACAAAATGGTGACTAGGAATAGACGGCAGCAGTCATGGATGATGGTGGACAACAATGGACAACCGCAAAAGCTAGTAGAGTGGGAACAATACACTCTTATACCAACTTAAGACTAAACATATGATAAAAAGAGCTTATAAGAATGAGTATCTCTAAGCTAATCTTTGTTATTTATAGAAGAAAATTACACTTGGAATGCCAAGAGGTGCAAGAAAAGACTATATTAATGCCATTAGCAAAAAAATTCTTAGGGCAAGCTACGTAACCTATCTAAACAAGTTAGTTATACAGTCATGATAAATTATTCAAACAAGGACTAATTAGATACCCATAAAAAACTATAATTTAAATTAGGAGCATATAGTTTTGTCAAGAGAAAACTTACAAGAGCATTAATATTGCTAATAATCGGTAACCCATGCACAATTGTGCTCCACAGTAGTTGCCAACCATTAATGAACTGCAAAAGTTAATTTCTCACCAAATTAATGCATATTTTAGCACAAAAACTAACATTCAGGAGAAGCAAAAGCAATAACAATTATCCAATGTAGCCCTACAACAAAACCAATTTATCAACAAAAACTGTTATTCGATGACCAGCTGACTAGTAAGGAATATATTTTTTTGAAACCAAACTATTAGAATTAATAGAGAGAGAGAGAGAGAAAGAGAGAAGATAGCAGAGAGAGAAAATTGAAACTGAAAAGGTAACTTCTGGAAAATAGGACTGTAGAGAACAACTCATAAAAAGAAAACAAATATAACAAAAACTACATTAAACTATGTTAAGAAGTAGACTTTAAGCCTAAATTAACTCTACAAAACCAACTTGTAAGATAAGGTTTTCACCCACTTATATACTCTAAATTGACCTTATCTCTAGTCAATATGAGACTCTCAACAAACTGAATACAAACTAGATCCCAATGAGAGATTATTCAGTTAGCCTAAATCAGATTTGAAGGGTCAGCCCTTGAAATTGCTTGATTTATTGATTATTTGAAAAGAGTTTACAGGAATTGGGTGATTGCTACCAACATTCAATCTTTATTTAAACCAAAGAAAAACAAGAAATACATGAAGGAATGGCTGGTGACATAGGGTATGCTGGAGTCGTGCAACAATAGTTGAGGATGGGCATTGCTGAGAGATGGCCAGGAAAGCTGCAAAACATTCATAGAGGGACACATGGTACAGTCCACCCATGAAGAAAGGAAGAGAGAACTGAACCATGATCTTTCAATACCAAGTAAAAACAAACTACAGGAATTGTACGGTTGCTAGAATAGTTCAATCTTAAATTATGATGAAAGAAAATTAAGAAAAAACATAAAGGAAATCTAAAATACATCCAAATTACAAGTTTTCCTATCTACAAATACCCAACAAGATTTTTTCTCAAATACTATAATAAATGCACTAGAGTTAACCTAGATCATTAAATAGCCAACTAAACTGTAGACTTGTTTTCCTAGATAAAATTCAATACAAGCAAGAAAATAACTATGGATTAATAGAATAGGATATTATCAGCAGTAACCCAACATCTTTTTCAGAAGGTCATCTTCAACGATGAACACTTTCATATGTTTAGCATTAAAATTTGGAAGCATTTGTGAGACATTAAAGAACTGTGAAAATATGTATGGGAGAAAGAGAAACCTCATTAAAGGCAGAAGATGACACTGCAGATATCTCCATCCTTGAATTTGGCAGCAACAGAACTGAAGAAAGTTCCACCAAACTCCTTTACATGCAACGGAACATACACAAGTTGAAATCCACAGTACCAACTCAAATAGACCAATATGCTGTGTAATACTATGGGAAAATGAATTAAAGTCCTATAACGAACATGAAATGCACAAGCACTGCTCTGTCTCATTCACAATATTAACAAGAGATTATAAAACCATACCAAGAAAACAGGGTGTAAATACCTCAGAGTCCACAGCAAACCATCATAGATACGATCAACATTCGAAGAATTCATGATTCTGCAATATTATCTCCACTTTGTTAATAATATTTATCATCAACATACCTTCTATTAATATTCTATTCGAACCATGAGAAGGTAAATTGGGATTTTTAAGAAAGTCCACAATCCAATCACAAAATCATCTAGCATTGCCTACCTCCAACTATCTAGAGAGAAAATGGGGTAACTTGACTATATAAAAAAACACACAGCAAGAGAGGGACAAAGAGAAAAAGTACATGAATAAAACAAAATTGTAAGCAAAGAACACAAATATAAACGGACGAAGAAGCAAAGAGCACAAATAAAATGGAAATGGGATGACAAAAATTGAACTTTTAACACCATCAAAAGAAAGGAGAAGGCAAGAGAATTAGGAATTTTAATTTTCAGCTACATTCTTTTCTATCCAGTGTTTTATGCTAAAAACCAACAATAATTTTAAATAAGAAAGCTATGAATGGAGCCAACATTCACACAAATAATGACAGTAACTGTTCCTTTCTTAACCCCCACAAACTTGAAATTACCTTTCAAAGCTCATACATATGCCTTCAAACCAGTAGATAAACAGATCTTTGCAAATGCGAGTATGGAAGTTGCGTGTCAAGGAACAAAATGCAGCATTCCTACAGCATAGATCCTTCGTCAGATTTTACCACAACAATGCTACTTTAAATCTCATCAAAAACTTATAATATTCTCTATTAATAAAATACATCACAACAAATTGATTTCTGCATAATAAGATCAATTATCACAAGAAAAAAGATAAAATAACAACAAAAGTCGAGAAAACCCAAAATGCTTCATAAGCTAATAACTTAAACACTCAGAAAAGGGTAGTATGAAAATTAAGATCTCCGGACATTCTTTTGCATTTTCATTCCTATGTTAGTAATAGGGTGGGATAATCTGGTTCCTATATCATTGTCCAGTGCATTCAACGCCGCCCCTGCAATTGCTGTCTTCATGTCTCAACAAGCACCTGGTTCAGTTTATCTTATCGAGTGACATAGAACCCTGTACTCATTGTCATCATCCACTCTTCCCTACTACCACCACAGTATTTGAAACAAAGCACGAGCTCTATAGCATATCTCCTAGCTATGAATAGCCCAACCAATCTCAAAGGCCAACTCCTCCCCGTGAGCATCCCTGTGCAGAATTTGTGTCTTGTCGACGCACTGCCTTCCAACTAGTAGACTGACTTTGTGTCACCTTTGTTATTGTCACCAGCCTCTTTAGTCTTTATTCCAACCCTTTTATCTTATTTCTCGATTGATTTGAGAACAACCCACCTTCAACACCTAGCAGGTTTCCTTTTTTACCACTATGTTCTCCTTTTATGCTCAAAAATAGTTGCTTCAAGACTTGCCACTCCTCTTTTGGGTCCTCCATAATTACTTTAGAGAAGCTTAATATCAAACTTACTTATCTCTGTCAGCATCAATTGTGCTTTGGTTTCTTGGAAATGGTTTCCATGATTAATATTTCCTTGTATAATTTAATGGCATAATTAGGAGATTTAATTACATTTCAAAATTACAAGGATAAATAGGAGAATTAATAGGCTGGCAGTATATTTTATATTTATTGTACAAGATCACTGATACTGAATTGTTGGGATACAATATATCCACAAAAATTAGTATTTTCAGCTATTATATGTAAGTATTCTATTTAAGAGAAATTTCTCCTTTATAATGAATGATATCAGAAAGTCTTTTTGACAATTGGTTTTCGTTTTGTTCTGTAGAAGTTGTTGTCCAAGGTTGCATGAAATTTGCAACTCCAACAATCACCTTGCATATATTTTGACTGAATACTTGAGAGGACCTCAAAAATCAATTTATAAGTTCCAAACATAGTACATACAATATGGATGCACATGCACTAGCTTGAGGGGCAATGTCAAATTTGCTTAAGTTTTGTGAAGGTGGTTAACTTGTTAGAAAAGGTTACCTCATCTTTGTATTACCTATTTGGCACTTATGTGCAGATTATCATACCCTTTCTGTATTGTACTGATGTAAGAACCCATACAAATGAATGAATTAGCTAAGAGAAAATTAGCTCTCTTATGCATTTTTTTCATATATACATTCTGAAGTCTTATAATTACTCCATTACACATTTCATAGCAAAACAGCAACAACTGCGATCATGACCAATCATTTTTCTCTCTACATTTCCTTTTCTATAAGTAGATAAAGCAATTGATAATAATCAAATGCATAATAATACAGACAATTAAACAACATCTCGACACATAAGAATTTATTTCATTGTTAAGAACTAAAAATATTATAAGTAAATGAGGGAAAATTTTCATGGAGCAGCAACTTATAAAGTTACTTTTTATCTAAACTAGAAGTTCTTGGCTAGTAAAACCATGGCAAATAAGACCCAGGTCTAAAATTGAATTTTCAATTCATTCCATTGCTATGCTCCATAATTTCAGAAAAACAAAACTAATTGAATCCTTTAACCTGTATCAAACCATAAAACCACAAATTAGGCAGCATGATATCACAAATTTGAAGTTTAAACTAATAAATTTGAGAGCCAAATCAGAACCCCAGGCTTCCAAACAATCTAAACATGGCATAGTATTAAACACAAGTCAGTGCATCAATTCATCCTCTGTTCAAAAGGCCTAAGCACAACCAAATTATCATTATTACGAATATAAGGGAAAAAATGCCATGGTTGCACAAAAAAGTACTAAACGTTCTTTGACATGGTATAAAACCAATAACGCACATGTATGATATTGTTTATTAGTTGTTCTACCATTATAAAACATGTCTGGTTAAGGAAAGCTAAATATTTTGAATAAGAAAACATACGAGTAGACAGAAGACAAAGATCAACAAATGGAGAAGACTCAAACCCAAAACAAAATTTTACCCATATAAATACCAACTAAAAATATTAGTTTTTCAAAATGATTGACTTGTATAATAGAATGACAACTATTATAGGAAAAGGGGAAGAAAACAGTTGAAAAAGATAAGGAAGGCGGAAAAGGTACTTAACAGGGAGGAACAAAAAATTATAGTTTGTACCATTATGGCATACTACAGAATATGCTGTGCAGTATAACCTCAAATTAGCTTATAAATTACCATAGCCATTTGCCTTTCATGAGTGCCTCCCTCAGGATCACAGCAGCAGGCTCCCTCTTAACCCGTTTTTCACTCAATGAGGATCTGGTTGTATTGAGGCATGCCTGAGGAATAAAAATTACAGTAATACAGAAATTTTATAGGGGAGAAAAGAAATAAAAATTAGTACATACATTATACCCCAAATAAAATAGCCATTTTACCAACCAATAAACATTACTGGACATCACATAAACAAATAACTCTACACATGGCAGAATGGTGGTTTTCTGTTGAATGAAAATATTAATAGTAGCACAAGCAAGAAAGTCTGCCAAACTAAATGGACCATCCAAATAACAAAAGCAAACGACACTAAGTTAAATTAGGGAGTAGGAGAGAAAAAGGAAATCCCTTTTTGTTCTGTCACAGGTTTCTCCCAACCTACTGAACCAAAGATTAATCCCACTCGTACTGCTATAATTGTCACTGGCCCAACAAGTTTTCTAGCATAGGGAACTGAATACAGGTTCTACATTACATAGATTGTCCCTACAATGAATGAGCACAGAATACCTAACCACTACGTCAATCCATCAGATTGAGAAAAACCTAATACAAAAGATAAGTATGAATAATAACGAAAGTGAAGGGCTACATAAGAAGGCTGACCAGCTTATCTACATAGCTATTAAGATTTGACAACAGACTTAAGTAGACAAAATAAACTCTGATACTGTTGACCTAAACTGGATTGATACAAAGGTGATGATCCTGTTACAGAAGTCCTGTGTAAAATCAGAAGCTTATCATTGACATGTATCAGTTATAGCTAACTGTTTGACAGTAATAACTGTCACATAGAAACAAGGAGATTACAAGTGAATTGTGACAAACTAGAGAGAAATATCCCTAACAATATCACAGAAGGAAACTCTAATACAAGCCATAAGCAGAAAACCAGAGATATCAACAAAGACAATACAACGACAAGGTAAATCTGAAGGCATTTGCTAGGAGAAAGCTCATACTAATGCAGGCATTCTGCTACAACTAATCGCACCAATGGCAATGCAAAAAACCACACACATCCTTAAGATTTTGGCCGCCTTATTTTTATTGAAACCTCTCAAACAAAACATGAGAAAGTGCTCGGCAAGATATCAACAAAAGTAACATTCATCCAGCAAACTATGTAAAAACATAGAGGAAAAAGGAACAATAAGAAAGACCATGACTAGTCTTGCTATTACAGAATTAAATAACTGTCAGAATCAATCAACACAGTTGCAGAAAGAAGATAATTGAGATAAAAAAAACTTAAATACTAAATCAAGGGATTGACAGCTGAGTTTGTAGAACCTACCCTATAAAATACAACTGCTGCAAGTTCCACCAATCCACATTGTGAGCTACTTAGAACTCCTAATTTATCATCTTTATTTCCATCACCCCTGGGTAGAAAATTCAATAAGATCATCATGGATAACATCATTAAAAAGTTTATTTAGTTCACTGTAAAACACTAGAAGATCCAAACACTAAAAACACATCAACATGTTAGAAACACATACCGCAGCATGGAAGTACCAAACAAGCTACCTTGATCAAGATCCTTACAAATCACATCCAAAAGCTGCTCTACCAATAAACACCTATCAGCAGCACCTCTCATTAAACTCAACTGTAGCCTTGCATAAAAAATAAGTGAATCCTGCAGCAGAAACATCAATAGAATAGTTTGAAAAAATTTGAAAATAATCTATAACTTAAGCAGCTATTTCCTTTAAAAAGCAATTGCAAGAGACCTTAAGAACTCGATCATGTGTCGCCAGCCAACAGTGGAACACAAACTGCTGCAGGGCATTATGAATTTCGAGCAACTCTATGCCTAAATTTGGACCATCATTCAATAAATATGTATTTATACACTCAACAAGTTTACGTGCCATCTTGCTCTCATCCCTGAAAGAGTAAAAAAGAAATGGTATTGCACTATAGCAGAAAAGAATAATAGAAAAAAAAAATCAATGAATCACAGTGGAAATACCTGATGAATGAACATATTCTAACAAAACCCTTAACAATGCTTTCTCTAACATTATCAGGGTAGTCTCCAGGGGGAAATTTTAGAAGAGAATGAAGTGTCAAGATATAACGGAAGACCTCCTCCTTGGAACTATTGCCAATATTTTTTCCACTCAAGCTTATTTCAACTTTCTCAATGAACAGAAACACCAGATCTGTCCAAAACAATTTGATTAAGAGGGTGAGGAGATTAAAACGGTATTGTTGATGAGATGTGGAGATAATGTAAGCCATAAGTTTACAAAACACTTACTGCAGTAAACACGCCTCCTCATCTGGAAACTATAATCCCTAACAGACAATAGATGCCGAAGAATAACGCCATATTCAGACTGAAAGCTTAGAACATTGCTCAGGACATCCCAAACATGATTAAAAAGCAGTTTAACTACAGATGACAACGGTAAAAATTTTCCTAAAAAGTAAAAAGAAAAACAAATAATTAAAAGAAGCAAAGTGTACTAGTAAATATAAGATTAATTCCCATATTTTTCTTTGTAGAGTATTAAGAAGGTTATTACCAAAAATATATCAAAATAAAGCCTCAAGAGTGTCAAACAATTATTAAGTGATGCATAACCATGTTATTTCCATACAAGTAATAAAAACTGAGTAAATACCCATATTGGTCCCTGAAATATTAGTGCGCTGGCTGATAGCTCCCTGATTAAAATTTTCATGTTAATGAATCCTTGAAAATTTTTATTTGTTCCCATAGAATTCATTCTTAATGAAATATAAGAAAAATATTGTATTTGTGTATCAATAGAACATTTGTAACAAGCTTAGTGCATAAGACATACATGTTGCAACTTGAGGGGGAGTGTTAGAATGTAATTAGTCATTAATTATTACAGATTTGTTAGCCATTAGCTGTTACAAATTCTAGGACACTAGGATCATTGATCCCTGATAATTAGGCAAGAATTTAATGTATTTGATTTTGTAAATTGGTATGGATACATACTTTGTGGTGCACATTAGACACACAACATTCGGATAACACTTCTTTATATAAAAGTATTAGTTGGAGTTCCTGATTTGAATTTTCCTAACTATTATTTTTTAAAATCAAGAGGGGAGAAAAGAACAAACATGTTCCAAACAAAACTGCCTCCAACCGACCTGAACACTTGGCATCCTCCGCACGTTGAACAGCAATTCTAAGAGTCTTTGCATATATCACTTTTGGATTTTTCCGCTTACTTGAGGATATTTCTGCTGATGCAGATTTAATAAGTAAAGAAACAAGAAAAGGCCATGTTTCAGCTGCGCCACAAAATTTCAAAATAAACAAATCAATCAAAAGTGTACACCATATATCATGGCTTCGGTACTATTAAAAATATTGCATCCACCAATGCTAGCAAAATTAACTTAAAAACGAATCTTACTGTGAGGAATTTCATCTGGTCTAAGCTTTGCAGTATTCAGTCCAATAAATTTACAGAAGCTATATGACCTTTCTCCTTCTAACCAAGTGTTTAGCAACTTAATCCCTTCCTGTTGACATGCAACAACAATGCCACAAATTAGAATAACACAGTCCTTATACAAAAGAGAGAATATATACAATGAATAAATATCACCCGACACAATCACACAAAAAAAAATGTGTAATCAATATTAAACATTTTTCAGCTATCAGAACTGAAACATCATTTCGGTGAACCTTAATTAAAATTGTAGCTTATAAACATTTTTCAATCCAGAATGTTGCAATTTTTGCAGAAATAGAACTGAAAGAGAAAAACTATAAATAATAACAAGTTGATTAGAAAATCCTTCTCTACTACTCTAGTTCAAATTAATGGAACAATCAGGCATTCCGTAGACAGATTTCTTGATGGAAAACTAGAATATCGACGACACTAAAGTCAATTTATCGCTGCATGCATAACATTAACAGGAACAAGAAAGGTTCTGTTCCCATTCAAAATGATTAGCGAGAGAAGGAAAGTAGAGAGTTTGAGAAAGGAAAATGACTTCGCGAGCTTTGACTTTATCGGATGAGAGTTTTTCGACAATCTCTTGAACATCTCTGGAAGTGACTTTCGCCATGGTCACAATCGAGTCAGCTCAGCTCACTGGTCTATGGAAACTGGCCCCTATGTCCCTTAGTTCCCCGTACCAACAAGCAATGCATGAGACTTGACTTTGGACCGCGAAAGAATTTGACTATGAAAGGGCGCGTTAGCAACAAGCAACGGGTGAGCTCGCTGGCGCGAAAGCCGTATAGCGTAAGTGCATTCGTTTTCTTGCTGCAGCCGTTTTCTTGTTGGGTTGGAAGGGTTTTACGCGTTCAGCGAAAAGAATACCAAGGGTTTTAGTACGTAAAGTAAAGCGTTTCTGTGAATTGGTTGAAATTAGACTATTGCAATGGATTGATTGAGCTTTCAGTTTCAGTACCTCTTTTATTTGTAGAATTACCTTTATCTAAATTTTAACTTATAAATTTATTTTATTTGTAGAAATAAAATACAAGAATATTTATAACTCGTATCCTTGACTATAATTACACTTTATATCTGTATTATTACAATTATTAAGAATAAATTTTTAATTGTATTAATTAAATTCCTTAAACATTGGAAGATTTTAAATTCTCTAAATTTGTATGATTTAAATTACTGACCTAATAAAGGTGTATAGATGATAATAAAATTAGCAAAAACATTATTAAAATTGTAATTATATATTTATATTATTTAAATTATTCCATTAACATAATTAAAAGTTAAAAATTAAAAGTATACCATTATCATGCTTAAATGAAAAAATATTAAATTTTACTTTAACATTTTTAGTTTTATTCTTTAAAATAACCTACTAAATAATGTTCAATAAAAAAATTATAGAAAATATGTTTAGCTAGGTGTAAAATTTCTAGAGTAGTGCTTCCTGCACCCCATCAATTTTTTCTTGCACCCAATCTTTAATGTGGGAAGTTTCCGTAATAACCTTATGGCTTATTTACTTTAATCCTAACTTTTCACTGACCTTCTTTTACACTCTGCAGCGGTGGTGGTTCTTCCTTGTGTGTTTTGCATTCAACACATGGTGATGCACATTGTCCTCCTCCCTTGGGAATGCATTTGGAATATTGTCATTATCATGCTCAAATAAAAACAAAAAAAATATATTAAATTTTACTTTAACGTTTATAATTTTATTCTGTAAAGTAATCTCAGTAAAAAATATTTATAGAAAATATGTTAAACTCGGTTTAAAATCTCTAAAATATAAAAAACAGTCGAGGCATTCATATTAGGGTCTTCCTGCATGCATTCTCTCCTTTTTTTTCTGCACTCCTTTTTACTTCCTGCAGTTCCATAAAAGTTGTAACACTCAAACTACTTCCTTTTAATATTTTTTGGATTGAGTATTTTTTTTATTCGAAATTGAGTTTTTTTGAAATGTATTTTCCGATTAAAAACACATTTCAGAACATTTAATCCAAAATATAAAAAAAAAATCGAAACAGGTGTTCTGAAATATATTTCCAGATCTGGAAATAACTTCCGAAACATCAATTTTGGAAACTTTTTTTATATTTCGAAATGTATTTGCAAGTTCATAATATATTTTTGGATTTGATAATATCTTCTTAAACATTCATACTGAAATACAAAAACAAAATCCATAATGATGTTTCAAGAATCATTTTCAAATCTGGAAATACCTTTCGGATTAGGTGTTTGGGAACGTATCTCTAAAAAAAAATTATAAATACATGACTTGGCCTTTCTTCTTATTTTTGTTTTTCTCATCTATGACCTTTTTTTTAACTTTTGTTTAGTTAAAATGTAAGTTAAATTCATTAAGGAGAGGAATTGTTTATATTATTTTTTTTCTTGAAAAGAAATTTACAAAATGTGGAAGAATAAGAGAGATGCGAGGATACATGCGCGATGATGGAAGAAAGAGAAGGAGAATGATGATAGAATAAGGAGAATGAGAATTCTGATGGACGAATGAGAAGAAGATGGTGAAGGAGAAAACTAAGGAAGATCTTCTTCAAGGGTGAGGGAGAATAGTGAAGACCTAACACAAAGGTGTGGTGTTGTGCTCATGGAAGAAGAAAGAGAAACAATGGTGGAGAATAGGTAATTAAGGTTTTTAATATAAGTTAATTAAAGGATAGAATGGGGATATAAATTTTATGGGAGTCTAAGAAAAAATATGCACCCTCATATTATTTTAGTGCAAAAATAAAACAAAATTTCGTGAGTCCTTATTAGAAGATAAAATATCATATTTTTGAAATAAATATTTATCCAAATACCATATGTTTTCATGTTCAATCTTTATGATTATTGATTAAAGCCTTGAAGTTTGTGTAAACTAAAGGAGAAAAGTTTGAATTCTTTGCTATGATCCCAATCTTATTATTGATTATAACACAATCAAAATCAAAATTTTATAAATAGGTTAAAGGTGATAAAAAAAACCAAGTCAATATAAAAGATGTTGTTGAAGATCCTATTTGATAATGTAACTTTGATATAATGTTTTAAAAGATCAATTGTTATTGTTTCAAAAACTTCAAACGATCATGTTTTTAAAGCTATATAAAATGAAAAGGAATGTAAAAAAGAAGAGTGAGAGAAACATAAAAGAAAAAGAAACAATTTTGGTACACAAGAAAAACAAATTTGTGTGTTTACAAAAGTCTTAAAAACATAGCATATTTGGTTAAGATATCATCCAATCAACACAAACACTAGGAGTGAGAAATCTTTTGTAAATCCTTCATTTTGTGAAGTCATATCCTTGTGAATTTTATTTGTTCTCTCTATTAATAATTATTCCTTGTCACTATAAAAGCCTTTGAAATTATCAATTGAATTTTACCGATAGAAATAAATCCATTGATAAATTTGTATTACTAGCAGATTTGAAAATTTTATTTACTAATTGATTTTATCGACAAATTTTTATGTCTGTAAATTTAACGGAAATGTATACGGATCTTACTGACGAATTTTTTTTGTCGGTAATTTATACGGCTTTTTATTGACAGTTTAATTTGTTGGTAAAAAAAGAGTGGAAATTTTTCGCCCATTATTTCACATACCGACGAAAACATCTGTCAGTAAAATTTTTCAATAAATAAAATAAACATTATTAATGGAAAATTTGTCAGTAAATTCCGTCAATAATGCATAATTCCTCTATTTCTGTGAGATAGGGTTATTTATTCTCTCTCCCTTGTATGTTTCTTCATTTGTGAGAGAAAACTTTCTTCTTCTCTTTCAAACCAATAAATTTCAACAACCGCCAAACAATTTCTCCATCCCCAAACGCACCACCGCGAGCACCATTGCATTCAGTCGTCATGACATTTAGCACTCAAGTGCAACCAGATTTGAACATCGGCATCCACTATCGTAGGTTGCTTCGAAGGAGTAGACTCTGTGATCCCCACCGCCACGAGGATGCTCTGAACCAACCTCTCTTCCTCCTTGCAGACCACCTAGAAACCTTGAAGGAGTGGCACTTCTCTTGCATTGTCAGTCACAAAAGAGAAGAGAAAGGAAGAATATTTTTGCACTTTGGAAAGAGAAAGAATGACCTTGCACGAGCAGGAACCTAATTGTTAGGGTTTTGGTTCGAGAAAAAAAATGGTGTAGACCTTAGATTAAAATAAAAGGAAGAAGAAGAAGGAGAGCGGGGAAAGAAGATAAACCAAATCGCGATATTTTACTGAGATATTTGTTTGTCGGTAATTACCGATGGATTTATCTTTAATATTCACTAATGCTTTTAATATTTACTAACCCTTTGGAAGTCTTTTGTATTCATAATCTTTTATTTATCAAAGTATGCTTTTAATACATGTTTATGAATTAGTTTGTGCTTGTTGTTGGATGAACTAATCACTCGTCAATAGCTTTGGATTGAGTGGGAACTAGTTCCATGTTGTGGTTGAACTAATTCTCATCCCGCTTTTAGATACTAGGAATATATATAAGGCTTTAGCTAGTTATAGAGTTATGATCTTAATGTAAGGATTCATTCAAGCAGTCATTGAATAATTATACTAAAGTCTGATGAGCTTAGGCTCTAGGTGTTAGCAATGAACCTCAAGTTACATTTAAACAAAACTCAAGGAACATGATTAATTGTGTTTTTATAAATAATAACTGAATTTTTACAAGAAAACAACAAAGTGTTGAAATATAACTTCAACGTGCCTTTACCATCCTGAAGTCAACCCTTTTTAATTCAAAATTGTTTCATAACATGTTACTTTGTAGAATTGGACTTATTTTCTTAAATCAAATATGTTTCCACACCTTTCATACATTGTTTTTTTGTTTTATTCAAAGTCAAGCTAGTTTAGAACGTTATAGATTTCACGTGTCCTTTACTAACATGTCTCTTTGGCAAATGGAAGTAATGGCCCTGCAATATATAATAAACATTAATATGTTTACTTCTGTGTGATCATCATTTGAGCATATATGTTATGTCAAACATAAAATGATATGAAACATTGTCGTATATTTTGACTGACAAAATACATGTGTTACCTATCAATTATTGAGTTAAACTAATCATGATAATGCTTTATATTTGGTTATTTTTAGCACTTAATAAAAATCACATAGTGTTGGAAATTTTTTTTAACAAATTGATATTTTTTATTTTATTACAATTTCTAAGACCTTGTAAAATTATGATAGTAAGGAAAAATAAATAAGGCTTAAATGCTTACTTCGTCCCCATGTTAAAGAGGTGAATTTATGTTTAGTACCCGGTTTTAAAAATGAAGACATTGGGTCCTTATGTTATGAAAAGTATATGAATAAGGTCCATAAAGAAAGAACAAGTTCAACAAATCATCAAAGAAAAAGCTGAACAAGAGAGAGAGAAAGTTGGACAACAGAAGAGAGAAGAGAAAAAGTACGGCTACATCAACATGGACTTAACGTCGTTGCTGTCAACTTAACGGACAAGACCTTATTCATACACTTTTCATAAAATAGGGACCCAATGTCTTCATTTTTAAAACCGCATACTAAACAAAAATTCACCTCTTAACATGAGGACAAAGTAAGTATTTAAGTCAATAAATAAATAAGGTGATAATTAATTATTTTAAAAGAATTTATTTAAAAACTTGTTATAAGATATAATGATTTACTATTATTTTTATATAAAATATTTTCTTAGAGATAGAAACAAAAAGGTAGCAAAAGATATAATTGATATTTTCTGGTTATTAGAAAAATCACATAAAATTTCTTAAGTGTATCTAGGTTTTTAAGAGTGAGAGTGAAATCCATAAATATACTTATTCAATGAGTGAGTCAGTGTTACACTTAGTGAGAAAGAACGTGACTTAGGGAGCAACTTTAAAGGTTTACATACTAAATCAAGGTAAGGGAAGCTAACATTTTGTTTTTGCTTGCTTGTATGAGTTTCAAAGTTAAGAACAATAATGTTTAAGGGTTTGATGGATACTTTTAATTCATTGTTTAAAGCTAAAAGAATGAGATTTTATGAAATTGTATGATTATGTGGGTACATGGGTTCAAAAGATGGATTTGCTAAAGGTGAGCATGTTTTTTGTTATTTGGTGAATGTATGCTTATCTTGGTTCCACATAGCTAAGAAGGTTGTCTTGTGAGAGCGATGTGTCCTAGTTTTAGCTAGAGAGGCCACCCTTTGAGAGTGTTTAGTTTTACCATAGTTGGGGAGGTTGCCTTGTAAGGACGATGCATTCAACTTTTGGTTGGGGAGACTACTGTTTAAGGGCGTTTCGTTCTACCATAATTAGAGAGGTTGTCCTATGAGGGTGATGTGTTCCACTTTTGGTCGAAGAGGCTGCCCTTTAAGGTCCACTCTTTCAATTGCTAGTCACTACAACATTGAGTATAAAGACAAGTTAGTTAGAGGTTAAAAAAAAACAAAGAAGGAAGAAAATGAGAGGGACCAACCATGAACTTGAACGTGGGTGCTTCCAAACTAAAATAAGGAAGAACGAGGAAGATTCTCTCTTCCATGGTTGGTCATTCCAACGAGTAAATTAAAGGCTAAAAACAAACACAAGAGACAAAAAATAGAGGAACTAACATGAACCTGAATGTGGGTGCTTTCAAACCAAATAAAGAAGAACATGGGAAGAAATAATTGATTCTTTTGTGATAGAGGAGAAAAAGAATGAGTTTTGCAATTACAAGAGATAATAGTTGCTTTTGTGAATCAGTAAAAAATGAAGAAAATAATCTTATTCAGGAAGAGACAATAATTGACATAAAATTGTAACATATACTAATACAAGTTATAGTTCTTTGGAGTAACCATAACCTAAACTAACTAAGACTGTCTAACTTTAGGCTACAATTACATCAAGAAACTATAACATATTTGTATACGAAAAACATAGTTTATGCTAACACAATAACATTTTTTAAAATGTTGTCAAAGATTATGCTATGGTTAAAATAAAAATGCTACCAATGCTTAGAATAATTGTAGCCTAAAATAAGACTGTGTAATTTTGTGTTATAGTTTCTCTAAAGAATCAACTTTATTTCAAACGTAATTCATTTGACAATATATACTTTTAAAAATGTCACCACATTAACATAGACTATATTTTTCATTTAAGTTAAATTATATATGTTATTAATACTTATGACTTAAAATTAACTTAGCAAATATTTTTATTTAAGTTTAAATTTTTAAATCGTTTTTGTTTCGGTTGAAAAGGTCTGAGGGTCGGTCACTCTTCCTTGCTGCTATGCTCCAATCGTCTAATCCTTTCCAAGAACGGAATCCACACCAACCGGTTGTTGACCTGTAGAAGACATTCCGACGCTTAAGTCATATATGTTTCATAAAGATGTCTCTATTTTATTAGGATAAAAAAATGTGTCTTTACCTAGACATTAATAGTATATTTATAGGGCTTATAGCAATCAAGCCCATTAATTAACAATTTGAATTTGAATGGTCAGAAAAATGTAACTAATCAAATTAATATAAAAAAAGTTTAGGTTATGAAGCTAGATGGTCGGGCAACCGAGACCGCTCGTTCTTCGATTGAACGTTTGAAGACTACACTAGGGAATCCACATTAGGATGTGTCACATATGAGATGTAGGTGTTTTACTGCCTTGTGACCTGCAAAATAGATGAGGACGTTGACTATGATAATATAAATAGACACCACTCGAGATATGATGAACGAAGGTAGAGGTGCCCAGTTGATGCTCGCACGAGAGCCAAGCCATTGGAACCTGACAAGGTTGAGTGTAGGCGGTCCAACTGACCGAGCGGGAAGGGACTAAACCTTCCTGTGCAAGATATTTTCACTCATAAAAATATATGTTAAGAAAAATAAAGTAAATGTTTCAATATTTTATAATTTATTTTTATAATGAAAAGCCATTTTCATTTTTTATTAAAGTTTAAGAAGAAAGTGGAGCATTTAATTTTTTACCTTGTAAACCTTTAATTGTTATCCATTATGGTTATCTTTCTAAGGGTTTATGCAAAAACTGGTTATCTTCCCAAGGGTTTATGCAAAAACTAAGGGCACATTCGCGGGATATACATGTCTTGATGATGAAATTTCACGTGGAGATGGTGACCCATGTGTGATGTAGCTTTCGCTTTGCGAGCCAACATTAATAATATGCTAACATATACATTTTGGTATGCATGTGTAGTTTAAATTTCAATAGATATTTGTTTACCTGAAAGTTCCTGAAACAAAAGACATACCTTTAGAAATTATTATTGAATTTTTTATTATTGTTGCGAAACCTGGTACCGATTCGAAGTACTGATGTTGAGACCGAGCGTCCGACTGACTTCTTGTGATTTCATGGGGATGTCGCTCAGTCCCATGGTGGGCGCCAAAATGTTTCGGTTGAAAAGGTCCGAGGATCGTTTGTCCTTCTTTGCTCTGCTCTGCTTCGATCGTCCAATCCTTTTCAAGAACGCAATTCATACCAACCGGTTGTTGACCTGTAGAAGACACTCCGAAACTCAACTCAGATATGTTTTATACGGAGGTCTCTATTTTATTTGGATAAAAAAGAGGTGTCTTTACCTAGACATTAATAGTATATATATAAAATAGCAAACAAGTCCATTAATTAACCATTAATACCGTATATTCATATTTGATATTACAATCAAACCATTAATACCGTATATTCATATTTGATATGACAATCAAACCATTAATGTCGTATATTCATATTTGATACGACAATCAAACCATTAATATTTGCTTACTAATTGCCCATAAATGATCCTTGCACTGTTAATTAGTCTTTAATCACCTAAAGCAGTTGCCTCGACGGGTACCCATAGCTAAGTTGATTCTCATTATATATTTCATATAGTACAATTTTAAAAACATGTTTTAAAAAAAGTTCAAATTTGGTTTTTCTAAAATAATTATATTTAATTGTTTAAAAATGTATTTTTTTATGAATGAATGGAATATATCCATCTATAAATATAAAAAAAGTGTTAATGAATGTATGAAATTATATTCTTATTAACTAAATAGATCAGATTGCTTCAAAATAACTTAATAACTTTGTTATTTGAAATAAAATATATCCTATACATCCAAATTTTAAGATACAGTAAATTTATTATTCAGTCTTTATGCAGAACCCTACCCAATAAGACAGAGACCAATACCTAACTAGAAAACGACGGTGCCATGGAGGGAAAATCTTAAAGGGATATAAGTGGTCGGGTGCCTTAGGCAAAGGTGGGTCCTCAAAGGGACTCCATTTGGCTTGAATAATAATAACATAAACACTAATCATTCTTTCTTAGAAGCTATTGCGAGCCAGAGAACAAATCAAGGAACGACAACCGACGACGAACACAGATTCAAATTGAAAAAAACATACATTGTTTGATAAAAATATTGTCCACCCCAACACCGCCCGGTAGATTGTGATCATACAAAATTAATGCAATGACATAGGAATTTGTTTCAGATCTCTTTCCCATTTCGTTGCGCGCCGCAGTCACCGTTGGCAGTGTCGCGCATGCGTATATACGTCTGTTAATACCATTTTATATATCTGTGCCTTAGATTGGCTAAACACTGAAATTTCTTTCTTTACCCATTATATAGGGTGCCTAGTTTGACATGGTTGTTAACCTATATGGGTGCCAAGTTCCAACACACAAACAGTAGTCAATAACCACATGGATCTCATCAACTTTTCTGGATTTAAATTTTTTCTATATTAATTAATGATTATAATTTCCGCATAAGGTAAATAAAATTTGGTTGTGAATTATTTGTGAAAATTAAACTTGGATAATATCCAAAGGTCCATCTTCAACCCATCTCCTCACACCAAATTATGTACATCTCCAACTTAGAATATTATATACATGTGGGTGGTTGGTTTGATAGTGTTATCCTCTTGCAATAATATCTTTTAAGATACATATTAACATAAGTTTTATCGTGTAAATTCACGAGATATATATATATATATATATATATATATATATATATATATATATATATATATATATATAAATATGAATATGAATATAAATATAAACTTTATCTTATGAATCAATTTCATAACGTTAAATTGAATTTAAATTTTTTTTAACATGATATTAGAAACATATGTTACTTCTAACTAAATTTTTGTTGTTTGATAAATTTATTATTTTACCCACTGGCAAATCATTTATTAATCTCATCATAAAATTTATATACATCAATTGAAAGTTCTATTGATTAAAAATAAAATCAATTTATAATATATAAATAAATAAAAATTTTATCTTTTAATTTAATTTTATAAGATTGAATAAGACTTAAAATTCATTTATTAAAACACATATAGCTCATTTTTAAATTAGTTCTGTGAAAAATATTTAACACAATATGTCAAAATATAAGTCTTGAATTACGATAAAAAAAACTATTCTCCCTGTTTCATTTTATTTGTCATTTCAAGTTTTTCGATATATATATATATATATATATATATATATATATATATATATATAAACAATTAATGACTGCGTAACAATAAATGAATTATTTAACTTTTTTATACTAAAATATATCAAAATCTTGTTTATGAATAACTAAGATACTATGTTACTCACCAACCTATAGATGAATGATCGTGAGATAATATTCGTCGCTATATATATATTTGGTTTGCGAATAACAATGAAAAAAGTTAGATTCGCTTGGCTAAGTATTTGTTGAGATAATATTAAGATAAAAGTGTAAGATTATAGTGTTAAAAAAAATAAACAACGAAACTATGAAAAGATTTTAAGCACAGTAACATGAAATGGAGAGGGACTAAGCACATGCAAAGAATCGGAATGTAAGTTGTTTGGTTGCTTCTCCCATGCGCAGAGCAGGACCAGACAATTATTTGGACTTCAGATGACAGATATCTCTTGCTTTGAATTCTGAAGAGTATTTTACTTTAGAGGTCACACTGGACCCAATAAACTAATGTACTTCTCCGTAATATATTTGATTGCAATTATTGGCAGCAGGATCCGGAATTATATGCGGTGCTATAATGCGAAACTTTTTATAATAGAAATTAATAATATTGGTCTTCAAAGGGCTTTTTAATTTTGTTTTCTTGCATGCATCATTGCTGTACATATTGAAGGAAAACTTTGAGATGGACACAAAATAACTCTCATGGTGGACCTAAAGAACCAAAGTGACTGCACCCATAACGAGGTATTAGCGTTCCAATTTTTGACCAAAATCATACCGCGGACCACATACATCTATTCTTGGTTTAGAACCTTAATGCTATATAATATATAATATTATTCTCTTTATTTATATTTTGGTACAAATATAATATTGACTGTGTCTCCACATCTTCCTTTAGTAGAAATATAATATATAATAAATGAAGGTGATATCTTCTTAAAATATTAAATAAAAGTAAATAATGTAAGAAATTAACTGAAAAAGTAAGAATATGTTGCTGACGCTAAAATTTGAGTGGAGAGTGACATTAGTTATTATGTGCCGTATTAGAGTTGATCACCATATTTTATATTCTTTTAATGTTTTATAAAGAAAATAAAAAGTAAATATATAATATATTGACATATATAAAATTGAAACTACCATAAAAAGCAAGTAAAAAACAAAATACATGTTATAATATTCATATTACAAATAAATTGCTTTTTTTTATCTTTACCTCTTCCACCACTGAACATGGTTAATTTTGAAATGAAATGCATATATAAGAAACCAAAACTGTCTTCTTTTTTTCTTCATCACATTAATTATTACATTCATAATTATTTTAGAGACTTGTCTAACACCCAAAATAAAAGTAAAGTCAATGGCATTTAAAATTTTTGGCCTGTTTCTATATTGTACTTATTATTGGTATAATAATTAATTGCACCAGCGAGATTGTTTAATTCTATTTTTAGATAGAGTAACTTAAATAACTCCCTCTTTTATCAGACTTTTTTTTTTCTTATATTGATCAATATTTTCTATTGGACAATGTAGCTTTTCATCAGTTATTTTGCTTTCTGCGAGAAAGAATAACCGCGTTTAAGGCTTTTGATCCATGCATAAAATCTATAGTGACACTTACATATATAGATTTATATCACGCACATAGAGACTTATATCTGTATATATATATATATAAAGATAAGTATCTAATTCTAAGGGGAAAAATTAAATTTTTTTCCTTTAAAAAATGAATACATTGAAAAGAAAATTTCCCGCTTTAAATATTTTTGAGAAAATGTACAGCTTTTAAATTTGTGGTTTTACCTGGCCTTTTCTGAACTTTCATTTGGTTTCTTTAAGAAAAAAAAAAAGAGGAAAGAACAAAAGAAGATCGAGAAAGCAACTCGGGTGTAGGAAATAAAAACACGTAGCTTGAGAACGAAGTATGTTCACAGTTTTGGGGGTTTTCTCTCAAAAGGTGATACTTATTGTTAATTTACAAGATACCTATTGATGCACAAAGGCATATAAATCATATGCACGACATGTGCATATATATATATACATGGCAAAAAGCCAATTACACCATTATTGTCTTTGTAATCATATACGCACACAAGTCTTTTCTTCACATGCCATACATCATGCTGCAAGTTAACAATACTATATATTTCTCATTTAGTCCAAAGATTGGCTAATCGCACATCATTAGGCCACACCTTTATGAAGCTTTGCAGTAACTGTATTTGTGATATTGAATTATCACTTAAATTAAATTGTTACTTTGTTGTTTGTTGAATTTATTATTATACTCATATGTTCTGAAATCATTTATTAGTGTATAGTTTCGTACTATATATATATATATATATATACTTTAAAGGATGCTGATATCTTATCTCTATTAAAGATAATTCATAATATTTATGAGTAAATTTTATAAAATGAAATCTGTTTCTTAAAATTAGGAAGTATTGGGGGTGTGGAAAACTATGTAGCAGCAGTATTATGATTGAAATGGAGTGCAGGTGAATTTAAAAGAATGATGTTACTGATCCGTATATACATAGGAGTTAGTGTTTTTGTTTTGTGGCTGTTGTGAGCTTTGAGCAACCAACGGGTATTGAGTGGAGTATTGTCTGATAGAGGCGAAGAAGGTAAGAACAAGTAACAAGTACCTAGAAGAAGTGAGTAGCAATGATAACACGGTTATGATTGAAACAATAATAATCCAGATCTTTAGATTAAAGCAGATAGAAAACGACCATCCAAGGGGAAAAGAAAGAGAAGAACGGAGGAATTGAAATGAAGGCAAGTAACATGGGAACACACACACTTTATTCACCTGACACTGCATGTACTTTAGTTCCTGTGGAGTGGGGTGTGTTCTTCACGCCAACCATCTTATTCATCTTCTACTTAGTGGATAAAGATAGCATCCTCGCTCCTCTTTTGGGTGTCACTCTTATGATCAAAGCTTTTCAGTTTATTCCCTACCACCCCACACACCAACCCCGCCTACTTCACCAATATCTCTTCAAACTTTCAAACAACAATTCATAATATACATACTTACATTTCAAACAAACCCAAAATTTATATTTTTTTTCAAACTTACATTTCAAACATACATAATTTAAATTTGAAGAGTCACATCCAAAGAAGAGCGACCACGTTATTTGTCTGAATTTCTTGTACAATGTAACATTCAACATTAAATTAGTTAAAATTCACTGAGATTAGACACCAATGACTTACAAATGTCAAAATCAATAATTAAAAACAAACTTTTTCAACGTCCAAGATGAAATTAATCTATCAAATGTATCAAATTTGAAACACTAAATTGATATATATATATATATATATATATATACACACACACACACACACACATATGGTTCTGATAATCAAATCAACGTTTTCCTCTTGGGGGGGAGATAGAAGAAACACTTAACAGCAATGGCGCGTGTGGGAAATGAGAATATATCCCTTGCTTGTGGGAGGAGGTGGAGTGGGTCCAAAATGGTGTTTGTGTTGTGTGTGTGGGGCTTGCAACGTAGAGTGCTCTTTCGGTATGCGTTCTTTATCGGGGACCCAAATATTCTCAAGCTTCTGTCACGTCAGACACGACTAGCGTGACGTACCCATTCTCTACACATACCCATCTACGCTCATCCTTTCTCCACGTCACCACCTGATCCAAATCTCACCGTCCGTTGTGTCAGTGAAGATTTAGTCAAGTTGAGATAAGCTATTGGCATTAGAGAGACAGGTTAAGGCCCACCATTGTTGTCACCGACGGGTTTTACACACTGTAGCTCTGCGACAACATGCCACCTCTCACTCACTACCCTCAACTTTTTCTTCCTTCTTATTCACTGTCCCGTCCCATGTAGCAACCACACCTTCACACACACATGCTTTCCTACAATACAATTCCCTCTCTTCGATTCCCACTTCACATATTATTCCTCTTCCCACCTTCTCTCCTTCATCATCTTCTGCAATGCCTTTCACAAACTTCAAGTAGCACTCCCACAGTTCAGTTCTGTTAACATCATCGTGTGTGCAGTGAATGGGGTTATCTTCTTTGCACGTCTGCATGGATTCGTCAGATCATTGGTTGCAGGTATACTATATAACCACACACATGCACACACAACTTGGGAATGTATATGTTTTTATCACTCTCATTAATCCAGTCTCTGGTGTAAACAGCAGTTTCGGGGAGTTTTTGTTCAAGGGTTTTAGTTAATTAACGTTGGTTTGCAAGTCAGTAACAATGTGTTGCACCCTCTGAAACCTTTTTGTTTTGCAATGTGAGAGTTGGTTGGACCAAATTAAAGGAGAAAAAAAAAAGACGAGAAAGCCAAGAAAAAGAAAACTAGGAAGAGAACAAAAAGAATGGAAAGAAAAAGACATTTAAAATCCAACAAGACAAATTTTTACAGTATACGTCTAACACTAACATCGCAGTTTTGATTTATTTGAGTTAAATATTAAATATTTTGCTTTACGGAAAATGTCAGGGCACAATTCACGAGGAGTCTGGAATGGATTCTTCTTCTTCACCCTCTGGGGACATGCTTACATGCTCAAGGCCCATGATAGAGAGGAGGCTAAGACCCCCACATGACCAAGCTCTAAAGTGCCCCAGGTGTGACTCAACCCACACCAAGTTCTGCTACTACAACAACTACAGTCTCTCTCAGCCAAGGTACTTCTGCAAGACCTGCAGAAGGTACTGGACCAAAGGAGGCACTCTTAGGAACATTCCTGTTGGTGGAGGCTGCAGAAAGAACAAGAAAGTCTCTGCAAAAAAATCCAATGACCACCCATTAGTTAACAATCAAATTAGTCAAACACAGCCCCCACCCTCCTCCTACCATCACAACCCCAAAGACCTTCAACTCTCTTTTCCAGATGTACAATTTTCCCACCTCAGCAACTTGCTTGGGACGAATGCAGGGTCACTGGGAAACCCTAGCTTTATGGAGGGTAAGTATGGTATTGGCATGATCGAGAACCCTAGGCCAATTGACTTCATGATGGAGAGCAAGCTGGAGGGCATAATTGGGAGTGGTAGTTCTAGGAATTTTGATTTTTTTGGAAACAGTGACATGGGCATGGGTGCTGGGCTGGGAGATATGCATGGTAATGCTCAAAATGGGTTGCCACCAAATTTTCACGGTCTTTGCCCCTCAGCTTTTGGTGGCATGTCTATGTCTCTTGATGGCAACAACACTGGCAATGGTGCTAATAACTACTTAATGGACTCTTGCCAACGCTTGATGCTGCCATACGATGCCAATGAGGACCATAATGCCTCAATCGATGTGAAGCCAAACCCTAAACAGCTATTGTCCCTCGAATGGCAAGACCAGGGTTGCTCTGATGCAGGCAAAGATTCCTTTGGGTATCTCAACGGTCCAGGATCATGGACTGGCATGATGAACGGCTATGGATCTTCCACCACAAACCCTTTGGTCTAAAACCCAAATCTCAAGTCACAACTCAGGTGATGATGATGTGCATGGATATGATCGACGGCTAATCTCTCTCTTGGCTTGGTTCTTTTGACCAATGACCTATAATCAATGACCATCATCACTTTCACTCCGTATATTTTATTTTATATGATATTATTATTATATTATATACATAAAGCCTTTTGATGATGGGAGGGTTCCTCGTATTTTCTTGTGTAGTGTTTCTTTCTAGCTATATCTATCTCAGGGTGGTCTTGTTCAGATTTTTATTGACTTATATAACCAAGAGAGTGTGAATGAGAAGCTTCAGAGTCCAATTCGACTGCCCTTGGTTCGTCACCTTTTGGTTTATATATATTATATTTGTGTCTTTGTGTGCGACACGTCATGAAGCTTTAGGATTTATGCTGTAACATCGAGGAAGATATGGTAGTTTTATTCCAGTTAAAGAAAATGCAGTAAGTACTATATTATCTTTATGCTTGTAGGGCTTTTAATTCTTCATCTCCTTAATTCATTTCTAGTGTTATCACTTCCCTCCTCTCTTTTCTTCATTATAGATATTTTTAATTGCTTTTTGGTCAAGGAATTAACCAAGACTTTATTCAATATTGAATATTCCGTATCCTTGCATGGGATTGGACGTGTCACGTGGAGGAAAAAAGAGAACAATGGTTCAATCAAAATTATAGTTTTGTAAACTCGGTTAATTAATACAAAAAGAAGTGTAAAGTAATTGAAACCAGATACGTTCGGATCCATATGATTTATAGGTCTTTCTTTTACTGCGAATGACAATGAAAAGCATAAAATGTGTTTTAGTGATGAATTTTTCAAAAATAAATTTATGTTTAAGGTGTTTTTATCCTATAAATTATTAAGAAGAAATAAACCATACAATTTTAAAAATTTATCCCATTTTCTTTCAATTTAATATTTTCATACTTCAACTTTTACACTTATTCAATTCTTTGTTGAGTTTATCAAGGAGGAGATTTTATCTGGGCGACACAAACATCAATGACATCTAAGTTCAACCATATAATGGATTGACACTACTCTCCACAAAAAACCTTAAGACAATGGGTTAATGGGTCGCACCTTTGTATAGTGCTCTACTTTCTCCTTTCTATCCAATGTTGGACTTGAACTCACGCTTGGGTTCCCAATAATCTCCCCCTCAAGGGTGAGTCCCTTCCACATAGGTATACTCCCCCTCCAGCGGAAGCATTCCTAACCAACCACAACCACGAGTAGCCCTTTCCAACCACCGTTCATCTTAACAAGACTTGCTTACCTGAATACCCTTTGCCAGGAAGACTTTCGGTATATGGATCATTATACTCGTCTGAGCCGGTCACCAAGATAAACCATCCACTCTGATACCATTGTTGAGAAGATCTCACCATACACACACTTTAATATTTTCCTAAAATTGAGTTTGGTATTCATTGATAATTAAAGGGCTTTAAATAGCCGTGATACTTACAATATTACGGAAATAAAAATAAAATCTAAAAATAAAATATCAATTATCTTAAAAATAAACTCTCCTTAATCTATCATAAAATAATATTGTACCTAGATAAGCAGAAAATCATAACTACCTATCCCCATTTTATCTCTATCAAAATCAAATTAAATATTACTAGATCCAAAACTAATAAAATAAGATCTAAACAAAATTATTAATAAAACTCTAAAATTTAAGTTTATCCCAATAAACTCCCCCATAAACTTAAATTCTTCCTTACTTCATTCAACTTTCCATTTTCATCATCCCACACCGGGTTTGCTTCTTAAGATCAGATTTGACTTCTTCTTTTTCCTTATGGCCCTCCTATCTTTTACCTTAATTGACCTCTTTGATGCTTTGATTAGCTTTGTTATGCTCGCATTCTGAATAACTTCGACCAACTCGTTTCTGACCTTAGGTGATATCTTAACAATTTTTACCGACTTCTTAATCGGGTTCTTCTCAACATCTTCATCTTCCTCTTCGTCTGGTTCAAGAACACTAGATGTTTTCCCTTCCTTTTCAAGAGTCGTCTTCTTCAACTCCTCAAGCTCAACCCTCTGTTTATTCATCATTAACTTCATTTAAAAGCCTCCCTATTTGTTGAATCTCTTCATTTTTTTGTTTGAGTTCTTTCTCCAGGTTTTCCTTCTCCACAATTGGTGCATCCTTTACCGTGATCACTTCATCCATTATTGGGATCGGGCTCTCCATGTCCATTGCATCCGACATCGACAAGATTTCACACTTTTCTTAGTCTTCTTCCATAAGAAGATTTCTCTCACTTTTCTTCTCAGCTCAACAAAATTTAGCAACGTGACTGGACTTACCACAATTGTAGCACTTTTTTTATCTACACTCGTTTGCATAGTGGTCGTACTTGCCACACTTAAAACACTCAACTCCTGACCAATCTCCTCAGCCTTTTCCTTGTCCTCGACCACGCCAATTCTGTTGTCCGGTTTGTTTTTCATTATCATTCTCAAAATTACCTCAGCCATGTTCACCTCGTTCTCGACTTCCTCGCCATCTGCCGCTAGGACCTCGACTTTGAGTAATCCGAGTTTTATTCGAGTCAAACTGTACCTGTAGTGCTTGATCGTCGGGTTCCCTCTTTTTCTTTTTCTTCTTCAATTCGTGGGCTTTTAATCACTCAGCTAACTCCTCCACAGTGAGAGTTGACAAATCCTTTGTCTCTTCAATAGTGATCGTTACTTTCAAAATCATCTGTCAGATTTGATCTTTTCCGCAACCCGGTTATGAGGAACCTCTTCTCCATTCATTTCGAGTTGGTTGGCCATCTTCTGCACTCGAGCTATAAACTCGACAACTCCCTTTTTTTCATCCATCACCATATGTTCAAACTCTCTTCTGAAAGCTTGTACTCGGACTTGCTTCACGCAGGTATCTCCTTTGTATGTCACCTTCAAAATTTCTCATGCTTCTCTTTGCTGACTTTGCATTAACTATTTTCTCGAATCTAGATTCATCCACTACATTATACAAAAAGTACAAAGTCGATCTGTCTTTCACTCCTGTCTTTTTCAATGCAGCAATCTGGTTCACTGTCTAATGCTCATCATCCGCGGGTTCATTGTATCTGTCCTCCACTATGTTCCATACATCTTGGGATCCAAGAAGAACCTTCATCTGCAAAGACCAATTGTCGTAATCAGTCTTTTCCGACAGTTGTGACACACTCATCCCATTGATTACCTTTGTCATCTTTCTCACAAAAAAATCAAGCACTCACTTTTTCTCTCACGGTGTTTGACTCTCTCCACTTTTTTTTCTCTCTCGGTACTCAAAGCATAAAGTTGTGATACCACAATTGAGTCTATCAAAGATGAAGTTTTGTTATGAAATATTATTGTATTGCAAAAGAAGAATAGAAACGTTGTGCAACGTTCTCTTTGCAACGGTGCAAAATTCACTTTTTGGCAACGTTGGGAGACACAAACACCAATAACATCTGAGCCCAACCATATAAGGGATTAACACCACTCTCTACCAAAAACCTTAAGGTAATGAGTTAATGGGTCTTTCACCTTTGTATAGTGTTTTACTTTCTCATTTCTGTCCAATGTGAGACTTGGACTCACACTTGGAACAATAAATTGTTAGGTACAAACAAAGTCCCACATTAGATAAAACAAGAGATGGACATGAGTTTATATACACATTAGATACCTCCATTGGTAAGAGGCCTTTTGGAATGCTACCAAAAGCAAATTTGTGAGGGCTTAGCCCAAAGCGGACAATATCTTACTAGTATAGAGATCTATTTGTATGTTGAACCTCCCTACAAATGGTATTAGAGCCCATGGTTCAGATTTGGTGACCGGGCTCAAACGAGTACGTCCCTCCATGGTACGTGTGTATGTTCAACCTTCCTATATTCTTTTCATTTGTTATGTTTTTGCATATTTATTATATAATTTATGTACTTCCATAATTTGCCTTTTCTACATAAAGCAAAAAAATTGTATCCGACAATTGTATTTTGACTTTTGTTTTTTCATTTTATTTATAAATCAATATATCCTTTCCAAATAGGTGACTCTTGTTTATAAATTGTGTGATGGTAATAATTTGAAAACGTATATAAAATTTCCATCTTTAAGTTTTGTATAAACAAAAACATATTTTGTATAAAATAGTTTAATAAATATGACTTAAATCAAAATCAAAAATATAATGGGGATCTAAATCGTGTTAGAAATCATGAATGTTGTAATTAGGATTTTAAATAACTATTTTAAGAAAGTTGTGTACTAAAAGTTGTTACCATGAGATAATCGCTACCTAAATTTATGCCATGATTTTTATAATTTCGGCCACAGTTTTACGTTTATGTCTAAAATGACATTTGTTGTATAACCTTTATAAATATGATGAATAACTTCTAATCCACTTGACCCTATTAAATAAATAAAAAAAACACCAAATCACAACTATAACATTTTTATGATATTATATATAAAAGGATAGATAATAAATATGATAAAGGTTAATTATTATTTTATCAGTAAAAGAAATATTTAAATATAAGAGTATTTAAGATACTCCAATTCTTATATAATAAGGAAACTTAAAAAGATGTTATTTCATCCAACGCTTGAACTTATTGTCTCTGTGAAAATCTCTTTCATTGAAGGAAGGAAAGGAAATAAAAGCAAGGAGACAAATAAAAACAAGAAAAGGTGAAAGCAAACTGTTTTTTCATCAAAAGAGAAAACAAAATAGAATTTAGCATAAGCTAAAAATAATAAGCGAACTGACAAAAACATACATGCGCGCT